>NW_025422471.1:10565000-11097500 GCF_011764305.1 Mustela putorius furo | reverse complement strand
TGACATATTCACTTGAAATCATATAAAAAAAAAGAATACATGACCAACCCATTTCTGAACATGAAGGAATAGTAATATAAAAGCAACGTAAATGTATGAAATGACACAGTAAAAAATCTAAAATCCCAGTACTTTGGTCTTTGCAGATTCAGATAGGAGTCCAACAATAAGAAACACAACTGGAAATATTCACAATCATCCATGTGTATCGTAATTGTTGTTTTTAGAGTTAATACCTCACACCTAAGAGTTAATTCTTTCATCTCCAAATATCCTTGATTTAAAACCTTCATTATATTTATTAATGAGAGCCTACCATTTCATACTTGTGAATTCTTTCTGAAAATATCTATTTCTTCAGAAGCATACAGTGATGTGAACTTCATATTGTATTGTCTAATTTTGTTTACTCTCCAAATCCCATGGGGTAGAAAAGAAAAAAGAAGGAAAAAAAGTTTCTGAAAGCTGCACTTAAAAAATAAAAAAAGAAAGAAAGAAGAGAGAAAGAATTTCGATCATAATTCTGGAAGAGGAATGGAGTGAGGGAATAACAGGAGCCCGGAGTAGTCACAGGATCAGGAAATGAGTTCTGATAGATTGAGAGTGAGTGGTAGAAGGAAAGAGACTGACAAGAAGTAAGAAATCACTTTCTTGAATTAAGAGTGAGCGATGCAGCCTGAGAAGCAGAGAGACAGAGAGATGGAGTTGGAAGCGCAGAGGAGAGAGCTACATCACGGAAGCAGGGAGACTGTGAAAGACCATGCATAGTAAAGGAGGCTCGTTGCATGCAACCTGGAACATTGATGGTGATTTGTGTAACCAGACCCTAAAGAAATTCCACTCCTTCTGGAGCTGACAGAATGCAAATAAAAATAACTGAATAAAAGAAACAAAGCACAGACAAAACAGGACAGAAGACACAATGGCTCTGAGTTCTAATCCTAACTGCTTGTTTTTTGCTTTTGTTTTGTTTTGTTGCTTGTTGTTGACTGCTACTCACACTAATCTCTCAACATGGCATGCCAATATCAATTATTCTGTTCCGGTCTCAGAAACGGGGTAGGTAAGGAAGATCTGAAAAGTTCCCAGACTAGGGCTTTCATGCAATATCTCAGTACTTCTGCTGATTATTTGAAAAACCCACATTTTTTCAGACCTTTACAATGTGATAGAAAAGTACTCCCTTCCCATGCAGTGAAGGTTGTAAAACAAAACCAAAATTAGCAAGGAGAAGGATGGTTTCCTGGGAAGTTAAAATTTCAAAGCAAGTCCTCGGAAAAGTTTCAGAGATTCGTTGGAAGCAAAATGATTCTCTCAACTCTACTTAAAATGAGCTAGTTTTCCGTGCAAAGCTATTTTGAGCCATAAAAGGACAGTAACTCTAATCAAGTATATAGATTCATTAAGGACCATTTTAGATCGAGGTCAAATATGTGACCTTCCAATCTGGGTGCACTTAACTGAGGCAATACTATCTCGTCATTACTATCTTGAATTTATTGTCCATGAAATAGGCTGTTGCCTGCTTTTCTATCAAAACAAATATAAAGACTAATCCAGCACGTAAAAGTGTAAGTCAGACTATTGAATCTTTTTAGCTGGTGTGGAGACACTGCAGAGCAAGAGACGTCTGCATAACATTTAAAAAAATATCTTCCATAAAGTAATGTATTTTCTCTCCTGAAGATCCACTGCATACAGTGACTTTCATTAATTTCAGGAAATGGAAACCAATCTTTTGAATCCGCCTCGCTTTAAATGCCTTCTGTGCAGGAAAGTTTTAAGCAAGCATCAATATTTTCCTCTCCAGATCAAACCCAGCCTGGAAAACAGGGGCACAGGGTTCTGAGGAAAATATAAGTGATATAAACACCAATACAGTTGAGGGAACTGAGAGCAAAGGTAAATATTAAAGGTTTGTAGAAGATCTCAGCACACTTAAAAGGAAAAAAAATACATATGTAGATATTAATTTTCACATATTTGCATATTTTTTATCCTTTTATAAAGCCTTAAGATGAACAATCCTGTTATTAAGAAGACTTCTTTCAACAAGTAAGAGCTGGAAATTAGTCTGGCACTGATTTAATTAAAATACTAGGTTTATGTATTATTTTAGCATTTTCATATTCAATGTCTTCAGTGGGCATTTATATAAGGATAAAAAAGAGAAGTAATTTAAGATTATTACAAAGTTAATTAAATTAAATCAAATCTTCAATTACTCTTAATTTCCTTTATTACATAGTTTGGCCTTTGGTAAAAACTTTTTCCCTTCTCTATCACAAGGTAAAATATTTCTTGCTATAATTCAGACCAGCTGCAATTTGCAATTGTGCCAGAAAACCGCTCTTGTGCTGGTTGCTATTAGATAATGTATTTTACATAGATTAGCCTAAATTAAGAGTCAGGAGGAAAATCTTTCTTCCATTTCATTTTTTTTTTCTCCCTTGTTCTGAATGATGAGGAACTGTCAGTGTGTGGCTGCCTCTTTTCAAAGCATGTGGGAAGCTGTCACCCCGTTACATCTGGAGGACAATCCAGATGTTACACAATATGAAATCCAGGTCTCAGCACTGTGACGATTGTCAAATGAGGACAACCTAACTGGAGGCCCGAGTCTCAGTAAAATGACAATTTTGGGAGAGTTGACAAAGGCCAATATCTTTCAATTATTTTAAGCCACTACCTTTTCTCTGTTCAGTTGGCACGATCTTCTCTTAGGATAGCATTACAGATACTTAAAAATCTATTTCGGAAGGTACCGGACGCTACCTCGTGGTCAGACTTCATTAGTATTTACAGAGACAAAAAAAAGGAAATAATCTCGTATGACAGAGGTTTTGTCTAATCATAGCTATCAAGGACGAGAAATTCTGATCTGAGGACAGTGTACGTGCCACGCTGGCATCAGAACCTGTTTATGCAGGTAATGGCTGGTTTAGGACACCTCTGAACTGTCACGTACCATGCGAATTAATGAGGCCATCCAGGTCTAAGGTCCCTAAAAAGGCCTCTCTAGATTAGGGTCTATTAAACCTGCCACAAGCTGCTTAGTGTTAGAAAAGTAACAAGAGAGGCTTGCATTCTGTTCTTTCCTTTTTTCCTTGTCTTTTTAGATTATGGGGGAAAAAAATAATTTCTCATTCTTTAGCAAACATCCTGCTAACTTAAATAAAAGAAAGTCCTATGGATTAATTAGACACTCAAAAAATTTAAAGAACACTAATCCTCAAAAAAATCAATAAATAAAACCAATATCAGAAATATAAATTAGGGGGGAAAGTAGGTTTAAGAAACTGCACAGTGAGTTAATAAATGAGGCAGTTCTATTTCCTTGCTTTGCTTTAAGATTATTAAATGCAGCTACGTTTCAGCAAAGTAAAAGAATAGGAATTAATTGCAAGGAAAAAAAAGTGGTCAATATAATCAGGATAGGTAGAAAACACAGTGCTTAGGCATAATCCAATATTTAGTTGAGGGAATAAAATACCATGATATGTTCATATGAAAAGCACAAACATCAACAAATAAAGAAACAATAATTAGCATTCTTTGAGGAACACTTTTAATATCCTTTTCCTGACAACAATTTCATCCTCACAATATTGGCTTCACGTTTTGTTGTGTAGCCTTTGTTTGCTTCCTGTATTATTTCCAAACTCTCTGTCAAATGGCTACAGTTTTTCTGGACTATGAATATTATTGCATTAATGGACTTTTGGTTTTGCTTAGAAAATTTTGAATGCAAAATCCATTTACCGTCTTCAAATCTATTAGGTGCTTAGCCTTTAATTTTTTGCACATTAACATTAAACAGTGGAGCTATGAGGTTATTTTTGGAGTGATTATTATGATTGTAATAAGGCCTGACACTTGCGCCACTTCAAACGCACAACCACCAACAGTTCCATTACAACAAAAGAGCTCCCAGGATAACACATTTTAATAGTCAGAAGAGTTGTGAATTCACAGCTTTGCACAGCAGGTGTGGCTGCACATCTTTGCACCCCTAAATACACTTGCTCATCTAATCTGACAGATTAGACAATGGCACAAAACCCTCATCACCCATGTCTAAACAAAGACTTCATTTCAGAAGAGACAAAGCTTCGAGCAGACCGTGTTGCCACTAATAACTTTTCCGAGCGAAAAACAATGTATATTTTATTAATGAAAAACAAATCGCGGCCGGGAAGATGAATGTCTTGGCTTTTCTGACATTTTAAATAATTTGCTTTCCTTTCCCTTCTGTGCCTTTAATATTTACCTTCATATCAATCTTTATGCAATTTTGTTAATTAGCTATGGTGCTGGCAGCGAAACACGAAGGCATCGCAGTGCAGGACCTTAAAACCCGTGTTGCAAGGGGAAAACCATTTTGCTCTTTTCTGGGAGTCAACTATATTGGAAAGTAGCTCCTTAATTAGAGCCAGAGGTAAGCTGGGCTTTGGAGCACCCACATTTTCGTGGCAGGGCACTTGGCAAAGCGTTTCAAGCAGGAAAAGGCAACCTGATTTTCTATTCAACTTTGGCGCAGCTGAACGTTAGAAAGTGAGACCGGGGATGGGCGTATTTACCATAAGGGAATGGCCTGAGCATTAATGGGCTCGGGAGGCTTATTTGGAGGCAGCTGCACTTATCATGAATCAGGAAAGGGAAATAGCAGCCCTGGTGCGCTGTAGGTCAGTCACAAATGTCGACTGCAGAGAGCCATAAATCTCCAGCGTGACTTCAGCCGGTGACTCGCAGAACACCCTCCCAGCGTTTTCCTATAATTTAAAGATTATGTAAGGTATATCGTGAGTGTGTTCGATGAAAATATTAATTTAGAGATAAATCCTGTAAGCGCTCCCAGCCAGCGGCTTCTGCCGCACGCAGCCACCCCCCAGACAGGACAGGCTGCTAGTTTTGTCAACAGTAGGAGGTCATGGACGGCTGCCAAAGAAAACAAACCTTTTTCACAAAAATGCTTTCAGATCTAAGTGGTCACAGAATATCTCCTGTACTGTTTTATTACCCATATTTAAACTTTGATATACTGTCTTTTGCTTGAGTCAGAAATCTTCATCATAAAATGAAGGGGAGCGAACACACCAGAAAGGTGATTAATCACATCCAACTCTTCCTGACCAGTTCAAATAATTTTCTGTTGTTTTTGTTGGGGGTTGGGGGGGCGGTATGAGGGGAAGGGGCCGGGTGGCAGGAGAGGATGGTAGAAGTTGTAGTGTCAACTGTTTCACTTGTTATTTATTTGTCGTTTCCTGAAAGACATGGGACACCTATTGGTAAGAAAAATCTTGAGCCTTGCAGAAAAATGAAGGACATTTCCCACCGAATGAAAAGTTTATTAATGATAATAATAAGGTATGATGTCATTTTCATTTATCCATAGGGTATAATTGATCCTAAAATAAAAGTATTCTACATCCGTCTCTTTGTATAATTGGATCATGCTAAAATAGGATATACAATGCAGGTGGATATTCAGATTTGTCAGATACTTAATAACCTAAATTAAAAATTTTGCAGTTGAAAATATCGCCAAGGTAAGGAATGTGAAAGCTGACGTAATAGATTCCCCAAATCACCTCTCACTTGTGAGGTAAGCATCATGCTGGAGAACCATGTGCTACAACTTTTCATTTACATTTTGGAAGAGGCCTATGTAGAAGCTAGGAGTCATGAATGGCCTTCGCTCCCGCAGTTGCAAAGGAAAACACTTGGCGACTCTAGTCGTAAGCACCAAATTCTATTAAATGGGTTCAGAGTACTACCGAGTCCTAATTCCATCTCATTGCTGTGATTCTTAAGGAGATTTTTTTGTTGGACTTTTTGAGTTTTTGCCTTTTGTAATTACTGAAGCCCTAAAGATGTATAGAATAAATGCAAACCGAAGGCAATATAAACAAAGATTTTGCATATTGTTAATGACCTCCTGGAGTTGTGGGGCACAATTAACGTGACAGTGTGCCTGGAGAACCCAGGCAGAAACAAAATGAGCACATCAGTCTCAATATTGGAAGTGTTGAGGCAAAACTCACAAGGATCTCTCTGGCTCACTCCCCATTTTCTCAGAGTATGGTTCAAGCGTTTTAATACCTATCTTCATATCCTGACTGGTTTTAAAAGTAACCTGTGCATGGAGAACTCTGACACCGTCGGCACAGGCATTACCAGCACAGAGCTATCTGTACGCTATGCATGGCCTCCTTTATTGTTTTACTGTTTTAAAAGCTATGTTCCACTTTGAAATCACATTAAGAATATAAATTTCAACCTCAAAATTATGATTCCATACGACAGAGGCAGAATGTGTGCTTTGTAGCCCGAGATCCCTTTCATTTAATATTAAGCATTCATCCTCTCACATTTTTCTATTTTTGAAAACTATTTGAAATGAATAGACATACACCATAGGATTCTAGACCCTGTAGAATCCCAGGGCCTGTGGCAGACTGAAGCTAGCAGCCTCTTGTGCGGACACTGCCAGCAGAATATTTGAAGTCCATGCAGCTTAGGAAAAGGCTGATCTTCACAGAAAAGCCAGAATTTCTATAAAAAAAAAAATTTAAGCCATTTTACCCCTAATCATAGACAAGCATTAAAGATCTTAAAACATGGCTATGATCAGGCAATTTTTTTGGTGTACTTTTTAAGTGAGGACCAGCATCTGCACAATTTAGAATGAAGGACTGATATACATCCCAGATAGTCTCAATTTGAAAGCTATTAGCTATATGAGCTTCTGTGTCCCAGCCTGTCCCCTCTTTTAATATAGCTAAAATGAATTGAAAAGCACAGAGATTATTTTGAATTGATGTGAAATGTGCCTTGTCCCAGCTGTCCTATGACATGGCTGAGATTGGCCATCATGCATTCAAGTTGATTTCTTCCCGTGAGTCTATACAGAATACAAGCCCTGACTCCTCTTCTCTTCTATAATCATCATTGCTTACTTCTACTCACACAGGGGGGAAAATATCATCAACAGGAGGCATTAAGGGAATAGAGACAATGAAAGACAGTATTTTTAATCATGCCATTAAACCAGTTGAGATTTTTAATTCAAGTTTTACTTGTAAATTAACACTGTCTAGAGTTTTATGGGTCAGAGCAAATAGGATGCTTTTCCATTTGGTTGGCATGAGATAGAGAGTTCTAATATTATTTATCATCTAGCACCAAAGATTGATTTTCTGAACTGAAACTGAATTTCTAATTGCCAATAATAAATAGTATATTGTTGTGATGAAAAATAGACTTTATAAAGGAGGATCAAGAAATAAGTTTATTATACAAGTAGGCTGTTCTCTTTCTTGGGTGATTTCCAAATTTAGCTAAGTTACCAAGAATCTCCACTGAAAAGTTTTTGCAGTTGCTCAATTTGATGGATGATTAGGAATCCATAATTATCATCACTTGACCAGGAAAAAGGGTTGGGCCACAAAGACTTAGAAGGAAGAACAACTGCATGAGAGTTTGGGGCTACGACTGGCAGAGTCCAATAACGCAAAACTTATGTATCTGTTGATGCCCTTGAATAAAAGTCAATAATTGTTGTTGTCATTCTGTGACAAAGGTCAGTATTGTCATATAAGAAATAATTATAGATCATTACAGGCATACTTGTTTTATTGTACTTTGCTTTACTGTACTTCACAGATACTGTGTTGGGTTTTGGTCGTGTTTTTGTTCTTTAAGGTTTGTGGCAGCTCTGCATCAAGCAAGCCTATTGGGGGGGGGGGCTGGGTGGCTCAGTGGGTTAAGCCACTGCTGTCAGCTCAGGTCATGATCTTAGGGTCCTGGGATGAAGCCCCACATCGGGCTCTCTGCTCAGCAGGGAGCCTGCTTCCCCCTCTCTCTGCCTGCCTCTCTGTGTATTTGTTATCTCTGTCTGTCAAGTAAATAAATAAAATCTTTAAAATAAATAAATAAATAAATAAATGCCTATTGGCAACATTTTTCCAACAGCATTTGTTCACTTCATATCTCTGAGTCACATTTTGGTAATTTTTGCAAGATTTCCAAATTTTTCATTATTGTTATGTTTTTCTTTATTTTCCATTATTGTTATAATTATTGATCCATGATCAATGATTATGTCTTACTGAAAGCTCAGATGATGGGGAGCACTTTTTTAGCACTGAAATACTTTTTTTTTTTTAAGATTTTATTTATTTATTTGTCAGGAGAGGAGACAGAGAGAAGGGGAGGGAGAGAGAGAGGGAGTAAGAGAGAAAGCACGCACAAAAAGGTGGAGCGGCAGGCAGAGGGAGAAGCAGTCTCCCTGCTGACCTAGGAGCTGAATGTTGGACTAGGTCCCTGTACCCTGGGATTGTGACCTGAGCTGAAGGCAGACACTTAACTGACTGAGCCACCAAGGCATCCATGAAGTACTTTTTAATTAAGTGGGTACATTGGGGTTTTGGGTTTGTTTTTTTTTTTTTTTTGGTTATAATGCTAGTGTACACTTAATACATCACAGTGTAGGGAAAACATTACTTTTATATGCACTAGGGAGCCAAAAAGTTCACTTTGCTCACCCTATTGTGATATTTGCTTTATTGTGGTGGTCTGGAACCAACCAACCATGGTATCTTTGAAGTACATCTGTATGTAGAGTTCAGGAATTGTGTTATCTGCTGAAGGTAGAAAACTCAGAATTAGTCCTTGTCTTCAGGAGTTTAACAGGACAATTCACAGCAGTTCCTGGATCTCCACTGAAATATCTGTGACTCTCTATGGTCATGGTCTGCAGCCCCAGCGAGGTCCATAGGGCTGCCCAGTTCAGTCAGCTGCCTCACTCATTCTTCATAGCAACTATTTCAAACTCAGTCCCGTCTTTCCAAAACATATTCCATAAACCCAATCCATCACTCCTAGGAAATAACCTTTCCACCCATTCAGCAGGGCAAAAAGAAACTATTGACAGTCAACTCTTTCAGCTTGCTGACCTCCAACAGATATCTACCCTGAATTATTTCTCCTCTCTCTCCTGCTACCCATGTGTCACTCCACCAAAATCACTGCCATGGATAAGTTTCAGTCATTCTCTTATTTAACCTCAATATAAGTTGACACTAGAAAGAATTCATTGTTCTTAAAAAGTATTTCTCAACCCTGCCTTCTCCTTACCCTACCCCTTGGTTTGTTTGAACACTACTCTTTTCTCAAACTTTGGTCATTTCTTCCTTGGAAATTTGTCTGGTTATTTTCTTTTGTTTATTCCTTAAATACAAATGTTTAATGTGGTTCTATCTTTAAAATATATGAAAACATTATTATAAAGTCTGGTATAGCAAGACTGATAAAGATTTTGTTTGTTATGGCTAAAGAGATAAAAAGGAAAATCTCATTATCTTGTCTCATCTTATTCTTCACTGTATTTCAATTTCTTTTGTAGTCAAGCACAATATTCAATCAATGTCCATTGTGTACAAAGTATCATACTATGTACCAAAGAAAGTTATGCAGGCTTTCTGCCATGTCTGCAGGATTAACTCTCTTATGTTCATTATGTCAGGCTCACATAAGCCTTGGCAATCATCACTACCATGTGGGAGTCCCTACATGCTTCATAACACATCAACTTTTGATTTAGTATAGTTTTGGAGCAGAATTTGTTCTCTCTCAGTGAACTTTTTAATAAACTTTCCTATGTCTTATGACATGAGTATACCTGTACCCATCAGGAGGTTCCTACTTCAAGAATTTGTGTGGACTCTGAAAACTATTGAACCCTAAGGTTTTCTATAAAAAACTGAAATACAACTTCAGTGCTTCATGCTGGAGTCATACTATAGGACAGTTGGTCCTGAGCTTGGACTCTTGTGGCACAGAAACTCTCATACCAGTTTTAATAAAAATGTTTCCATAATGGATTGTGAGGTGTCCTAGGATGTGTTTGTTCATTCTTTCTTCCTTTCTTTTTAAATTTCACTCATCAAGGCAGGAATTTCTTTAATAAAACACATATACACACGGTCACCTAGCTAACTCAGTTGGTAGAACATGCAACTCTTAATCTCAGGGTAGTGAAATCAAGCCCCATTTTGGACATGGAGCCTACTTAAAAACAAAACAAAACAAAAATTTAAAATACTCACACACATAAACACACCTCATCTGTATTCAAATTTGAGGGCAAGGAAGTACAGAGTCTGAGTAATTTACTAACTATATGCTCAAGACCGGTGTGGCACCCACAAAGGTATGCTAAATTAGCTAGGTTTTACTCTTGTACTCTGGAAGTCTTTCAATAGAATTGTCAACAGACTTATTTATGTTGCTTTGTGACAGCAAAATATTGAACTATCAGTATTAGTAGAAAGAACATATATTGAAGAGACCATGGAAATGATGGCTAGCTCCTTTGTAGAACTGATGTTCCTTTGAATTATTTTTTCCTAAGAAAAATAAAGGCAGGAGTTAGCTTTTGCTTTCCATGTTAAAGGATGAAACAATAAAAGAAAATTAAAAATAAATTTGGAATTTATCTTCCCCAATTCTTTAGAAATGGGATATTTACTTTCTTGTCATGGTCTAATTAATGGCACTAATTAATGAAAAAGATCTTACAATCACATGTAATGATGATGAAGAGAAAAGAAGACTCAAATAAAATCCCTCTATTCAATACTCTACCTTTTCAGAGCCAGTACCTATGTTTTATTCTCTTCATTAACTAGGACCAAATAGCAAAAGATGGAGCTGGGAAGTGGGCTACAATGGATAAGTCAAAATACTTGACTAGAGGTATAGACAGTAGAGAATATGTTTTCTTGCCTATAATGACACTGACAGAGAAACTACAGCAGACACCACCTTCATTTTTATCCTTCCTTTCAAATAAGCGTTTGCCAATCTACTTTCACAGGGCAGAGGGACCAAATAAAGAAAATGTAGGATGGTAGTGATGTCAGTTGGACAGAGTTTTGCCAGGGGTCTAGATATAAGCTTCATAAATTGTGCTTATTTGACCCCTTTTAAGATCTCTATTGTACAAGACTTGTCAGTATCCCTAATAACTACTAGGCTGACATTTAAAACTTATCATTTAAGAACTCTCTTCCTTCATTGCTGAATCATCACAGTGAGCAATAACAAAACATGGTATACATATAAGAAGGAAATACAATAAATATGATGTTTAGAGGGAAGCTTTTACATAATAAGCAATTTTAATTGATCACCTGAATTAGAGATACAGACATTTAAAAAAAGGAATATGAGAACTCTTTTAGTAGCTACAGATTTACGTAACTTTTTATGTTAAAAAATATGTTAAGTATATGTACATATATGAATATTTATAGATAGCCTTTCTAGAGTTAAAACATATAAGTGAAATGAAAAATTCACTAGAGAGGTTGAATAACAGACTCAAGCCAGCAGAAAAAAGAATCAGTGAACTTGAAGATAGGTCTGTTGAAATTCTGCCATTTGAGGAACAAAGAAGAATTTTTAAAAAATGAATTGAGTCAAAGAGACCTATGGGATATCATAAAGCATAAAAATAAACACAATTCGCTTCCCAGAAAAGGAGAGATAAAGAAAATGGATAAATAGAATATTTGGAAAAAATAATGTCTGAAAACTTCCCAGATTTGATAGCATAGATAATAATTATATATCTGTCTTCTTGGACACAAAATATATAAAGAGATAACATGTGACAATAAGAGCTTAAAAGTGGGGGGAGAACAGAGACATAGAGTAGCAAAATATTTTTATACTACTGAAATTAAATTAGTATTCATCTGAACTAGATTATTGCAAATTAAAATGTTTATTAAAATCACTAGTGCAACAAAAAGGAAATAACCAACAGTACATATTAAAAGATATTACAAAAGAATTAAAATGGTACAATAAAATAAGTTGAAAATAAAAGGATTTTTGGAAAACGATATTCCATGAAAACTATAATCAAAAGAAAGCTGAAGTGTCTATATAAATAAAAGACAAAATAGATGTTAAGACCAAAAATTTTAATAGTGACAAGGAGGTAATTATATAATGATATAAGGGTCAATCTATGAAGAAGATATAATTCTAAATATATATGTACCTAATACCAAAACTCCAAAATACACAAAGCAAAAACTGACAGATTTGAAGGGAAAATAGGTTGATAATAACAGTGGGAGATGTCAACATCCTACTTTCAAAAAAAAAAAAAATTAGAACTTGGCAGAAGATCAATAAGCCAATAAAGGTCTTGAACAGTACTAAGACAAATAGACCTAACAGTGTAAACCAAATAGATCTAACTGTATGGACATGTAGACATCTATAGAACATTCTTTCCAAAAAGACCAGAATTCACATTCTTCTCAATAGCACATGAGCATTCTCCAGAAATGACAATGTATTAGGTAAAAAAACAAATTTCAATAAATGTGATATGATTGAAACTATAAAAATATATTCCATAATCCTGATGAAATGAAACTAAAAATCATAACAGAATGAAAAATGAAGAATTCACAAATATGTGAAAATTAAATAACATGCTCCTAAATAACAAATGAGTCAAAGAAATCACAAGTGAAATTAGAAAATAGTTGAGAAAATACCAAAAATACCAAGACTTATGAGATGCAAAACTTATAAATGCAGTCTTTAAAGAAAAATAAGTAGCTATGCTTACTTTAATAAAAGAGAAAGATTGCAAATCAATCTTCCATCTTAGAAAACTAGAAAAAGTGGAGAAAACTAAACCCAAAGCAAGGAGAAGGAAGGAATAATAAAGATTGGAAATAACTGAAATAAGAAATTAAAGAATAGAAAAACCCATGAAAATAAATAGACAGACTTATGAATATACTTACAAAGAACAAAGAGAGAAGACTACTAAAATCAGAAATGACAGTGGTGACATTACTTCTCACTTTACAGAAATAAAAATGGTTATAAGAAACTACTATGAATAATTGTATTTCAACAAATCAGGTAACCTGGATGAAATGCACAAATTCTTAGAAACACACAACCTTTCAAAATTGATTTAAGGAGAAACCAAGAAGAAATAGAAAATCTGGATAGAACTATTATAAACAAAAAGATAAAGTTAGTAATCAATAACCTACTAACCAAAAAATTAAAAAGAAAAACAAAATAACCCAGAGCCAGATAACTTCACCAGGGTATTATAACCAAAATTTAAAAGAATTGACATCAATCCTTTTCAAACTCCTCCAAAAAGCTGAAGCGAAAAATATTTCTTAACTCACTCTATGGGGCCAGTGTTATCCTGATTCTAAAGTGAAAGATATCACAAGAAAACTACAAATCAATATTTTTATGAATATAGATAAAATACTAACAAGTTGAATTCAGCAGTATGTAAAAAGGATGATGCTAACATTACCAAGTGGGATGTATCCCAGGAATGCAAAATTTGTTGAATACACTAAAATTAATAAATATTATATGCCATATTAAAAGAATTAATACACATACACACATACACACACACACACACACACACACACACACAATCATCTCCATAGACACAGAGAAAACATTTGACAAAACCCAGCACTCATTTAGAATAAGGAATGCAAAGAAACATCCTCAACCTGATAGAATGCACCTATGAAACGCCCATAGCTAACATCATACTTAATGGTAAAGGACTGTAAACTTTCCCTTTAAGGTGAGGACCCAGAAAAGCACTATCTATTTTCTTCACTTCTTTTGACACCATACAGAACTTCTGTCTAGGGCATTTAGGTTAGAGAAAGAAATAAAATCACCCAGGCTAGAAAGAAAGAACTAAAACTACCTACTTGCAGATGGCATAACCTCATATATAAAAAACACTAAGATGGATTAGTATCCAAAATAAATAAAAAATTTATATAATTCAACCCCAATGTATCCCACATAATCCAATTAAAAAGGAGCAGAAGACATGAATAGGCATTTTCCAAAGAAGATATACCAATAGACACATGAAAAGATACTCAACATTACATATCATCAGGGAAGTGAAAATCAAAACCACAATGAGATATCACTTCATTTGTTGTAATGGCTAAAATAAAAAACATAAGAAATAAGTATTGGCAGGGCACCTGGGTGGCTTAATTGTATCTGTCTTCAGCTCAGGTCATCATCCTGGGGTTCTGAGATTAAGCCCTATGTCCAGCTCCTTGCTCAGCGGGGGACCTGCTTCTCCCTCTCCCTCTGCCTTCCACTCACCCTTCTTGTGTTCTCTCTCTCACTCCCTCTCTGTGTCATATAAATAAATAAAACCTTTTTAAAAAGAGAGAGAGGAAGAAAAGAAAGAGAGGAAAGATAGAAACAAATGTTGGGGAGGCTGTGGAGAAAAAGGAACCCTTGTGAACTATTGGTGGGAATGCAAACTGGTACAGTCACTGAGGAAGACAGCATTGAGAGTCCTCAAAAATTAAAAATAGGACTACTATATGATCCAGTAATTCCACTACTGGGTATTAATCTAAAGATACAAAACGCTTATTTGAGAAGCTATATGCACCTCTATGTTCATTGCAGCATTACTTAACATAGTCAAAATATGGAAGCAACCCAAGTGCACATCTACAGATAAATAGGTAAAGAAGATGTGGATATATACACAATGGAATATTACTCAGCTCTTAAAAAAAAAAGAATGAAATCTTGCCATGTACAACAACATGGATAGATCTAGAGGGTGTAAAGCTAAGAGATGTAATTCTGTCAGAGAAAGACAAATACCATATGATTTCACTCCTATGTAGAATTTAAGAAACAAGATGAAAGATCAAAGGAAAAAGAGACAAGCAAAAAACCATAATACTCTTAAATATAGAAAATAAACTGATGGGTACCAGAGGGGAAATGGGTAGAAGGATGTGTAAATTGGGGGAAGGGAATTAATAGTACACTAATTGTTGAATTACTATATTAAGTACCTGAAACTAATATAACTCCATAATTTAGTTATACTGGAATTAAAAGATAAAACATTTAAAAAATTAAAAACACTGAAGAATACACACACACACACTCAGAGCTGGCAAATAAGTTCAGCAACTTTACAAGTTACAAAATGTGTACACAAAATTTTGACTGTATTTCTATATATTAGCCATCAACAACTTGAAAGTGAAATTAAGAAAATAATTCTATCTTTAGTAGTATCAAAGGCAAAATATACTTAGAAGAAAAATTTAACCAAAGAAGGGTAAGACTGGTATGCTGAAAACTATAAAACATTTTTAAATGAGAAGATTTAAATAAATGGAAAGCTATCCCTTGTTAGTGGGTTAAAATATTTAATATCATTAAGATGGCAATATTCCCCAAATTGATGTAGAGATTCAGTGTAATCCCTATCAAAATTCCAGGTTGATATTTTGCAGAAAAGGACAAACTGACTCTAAAATTTATAATGAAATGAGAGGGAGTTCAGATAGCAAAAACAATCTTGAATAATAAATTCAGAGGATTCACATTCTTCTATTTTAAAACTTACTACAAATCTGTAGTAATTAATACAACATGGTACTGGCATAAGGCTAAATATACAGATCAAGGGAATAATATTGAGAGTTGAAAAATAAACCCATTCATCTATGGTCAATCAATTTTTTGTGGTCAATCAATTTTTGACAGAGGTACCAAGAGCATTCAGTGGAAAAGTAGAATATTTTCAACAAATAGTTTCGGGAAAAGTGGATATTCACATTTAAAAAAATGAATTTAAACTTCTCACACAATGTATACAAATGAACTCAGAAAGGATCACAAACATAAATGTAAGAGCCAATATGATAAAAACCTTAGAAGGACTCATAGATATAAATCCATATGACCTTGGATTTATCCAGTGCTTCTTAGATATAATCCCAAAAGCAAAAGCAACAAATAAAAAATAAATTGAACTTTTTATGTAGACATATATAGAGACATAAAAAAATATTTTACTTTAGAAGATCAATTAAAAAAAAGGCAACCACAGAATTGATGAAAATACTTGCAAATCATATCTCTGATAAGGATCTAGTTATCTAGAATATAAAAATAATTCTTATAACAAAAAGAGAAATACAAAACTGCCAAAAGACTTGAATAGACCATTACCCTAATGAAGTTATACAAACAGCAAAAAAAACACATAAGATGCCCATCATTATTCATCATTTGGGACATGCAAATCAAAACCACAGCAATATGCCACTTCATACCAATTGGATGTCTGTTAAAAAAAAAAAAGAGAGAGAGAGAGAGATCAAAAATAACAAATGTTGGTGTGGATGTGGAGAAACTGTAACCATAAACATTGCTGGTAGAAATATAAAATGATGCAGCTGTGGAAAACAGCTTTGGCAATTCCTCAAAGAGCTAGATATAGAGTGTTACCATACGTCACAGCTATTCCACTTGTACATCTGCACCTAAGATAATTTAAAACATGTTCACGTAAAAGCTCGTAGACAAATGTTCATAGCAAGATTATTCATAATATCCAAAAAGTAGAAACAATCCAAAGGTCCACCAAATGATGAATGGATAAAAAAATGTGGTATATCCTTACAGTGGAATATTATTTGGCAATAAAAAGGAAAGATGCCTGCTTCATGCCACAAAATGGAAGAAACTTAAAAATATTATATACCAGTGAAAGGAGCCAGTCTCAAAAGACTAATGATGGTATGATTCTACTTAAATAAAATTTCCAGAATAAGCAAATCTATAAAAACAAAAAGTAGATTAATGTTTGCTCAGGGGTAAGAGAAACTATAGTTAGTTAGGAGTTACTGTTAACAGATGTAGTACATGTGTTAGGGGTAGTTGTAATAAGATAGTGGTGATGGTTGTACAACATGGAAAATATACTAAACACCATTCATTTGCACACTTTACGCAGTGAATTCAACATTGTATAATTTTTATCTCAAAAAGATTGAAAAAGAAAAAATAAATAAAAGGAAAAATCATGGCACCTCCTTGAACCTGGATTGTCAAGTGACCATGGAAAGCAAAACTTTCCTGCCAACCACACGGAACATAAGGGAGAAATGAGTTTTGTTGTTCTGAGCCACTGAAATTTGGGATTGGTTGTTAACACAGCATAAACTAGTCTACTTTACTGATACAGCCAATAAATAGGGAATCCCTGTATTCACCTACAAATTAAGTCGGAAAATCCATGCACTTTCAAAATCCGCAAAATTCAATCATCCTACATTTATCAGATTACATTTTTCTGTAGCAAGACTATCTTGATTTAATATAAATCTCTATGTCACTGAACATATATAACTATTTGAAAGTGCTGTGGAAGGTAGTAATGACCTTAAAAGCTGAAAATACACAGCAATTGTCTAGAAAATAAATCTTGTCTGCAAATATTTGTTAAATATTTTCAGATGTTTAGCTTTTTTCTGTGATTTTACTTTTATCATTATCTTATCAGAAATGGAAATATAAATAAAGAAATAAAATCTTAAAAAGAAGTTTATATGTTGATAGACAAGGACTCTATGCCTAAAGAAATTATAACGCAGAAAATCAAAATTATGTCCCAGAACTTTAACATGTTGAAATGTTCCTGCCAGTGTCACAACTTTCATTCCCAACAAATAGTAAAATTTTTTATACTTTACTATCCTAAAAAATTATTGTCATCATTCACTGGGCAAATCAGTTGTAATGGCATAAATGTTTAAATAAAACAACCTGCTTCACTCTTTTGCCCAAAACACTCCACTGTGGTTAGAGTAATAGTCACAAAATTTACGGCAGTCTATCCAAACCTACATGATCTGGTCTGTACATGCAATCCTACCTTTTTCCAAAACCATCAGATTGTCCAAGCCTTAGGGGCCTCCTCTTGTCTAGTAAATTCTTACTTCTACTCCCAATTTCACATCGCTAGCTCCTTCTTGCCATGTGGTCTCAGGTCAAATATCACGTCTAGACAAAGAGGACTTTCTCTAAGTATCCTACTAAAAATATTCCCATCATTCCCAGTAATAGTATCCTGTTTTATCTCCTTAGTTGGACTTACATAAATTTCTTGGTTTATTTATGTGTTTACTTGTTCATTGCCCGTATGACATCCCACAGAATGGGAACTCAATGAGAGTAGACAACATCTAATCAGTGCTTCAAAGAGCTATGACTTGTGGAATGAGTGAAGTAAGTGAATAATGCCTTGGATATCTCTGACATGCCACACCCCAAACAATGTTGGATGCTCCCTATCCCTATACCCAATGAACATCCTCAACTTTAATTTTCCCCAAGTCATTCAATAATTCCTTTGTCAAACAGCTAATCTCAGACATTCTCAGAACAAAAGCACTTCTGCAATCAGAGTCACTTCTAAAAATGTATTAATAACCATTCGTTTGCACTATTCATTGTTGTGCAAATGTCAACAGAAGTCTGGTTTGTACACCTAGGTTGTTGCATGAAGTGTGCTTGCTTTTCTCGACCCCAGTGAGCATTCTCCACATTCATCTAAGGGCAGAATTTGGCCATGTGTGGTTAGCTGATTACAATAAACATATGGGGAAAATGGCTGAGAATGCTCAAATATTGAAACCATATGTTACTGCATGGGAAACTATGCCTTATTAAAAAACAAAACAAAAACTGAGACTCTAGCTAGAAACATACAGCTTCGAGCTTTTGCTTTCTGAGTTTAACTACTACTCAATTTATTCAACCGAAGACTCTTACAATGAGCCCAACCTTTCTATCTCATATCAGCTTAATATTTTAACTCAGTTGAAATATTTTTTGACTACAGAAGATTACAAAAATCACACAGCTTGCAAAATAGAAAAACTCCTCAGTGAGTAAAAGTATCCTGAATCCTATAAAATTTTTAAAATTCTATTTTAAATGCCATGAAGACTTCATAGCTGTTCTATATTCTGCTTATAAAAATGGAGCTTTAACTCCTTTTTCCAATTAACATCATCACACCATCTTCATAGAGCAATGAAGCAGACGAGAAACTTCAATGGCACACTTACAAGATATTATTCTTATTATTAAAGACCGAGAAAATTCAGAGAATAGAGCTACCACGAGAAGTGATACTGAGTATGACTAGAGGGTATCAGAACAGTCTCATACACATTTTCTTCTAAATTTCAGATGAACCCCACTTACTTCTCTCCTCAAATCTAAGGTGCATCACTTGTAAGATACACCACTACTAAGAAATAAAAATGCCGCCAATTTAACAATGACCTAATACTCTCTAATCATATAAAATGTAATGTACACCTCGATTTCAAAGAGTTTAAAATGCAAAAACATATACATGTTCAAATCAGAGAGGTATGCTAATTATACCAACTTGAATTTTAATGTCATGTCCTACCATTAAGCACCAAATCCAAGGCACAGTAAAAAATGTGCTTTTGGAGGACTCACACTTCCTTTCCCATTTTGGTGCCTGTTCCCCCTAGTTAAGAAGCTCAGTGCTCCTTCTTCCCCCTTCCCAAACACACATACACACCTACACACACACACACACACACACGCACACGCACACACACACACAGCCCTGTTAGCAGCGAGCCCTTTCTGAGCCTTGCTTTCCAGAGAAAGCCAGTACTCCATACTTTCTCTTCCAACTCCCTCCCTCCTTCTTGTAACTACTGGATATTTATCTCATAGATTATTTTGAACTAGGAACTTTGATAGTCAAAGATAAGTACATGATACCATTTAAATAATATTTGCATTTTAATGGAAGACTCCTAGATTTACAAATTTTAGGCCAAATAAGCCAGTTACTTATGTAGATTGTGAAGTATAATGCAGATTACATTTTGAGATGTAAAGAAAATTAATCCATGTAAATTTTATTCTCATTTTGATTCACATGTAGAGGAAGCAATATACTGTGGTAGAGCACGATCTTTGGGATTCACTAAGACATTGTTTTAATACCTCTTATGTAATCTGGAAGTTGCTTAATATTTCTTACTCCCATTTCCTCATTGATGAAGTAAAAATAATGATAAACATATTCATAAATTTCATGAAAATTCAAAATAAATTGTATAAGAAAATTTCTAGCATATAGTTGTATTCCAACAATATGATATAATATGGAGCTATATAATTATATGTTATATAATAGAAACAGATTATATATAATACCTTACTTTTGATACCTCAATTAAATTATCAAATCGAGTCTAAGCAACATTAAGTACTCAAGCTCTACTAACTCTGAAAAAGTATCAGCCATTCTTGACAACTTTCTTTCTAACTCTGTATGTGTTGTTTAGATATTCTTGTGTACATATTAAAAATCACTTACCTAAAGGTTGAGGCAGTTAAGTAACTGCTATTTCACACCATGGTGATTATTTGAAATTCTCTTATTTACACATGACTGAAGTGAATATTGTATGTCACCATTATAGTTTCAAAGATTTGGTCATGGTGTCTTTCTAAGAAATTAAAAGCTGTGTTGCTTTGGGAATAGTACACTCCTACAATAAAGTTGACACACCTTTTGTGTTGATAGATTTATATATTTCTCTGATTATTCTTGTCTTTTCTAAATTGCTAATTTCCCTTTCCTCCTTATTATCTCTATCCTGTCTTTAGTTATGAATATCTGTTGAATTTATAGTCTGATTAGGACAAGGGAAAACTTGGGAGTTTGCAGATAGATAATGAAAAGGTAAGAAGATGGTTCTAATTAGATATTCATTTATATCTAACCTTATTTTATGTAAATGGCTAAGAAATAAAATGTATGTATTGACTAAAAGATTAATTATGTTCATATTCATGCTTACCTGTGTCATTGTTGATTCTTTATGAAGTCCTATATATAAATTCCTTTTCAGTATATTTAAATTCTCTCAAATTCAAAAATTTGTAAGCAAGTACAAAGTCTAAACATTTTTAAAGGAACTGAGTGTCAATTCGAGCAAAATTCTATTGCATGGCAATCCTGCTACCCACGGAGCAGGTTGTAAAGAGAGGGCTCACTAGAAATGAGGGAGGTTAGTTTTGCCCAGACATCATAGTCAGAGTTCTCCCCACAGAGCTGGCTGCTTAATCACCTCTTTGGAGTTGGGCTGAACCAGAAGAAAGCATAAAACACAGGTTTAGAGCAGGACTTGATGGCTATATCTGGCATAAATGAAGATGATATGAAGTTGAGTATGATTAAAGGCACCAAAAAATGTGAGCATGAACATAAATGTGTATGTAGCCACAATTTCCCCATCCCACTTTCCTAAGTACTTTAAGCCCCAAACTGGTAAGAGTAAGCTGACTAATTAAAAAAAAAAAAAAAAGAAGAAGAAAGAAAAAAAGAAAACACTTGGTATGTATTTATGTATGCTCCTAAAGCTTTTCAGTTTCCTTTTCATCTAAAACAGTATTTGTTCAATTATGAGATATATAAAAAAATTTTTTGGAAAGAAATATATGTCAGAACTCATTCTGCTGAGTAAGATAAAAATCTTTTGGGGAGGACATGACATATCAATTGTTAAGTTACACTGTAACATGTTAAAATGTATACATCTTTAGTACATTAAAATGAATACACACAACAAACAAATAGTGATATAATACTGGACTTGGAAGAGTGAGAAACCAGACAGGTTATATAAACTGGGGAGGCATATACCTGTATTGCAGTTCAAAGACATAGGCTATAAATAGCTTCCATAGGCAAGAGACTATAAAAAGAGCAAAAGAGAGTTGATAACAGAATGTTGAGGATTATTTGCATTTGAGGACAAAAACAGAGAGAAAAAGATAAATGAATTATTCAGAGAAGAATCAAGGTTATAACGGGGGAAGGGGGAAAAAAGGGCTTTGTTGAGTAGTACTGGAGAACCCAAAGCAAGGAAAAAATATATATAAATGTGTGCGTGTCCGTGTGTGTATGTGTGTGTGTGTGTGTGTGTGTGTGTGTGTGTGTATGAATGTTTATTTGTTTATTTGTGGCCAGTGGTCTCAGATGGACCTGAGAAGTCCAGGAGAAAGAACATCAGAAAAATAGAAAAGTGTACAGGACTGCTGACCCTGGAGAATTCAATTTCAATTCAGTGGCTGAAGTGAGATAATAAGGAAGTAGAGAAATGAAGGAAAGGAGGTATAGGATGGAACAAGACTGGAGAGTAAAGTAAGATCATTTTGAAAATAGAAAATCCTGGAGAACTGGATAGGCAGTGGCGAATGTGCCAACAGACAGGGAGGACTTCAACATTTTAAAAGGAAGAAGGTAATTGATGGAAGAGAGAGGGCAAAATTATGGACTTGACAGTCAGTTTAAATGTTAATGGAGAGTTCTCAAGTGCGTGGGAACAGCTGCTGACAGGAACTCAGGATACGTCAGTTTTAACTATCACCCCTAGGCAGATGAGTCCCAAATACTGTGTCTCGACTTAACCTTTCCCCTGAACTCCAGTTGGGTGGGTGGGCTTGTCACTCAGGGATACAAGTGCAGCAACCATGCTCCCATCCACCTCATCCTGCTATTATCAGTCTACAGACACATATCAATTTCTGTCTGTCAATTTGTCTCTGTTAGCTTCGCCACACCCTTCCTTCTCTTTTTCCACTTGCCTTCTAAAAATACATTGCTTGATACATGGACAGGATCACTACATGTGATTTGAAATCTAGAACCTAGAAAAGGAAAAGGTTTGAATGAATGAATAGATTTATCAATGGAGGGATGGATGAATGAATGGTGATTGAATTTACTGATCACTTATTATCTGCCAAATATTATTCTAGTCCTCTTATGCACCAAAGTGACAAGAGGCAAATTTTCTGCCTCTGCTTCATTGTTAGCGATAGACAAAACAAATGTTTTACATGCCCACTTGTGAAAAATGCTAAGAAGATAGGGAAACCTGCAGGAGAGAAATGAGAATGGCACACGGCAAGAGCAGTTGTTGACTGGTGGACCAGGAAATGCTACTATGCAGATCTGGCATTTGATCAGGAAGGTGAATGAAATGACAAAACAAACCAGGCAGGTGTTTGGAAGAAAAGTTTTCTGGATACGGGGAAGAGCAAAACTCAAAGGCACTATGACTAGAATAGTCTTAATTGTTTCAAAGTGGTGAAAAGGCCTCAGTAATTAGAGCAGAAAGAATGAGGAGGAAGGTTAGAGAAGAGAGTGAGAGCCCACATCATAGAGCACGTTTGGATGGAGGGTTGCTAGATTTAGCAAATGAAGATACAGAATGTTCAGTTAAGCTTGAATTTTAGATAAACAACTAATGGTTCTAAAATATGTATGTTCCAAATATTTTAGAGGATATATTTTATATATATATGTGTGTGTGTGTGTGTGTGTGTGTGTGTGTCATTCATTTGAAATTCATGTTGAACTGGGTGTCCTGTATTTTATCTGTAAAAACCATACAATGATGACATCTTTGGATTTTACTCTGAGTGAGAAGGAAAGATACTGAGATGTTTTCAACAAATAAGTAGAATAATTTGTTGTATGGAAATGAAATCATAGGGATAAACACATGGAGACTGGTGGGGGCTGCTGTAGTCAATGCAACAGAGGATGGTGTCGTGCTAGTGTGGGAATATGGAGGGAGATCAGTGGTGGCAGAGGTGACAGATTAGGTTTGCGATGGAAGAGAAAGGAGTCAAAAATGCCAAGGTTTCTTGCTTGAGGAACTGGTGAAACAGAGCTGATATGTCCAGAAATGAGAAAGAAAGGAGAAAATTTAAGGCTGAAGATCAAAATTAGGGTCATTTTTAACAACATTTTTGAGATATAGGTCCCATACCATAAATTTCACCCATAAGTGTTTATAATTTAATGATTTTTAGTAAACTTAGAGTTGTGCAACCATCAATCTGAGTCAATGGGACCTGGGTTATAAATGTCCCCATAATCTGTCCTTTGGTGAGATAATTCTGAGTTTCAGAATAACAGAAAAAGCTGACTGGTGTTGAGTCAACAGAACATCAAAGCAAAGCAAAGGGCGGAAATTGAGATGTATAGAAGATCTATTTCTAAGAGTGTTGCTGCGAGGCAGAGCAGAGAAGTGCGGTGGTGGTAAGTAGACAGAGATAAGCAGTGAGAGAGCTTATTCCTCCTCAAGGGAGGAATTTGTTTTAAAGATGGAGAGTATTACATTGTGTTTGTCTGGTGGAAACATTGAGGATACAGGAGACAGAGGGAGAATCGCAGGAGTGACGTCTTTGAGGAAATGAGGAGAGATTTGATTAGGGACAAGTACAGGGTTTTACCTTAGAAGCAAAGACTTTGTAACAATTTAACAGGGGAATACAGAGATTCTGACAGGAGCACATTGGCACATTTAATAGTGTGGATATAAGATCGATCCCTGGTTTGAAGAATAAATTCAGTCCTGAATATCTACAAAGCAGACAGCCCATCTTCTACTTGAACCCACAAACAACACTGAATATTTATATTTCAGAACAACCCATTCCATTTCAGACAGTCCTAGAGTATCGTCATTTCTTCCCATGATACAGAGTCAATCAGTATAGAGTGGAACCTGGGTATGGGTCCTGGTTATGGGTAGAAAAGACATACTTACTGCAAAATAAGCAGTAGCCAAAAGTACACATGCAGTGAAAAAGATCGTTTTGACAGTCAAAAGTGTTAACAGACAAATAAAGTCACCAAAAAAAAAAGGCGGGGGTGGGGGGTAATGCCTGGGTGGCCCAGTGGGTTAAGCATCTGCCTTCTGCTCAGGTTCTGGGATCAATCCCTGTATCAGGCTCTATCTCAGTAGGGAACCTACTTCTCCCTCTGCCTGCTGCTCCCCCTGCTTGTCCTCTTTCTGTCTCTTTCCATGACAAATAAATAAATAAAATCCTTTAAAAAATACAATATAGAGCACCTGGGTGGCTCAGTCGGTTAAGCGACTGCCTTCAGCTCAGGTCATGATCCCGGGGTCCTGGGATGGAGTCCCGCATCGGGCTCCCAACTCCATGGGGAGTCTGTTTCTCCTCCTCACCTTCTCCTGGCTCATGCTCTCTCACTGTCACTCTCTCAAATAAATAAATAAATAAATTTTTAAAAAACCACAATATAATTTCTTTAGCGTAGTTATATCAGTAGTATTTTATCCTGTATCTGAAATTCTCATTTTTTATTGGTTTGGAGTTGAATGCTGTGATAAAGGTCTTAATACATAGTCTTATTAAAAAAGAATCTAAAGCAAAACCACAGAGAAGATAAAGCATTGCAACAAAGATTGGAGGACTGGTTATTTTAGGTTTTGCTTTGTTTTCCCTGCCAATATCAGCCTGTACATACTCCTGTCAACTCTAAAGACAATACTGATGTATGTTAACATTTAATGAGCACCTGCTGTGGTCAGACACTCGTAGATGCTAGAGATAAAAATGAGTTAGACCATCTCTATCTCCATAAAGTACACAAACAATTGCAGCAGAGCATTATTTAAAAACTGTAAGGAAAAGGAGGTGACACCAACAGAGTACATAATGACTTTATCTAGGAGAAGACAGTTAGGTCATGATGGAAGAGGAATCCTATAAAAAGGGCTTTAAAAATGAAGACATAGACTAAGAAGGAGCATTTCAGACGAGGAGCCAAAGTCACTTTACTTCTTTTGGACTTAGTTATCTCTCTGAATACAGAAAGCTTTTCAAACTCTCATCAAGGAGTCTCTCATAAGCCACAGTAGCTAAAGAGAACTCAAAGAAACAGAAATCAGGAGGAGCAATGAGGGCCTTTGTCTTCTCCCTTCTACTTCAAACAGAGATATCTTTAGAAATGTAAAAGGAATGCCATTAATTTAAAAAACATATTTATGAAAAAAATCACTGGGTTCTGTGATCTATAAGGTTTTAGACCTAACATCCCATGGAAAAATCTGTGAGTGCTTCTGTATTCATTGGTACTATTTTTCCATCTCCAGAAAAGAAATCATGATCTGGGGACCAAAACACTGCTGCTAATTTTGAGGGGGAACAGGAAGAAAAAGAAGTGTTGGGCCTTGGGGGGGGGGGGGCGCGGGACAAAGAAAGGCAGTGGATGTAGAAAAGCAAAGGCAGAAAATGAACTAGAAATAAACTATAAACTTTGCTTAAGACTAGATTTTGTCTCTGGAAAATCAATTTGAATGTTAAAATAAAAAATGATAAAGTTATAATTATAAAATGTATACATGTATATGCAAACATATTCATATATTTATATGCATATTTTATGCGGGCACTAATGATTTATAAAATGCTAATAGGAGAGAATGTGTAATATCTAAATCCGTGACCCATGCCCTCTAAATGTAGTCCAGAACAAGATAAGAAAATAATTGCCTGATACAGTTTATAAAACACACAAAGAAGAAACATGAGGATAGGGTATTTCTAGAATTCATTTTTTCTATCGCTGAATCCAACTTCAAAATGCAAACTGGTTAAATGAACACCTCACATCCCCTCACGCAAAGAATTTGGCTCATTCGAAGCTGGTTTTGCAGTGGTCATAAATTCTCGTTTGGACAAGTTAGAATTTTATCTAAAGCAATTTTTGAAACTGCAGATATTTCCAACAAAGCAACGTTATGAAAACATTGTAATTTCTTTAAAAATATATAGGTAAACTACTTTTTAGATAAGCTTGGGGGTACAATGTAGATTTTCACATTAAGTACATGTCTTTGTGCTCTCTGGTCTCCTCACTCAGTTCCTCTCTCTCTCTCTCTTTTTTTTTTTTTTTTCATTTCAGAGACCGCACAATCTATTTGACACTGAAGATTCAAGAAAACACAGGTGAGAAACTTGACACTTAGGATCTCCAGTTTTCCTAAAGGTTTTGCTTAAGAAATGTCTTAATATTTCACAGTATGTCAACATTCTTATGTCATTCTATCATGTAGAGTTAGTTATATGCCTTTCTTTTATATGGCTTGTCTCATAAGTTTACCAATTACTATGTTAACTTATTTGAAGATTTTGGTCTGCAGACCTTGTGTCATGAGATCATAAATTAAAAATGCCTTTTTTAATGAAGAAATTTCACTGTATAAATTTATTTTGTGTACTTTATACCATTTTTCATGACGATGTAATAAAATAACTATTGCTTACAAAAATATTCCAGTAGATTTTTATAATAAATATTAACTAACCTTGTTTTATCCCATATGTGAAAAATAAGTATATATCTTTGGAACTGGAATCAAAAGTAAAATTTTTTTATGTATTTTTAAAAGCCATTTACCCAATATTGTCCACTGTGTCTAAATCCAACTGAAACTACTGTATTTTGCAGCTAGACTAACTTTGTGACTTTGAAATGTGTTCTTCACATTGCTTTTTATATGACATCAATTTCACTGTGCACCAGAGGTGACTGAGAAACATATTTTGTTGGTTAAAAATATTGCAGTAAGCGACTGTCCTCCCCACAATTTTCAAATAAGAATCAATCAAATCTTGTGTGGTAATGTGCAAATTTTCAGTTAATTTTAACTGGTTGGCTCTTCTGAAGGTTAAGGTAGTTTAATGGTTGAAAGCACATTGCAGTGAAGCTGGCTGCGGAAGTCAAAGGGTAGAGGATTAGGATTTCATTTCCTTTTAGCTGCCGCCATGTCTGTTTTCTGTCCAGGCTGCCTCTTGCTGCCGTTTAACCCATGCTTTTAAAGACAAGAGGGGTTGAGAACTTGAGGGCCTCTGGCTTCATTTTAACAAGGCGTCACTAGCACTTTGGTACATAATTTGTCATAAATGTCAGAGGTCACTGAATGCTCGAAACCTACAGCCGGGAGATGGTCATTATGACAGCAGTTATGTTTCAAAGGCAAAGGATGTTTTGTGGTATTTCCTTTAGTGTGTTAGTGTTACACCTCAGAGTATATCTGAGAAGATTCGATGTTAAAACAAAACATCCTTGTGGTTGACTGTTTCGGCAGCAATAACGAAAGATGGACCAGTTTTCAAAATATATTTTATTTAGTTATCCTGACCTAAAATTTACGCTTAATTTTTTTGCCTCCTCATGTTCAAACACTTGTGGATTTCCCAGTTCTCACTTATGAGAATTAGTAAAAACAAAATTAAGTAAAAAAGCAAATTATTCAAATGTGTTAATGTGAATTTCTATATCCAGTCAGATTATGAAATCGTAGAAAATAAGATCTGTAGATGAATTTCTATACCACGGCTAAATATTATCTATTAGCAGCATCAGATAAACAAATTGAAAATATTAGACTTCAACTGTACTTCTAAATTGGTTATTTTTTAACTTTTATTTAAAAAATTTTTTTTGAAACTGAGACTATGAGGAGGGCCAGGGGAGGGGAAGAAGGAGAGAGAAAGAGAGAAACCCAAGAAGATCCACACTCAACACAGAGCCTGACTGGGGGCTTGATTTCATGACCTTGAGATCATGTCCTGAGTTGAAATCAAGAGTCAGATTCGAAACACCCTGAGCACCCAGGCACCCCTAAATCTGTTAGTTTAAATGTTAATAATTTGCTTATCATTTTGCTCTGCTTTTTAACTAATGACATTTCATACCAAACAACTTTAATAGTTCCTGAGAGCCAAAACTGAAAACAAGTCTCAAATCCTACTGTATTTTCATTAGACACTCCCAGCAAAAACAATGAAGTGTTTGTGTTAAACAGAGAGGTCCACCATTTCACAATACCTTGTTGTTCTTTTTTTTTTTTTTAAGATTTTATTTATTTGTTTGAGAGAGAGAGACAGTGAGAGAGAGCATAAGCGAGGAGAAGGTCAGAGGGAGACACAGACTCCCTGTGGAGCTGAGACTCCGATGCAGGACTCGATCCCGGGATTTCAGGATCATGACCTGAGCGGAAGGCAATTGCTTAACCAACTGAGCCACCCAGGCGCCCTAGCTTGTTCTTAAAATCATGAATTTAGCTACCAGAAGTCTTAGACATAGACTAGTCAGATACATATTTCTACTAAACTTCACGATCATGAAGATAGAAGTCGGGTGAAAATTTTAATAAAAGAGAGAGAAAGTGTACTATTGAATGCCCAAGTATGTGGAGGATATGAACGGTGATCTCCTAATACAGGCAATAAATGATACAGACCTGGGAGAAGATGCTGACAGAGCTGTGTGGCCTACATCTATCCACATATCTGAGAACATCAACTCCATTAAAACTTGAACTTCCTGGGGGCACCCTGGGTGGCTCAGTGGGTTAAGGCCTCTGCCTTTGGCCTCAGTACATGATCCCAGGGTCCTGGGATCGAGCCCTGCATTGGGCTCTCTCCTCAGCAAGGAGCCTGCTTCCTCTTCTCTCTCTGCCAGCCTCTCTGCTACTTGTGATCTCTGTCTGTCAAATAAATAACATCTTAAAAAAAAAAAAAAAAGTTCTTAAAAAAAAATTGAACTTCCTGTTTAAAATGTTTCATTAATGTTGCTGATAATTTTACCTCACAAGATACAAGGATAACAAGGAAGTTATCCTTCCTTACCAAGGAAGATACAAGGGGAACAAGAATTGTTACTCTGTACTTTACTCTGATCTAGAAGAAAGAATTGGGTAATGATCTGAAAATGGCAATGACCTTGGGAGAAATTAAGATAGGATACAGCTGGAATTAAGTTTAGCTGCAAGCAAGAGAAAATCCACATTAACTGGCACAGTGTGTAAGATTTGAATCTTTGCTGAAAAAGTCCAAAGGTTATAAGTTCTCCAGGGTTAGGGTAGCAACCTCAATTAATGCAGATCCCAGGCTCTCTCAGCCCTTCATTCAAAAAGGAATCGATTAAGAACATGGACATAGAATCTAACTTCACCAGTTTCTAGTTGTTCAGTCTTTGGCAAGTCACTTCACTTCTCTGTGCCTCCATATCTACATCTGTAAATAGATTTATAATGACTAATTATAAATTACTTTAATGGAAATTGTTAATTGGAACTGTGCATAGTAATTTGTAATAAGTCCTCTAAAGTAACAGTAGCTAACCTTTAATGAGTGTTTCTCATGCTTAGGTGCTGTTCTTTTTAACTCTTTACTTGCTAAGTCAGGTTCAGATGATAAGAGGCAACATCCATGTGGCTATGTGGCTCTAGGAACCCTGCTGTGTAAAGTAATAGAGATCTCCATCTCTTACTATTTGCATGTGAGTTAACATACGCAAAGCATAAAGAGTAATTCCTGCCACATGGTAAATGCTACATATTCGGCTGACCATGATTATGGCTGCTGCTTTTCTGATGGGGCCCTCTTAATCAGTCCAAGATGACAGCTAGAGTGCCAATAATGTCAACTTCATTAAAAGGAAAGTTTATATCACCTTCGTTTAAGAACACTTCCTTTATACACATAACATAATCTCTACTTACATCCAATCGGCCATAATTTAGGCCCATGAATGTGAGAAATGTGGTCTTTATTCTATAACTCAGCAAAATTTGGAATTTATCACTAAGGAAATAAAGAAAAATTAAACATTGGGAGAACAACCAACAGTTAGCTGTTATATGTCATCTATGAGTTCATAAAAGTGTGAAAATTGCCCATTGGAGATTCTTAAACATGTACCTTAGGCTTTAAGAAAGCCATTGGTAAAATAAAGCAACATTGTAGGCATCATCTTGCATCTCGAACTCCCTCTCTCAGCTCCCAAAGAAGATTCTTACGGGCAGAACAATTGAGCAAAACAAAAATTAAAACAAAATCTAGAAGGACTGGTCTCAGAAACCATAGAGGTTTTGTGAGCTGAGATTTATAAATAGAAAATGTCATAGACCTTTGTGACCATCACCAAGCAGAGAAAGTCAAACACAACAGAAAGTTTGAAGGATCAGACTGGAAACAGGGAAGTTACTTGTGATCTCTGTCTGTCATCCCAGCTATGCTTGGGATGCAAAAATGGACCAAAAGGGAAAACCACGTGTTCTGAGGAGATGAAAGTAAAACACAGAATTGTGAATCTCTTAGTCTTCATCTTCAACCTTCAATAAAGACTCTTTATACTGAGAAAAGTGTAACAAATATCATGGAGACAATTACTTTAGTCAGTGGTGCCTTCCTTGTACTGTGCTTTGCATATATCGTTTCTACTGTCTGGAATATCTTTCTTCTCATATTCACTCATGAAACTCTCCCTCTGACTTCAAAAGCTAGTTCAAACAATAATCCTAGAAAGCCCAGAGAGAGAGTCGTAGAGTTTTAAGAAGACATACCTGGCAGAGAATATCGAAGTTCCTTTCCTCACAGGAGGGCATAAGGCCAGCTAAGGTAGCCAGATGGATCAGACTCAGAATTTTTTCCAGGTGCTAGAGCTCCTCTTCAGCAAGAAGGTCAAGAATAGATAGATTCAGCCAGTGAGTAAATGCCAAAATGGTGACAAAATGGGAAAGAAAGTCCATTGAGATGAACGGGCTTAACTAATGGTTTACATTAGGCAGAAATATTACAAAAAGCAGTTTCATTTACTACGAGCTTTAATAATGAATTCAATATGAGTGTTGGTGATTTCTGCAAATGCCTTTGGATGTCTTTTAAAATGTCTCTGGTTATCTTAAGTTGTCTTTTCTAGTTGCCAGCTTCAATTTCCTCAACTGCAAATGGACTTCCAAGGCAAGTTAGGGCAATTAGGTAAGAGGATGTATATCAAACTCTGCTTTGTTGCTGGCACACAGTGTTTGCTCAGAGCTGTGTAGCTGTAAAACTTATGAATAGGTTTAATACCTTGCCTAATATAAATGAGATGAATCCACAGGGTCCCAATTTTCAAAAAGAAAATGGTTCTATGTCCACTTGAATGAGTTGCCTACCCAGAGCTGAAACCCCTGTGCTGCTTCTCATTCTACTCCCCGCCGGGGTCTCTTTTCTGACCTCTCTGTCTCTGCCAATGTCTTCACCTTTTCCGGGTTATTTAGGCTCAAATATTTAAAGTCCCATTTGAATCTTTCTTCCTCATCCTTGCATCCTTTCACTTGTCAAGGTAGAGAGATTCTAAACGCACCGTGTCACTCACATCCATTCCTGTTAACAGAGTTCAAGTCCTCATTTCTTCTCTCCGGGACGGTTTAAAACCATCCTCACTGCTCTTTCCCCTTTCGAGCCGCCCCACCGCTAACGCATCCTCCAGAATTCTTCCTGGATTTCAGCTGATTCTCTTCACCCCATCATTTCAACCTGTCAGTTTCAATCAAAATCCTAATTCTGTCCTCTACAACTTATTATGCTTGCACACCCCACCCTTGCTTTCTATATCATCCTCCATATCATATCATTAAAATAACAGGCAAAAAGACAAAGCAGCGAGCTCTACTAACACAACTGAAAACAATTTCTGAGATCAATAGCGATTTGAACCAACTTATTTAAATCAACATTTCTTGGTGTCCTTCCATCTATCATGTGGTACATTGTAGAAAAGCATTTCAGTCTTGAAGGGCACACAGCCCTGGTTTGAAATGAAGCTCTGGTTTTCCACATAAGAGTAATGTAGGAAGGAATTTTTGGTCCACTGAGGAGGCAAAATGGGAATATTTTATCTACCTTACAAGCTTCAATGTTAATTAAGAGCATTATCAGGAAAGGCTATCTAGTTCAATTTTCAGAATATGGGGTTTTTATACACTTTTTTTCTAAAAATTAAGCATCATGCTAAATCTGCAGAGCTACAAAGAGTGAGACTGAGCTCCTGTTCTCAGAAAACGTAGAGTTTAGTGGAAGGGGATGACAGATGTGATAAGAACAGTACACAAGAATGAATGAAAAGGCTAAGTATGGCAAGTCCCAGTGCAATGCAATGGGACTCAAAGCCATGGTCACACCTGTCCTGAGGGCTGGGCCTCCTCGATTATTCCTGATCATGAATCAAGGGCCGTGGGGAACCACTGAAAGTTTTTAAAGAGGAAGTTAAATGATTAGAGCCAATTTGGGGAAGGTTCCACCAAGAGCAACATGTAGGTTGTATTAAAAGATTAGGAAGAAAAAGCCAGATTAAAAGATACTAACATTATTTCTTTTATCTCACTTGACTCTTATGCTGAGTCCACTGCTGCTTCTTTCCTGATCTCTCTCCTCCACTGTCTTCGAATTACCTCTTTCTCACCATCTTGTCCAAATCTTTCGTTATGTCTCAATCTCATTTCCGACTCCTTTTTCTCGACTTCTGTAGGAACTATTGATGTTTCCTAAATTCTGTTATGACTCCCATTTCATATCATTCTATTACACTTTCCTTAAATGATTTTATTTGGACTCAAGAGCTCAAATTGTTCCTATATCTTGGTAACTTCCTAACTTAAGTTTCTTGACAGAATTGCTCTTGAGCTGGAGATTGATATCTGCCTCCTCAACTTCCACAAGTGAATTCTCAATTACTCCTAACTCAAGTCAGATTAGGTGCCACCTTCACAATGAACTCTCACTCACTCCTCCGTTCATTTGTTCGGCTAAAAGTGTTTGAGCCTTTGCTAAGTACCAGGTACTATTATAGGCATAGGGCCTTGCCAGTGAACAGAGTTATCAGTCCTTGCAGAACTTACATCAGGTTCACTCTGGCAATGGATTTTCAGTATTGTGATTCTCATTTTGACAATCCCCCCCAACCCTAACCAACTGCTTCTAATCCTTAGGAGATTACTCTCTGATGTTTTGAAGATAGAATTCAAGCTTCTTAGAACAACATTTAAAAAACAAAACAAAACAAAACACAGATTTATGATCTAGCCCATGCTGACATATTAAGGTCACTCTCTTTTTTTTTTGGCCATAAGTTGCAATTTACATAATTTGCATAATTTGTGATCCATCATGTGAGCAATGCTCTTGCTTACTCTTGGCCTTTGCCCTTGCTGTTTCCTGTCTGGAGACTTTCCTCTTCTTCACCCATGCCCCATCCAACTAGTGCTTGCTCAGTCTTTGAAACTCACCCCAAACGTCAGCTCCTCCATGATCATCTTCCCATTTCCCAGGACGGATGAAGTCAACTTCTCTATATTCCTATGAATATTTTATATATCCCAATCATATAACTTATCCAAATCTATTATAAGTACTTACGTCTGTATCGTGGCCCAAGTAGTTTCTGAGTTAATAGCGTATGGGGACTTTGGTGTTACTCTCTGATTCCCTGTGCTTTTTGCATTTGCTAATTCTCCAGCCTAAGAGGTTTTTGGTTTCTTTTTTTTAATCTTTTTTGCTAATTAATTCTTTATACTGAATTTTCCCAATTCAAATTACTATGTGGTTTGTCTCTTGGCTGGACTCTGACTAATATACTCCGTAGCACAATGCTTGGCACATATTGAGAACCAAATAAATTGTGGTTGAATTACTAAGATAATGGTCAAGGAAAGAGGCCAAATGTCTGAACTACTATATTGATGAAGAAGGGCTAGGTGGAAAAATCACTAAGGATTCCAACTTTACTAAAGAAGGCAACAAATCATGTATGAGAAACAAAACAGAGCTGATGATAAGACCACAATTCTGAGACTGAGAGTCTGGGAAAATGATGGTACTATTAAGAGAAACAGACAACAAGAAAGGAGAAAAAGATGGCAATTTTAAGTAATTTTTTAATTCATTTATATCTTGAGAGAATGGTATTTTCTGCAATGTGTCAAGTAGTTAATCAAGTTACTCCAATAACTAAACATTAAATCCAAAGATCTCAATGACTGGCTTAATGGGCAAATTGTCTCTTTCTTGCTCGTACAGCAGCTCAACCCCTTGGTTTGATTTGAGAGCTCTCACATGGTGATTGAGGGAAACAGGCTTCCTGAATCTATGGTTATATCTCTCCCCCAGAATCCCCTGCAGGAGCTTCTGCAGATGGGGGATGACACATCTAGATGCAGATGGGAGAAGATATGAGAAAGAACACTGGTTTAGGGGTAATGGCTACATGCTATACCTGTGACATGTTGGAGTGGGAGGGAAAGAGGACAAAGAGAGTCCAAACCTCCTTAATCTTATTAGATTACATTAATCCAAGTTCAGGTGAATTAATCCTAAATGGCCTCACTGTATTGTGAGGTATATGAGAAAAGAGCAAAATCTTCTTTTTTAAGCAATCAAACTTCTGTCTGGGCTTATTTATAAAATTGGTTAATTCACTTGCCCTCAAAACAATGGCTCTATTCTGTGACAGCTTGGTATATTGCCCATAACTTATAACAGAAAAGCTAGCAACTCTAAATAAAGACTACTGACAAGAAATACTCAGCTTATGAATGTTAACCTCACAAGTACACTTTACATCATTTAGGGAGAAAAGTTACCTCACCATAATTATACATCAAATGTAACAACAATAACTAACACTTACTAAAACACCACTGTGTGGCACATCATGTCATGAGCGAAATATATGGATTATTTTATGCAAACCTCACAACTGCCATGGGAAATGCCATTTGGGCCTTCACTATGACCATTGGGAATATGTATTTTTTTTTTTCAGTGTTGACAACAGATGGACCTCAATTCTCCATTTCTCTGGAGCCCTTTTTCTTTCTCCGCTTAACTCCTGTGTCATGGTAGCTTCCAACGGCTGCCTAGGAGTTACCATGTGGGAACAAATTATAGGAAGAAATGGCATTATTCTTTCTGCTGAGAATGTGCTTTTATTTAAGAATTCAAATTTCTACCAAAAAAGTCTTGAAAGCTCATGCTATATTAGTATTATAATGTTTCATTAGAAAGAGAGCTGACCAATATTTTGCAACATAAGTAGAAATAATAATGTATAACACCTATAAAAAATTTACATGACTTCCCATTGAATTTGGGATTAAATCCAAGCTCTTCAACAGGAGCTTTCCTCTGTAAACTGGCTCTTGAGCTACATTTCTATGTTCTCTTATTTGCTTTTAATATTTCAGTTACAGTGGTTATTTCTTTTTCCTTCAGTTTCTAGAATATTTGATTCTCTTTTCTATTTTATAGACTTATCACATAGCTGTTCTTTCTTCTTAGAAAGTTCATTTTTTAAATTTCCTCCCACCTACTCTTTCCCATCCTTCATCTCACTTCTGAAGAGTAATTTTCTCTGAGCACCTAACGTGGACTAGATTCTCCTAATAGTGATTCTTCAACACACTGTCTTAAGTTACTTCAGAGCATTTATCACAATTTATTATATTTATTTTGTGGGTTTAGTTAGTGTGAAAGCCCTGATTCTTAATTCTATCTTTTCTTATCCATTCAACAATTTTAATGAAGGAAAGAAAGAGGTAAGAGTGTAGTTAGAGGGATCTGAAAGTCAAATAATTTTGATATATGGAAGATAATGTTGAACATGTCTGTCTAGTTTGTTACAGCCATGTAGTTTAGTTTGTTTAATGAAATTAAATGAATTAAAATTAATGAAATTAAATTTAATGAAATTTTTCATAATTTAGTCGCTTTAAATAACAACCACTTTATTATATGTTATGATTTTGTGGGTCAAGAATTTGGATGGTGCCTGGTTGGAAGACTCCTCTTTTATTCCCATGTACCATGGATAGAGGTAACTTGGTAACATTCAACTTGTCATTAAAATCCAAGACGGCTCAACTCATATTTCTAGCACCCTAGTGGGGATGGATGGAGGTAAGGCAAGGTTCAGCTGGGAATTTTGACTGGATCATCTTTACTGTGAAGTCCTCTTGTTAATCAGACTTCTTTTCCTTCTTTCTTTTTTTTTTTTAATTTTAATTGTCATGTCTCTCACTTTATTAATTCTCCAAATATATGATTCTGAAACAGACTTTTTATATGCAGCTCACAGCTCCAAGAGCAAGTGTTCTGTTCTAGCAAACAAGATAAGCATCATAGCCATTAATGAATTAGTCTCAACCATAGTGCCATTCCCAGCACTCTCTATTTTTCATAGCAATCTCATAGCCTCCCAAATTGAAAGGGAGGAAAAACTGACCCCACCTTCTCCATGAGAAGTGTTAAAGAATTTTCAACCTTGTATTAAAATCTCAACAATAATTAGACTCTCCAAAATTGTGTTAATTGAGTTCTAGATAAACAAGGATCAAAAATCATAATTCTACCATTAAGGGACATAAAAGAATGAGAAATAGTTCTATAACAGCATATATGTAATTCCCCAAATCCACTAGTCAGGACAGATCTACCTTCAACTGTATTCCTAGAACACTATGAAAGTTTTTTTACTCTAGGACTTATCACAGCACATTCAATAATTCCATATTTCTTCTATTAGAATATAGGGGCCTAATAATCAGTGCAATGTTTTGTTGTAGCACAGAGTACATACTCAATAAGTATATATTAAACATTGAATACTTCATGAGACACAAAATGCAGTGAATTGATCTGTAAGTTTAGCACAGAAAATCCTAATAGGAGCTAAACAGATATTTGTAAATTGGGGGATATATTTGCAATATTTCTATGTGTAAATCCATTACAATGTCTAAATTAATAAGTTAGAGAATACATATTTTGAAATCTGTCATTGTCTAATTCATACTGAATATGCATTTCATCTGAAGAAGTTAAGAACTCTACTTTTGCTTGCTCTCTCCTGGACACCTCTAGGGGACCTAAGAAATATTTTAGTCTTCAATACTAGAGAAGAACATAGAGTCTAGAGTCAGACTACTTTCACTCAAATCCATTCTTCAATACTTACTAACTCTATGTTTTTTGATGATTTTAAAGTCTTAGTTTCTCTATCTGTAAAGTGGAAATAAGAGTAACTATTTCACAGGACTGTTGGAAAAAAATAACTATTATTCAGGTCAAGCCTTTGGAGAAATAACATTGTAAGCATTTATCAAAGATACTCCATAATTCTTTGTATTTCAAGCAGAACTGGCACACTTACTTATGAATATGTCTAACTTTGTCCTTTCTATATTTTGAGTTCTTGGAGTTAAATAAACTTGTCTTGTGCAACTCGCTATCCCTTAGAACATTTAACAATCTTTTGTAATTACAATTTATATCTTGGTTTTCAGAGCTCTGTCATGTTTATCGTTTGTGTCCCTTTTAAGGATGCCATAAAGGGGGAAGAATCAAGATGGCGGAGGAGTAGCAGGCTGATATAACATCAGGTCACAGGAGTTCAGTTAGATAGTTATCAAAACATTCTGAACACCTACAAATCCAATAGCATATTGAAGAGGAGAAGAGCAGCAATTCTAGAAACAGAAAATCAATCACTTTCTGAAAGGTAGGACCTGCAGAGAAGTGAATCCAAAGTGATGGGAAGATAGACTGCAGGGGGAGGGGCCAGCTCCTGGCAAGCAGCAGAGCAATGGAGCACAAAATCAGAACATTTAAAAGTCTGCTTCACTGAGGGACATCACTCCAGAGGCTAAGCGGAGGTGGAGCCCTCCTGGGGACAGTGTGGTCTCGGGTCCTGTGGGGTAAGAAGGATCAGAGGTATCTGAGTGTAGCAGAGCTCTCAGGTATTAAAGCAGGGAAGCCAGCTACAGAGATGGAGCTGAGGAGTGAGCTCTCAGCTCAGGATTACCTTACAATGTGATCTGTGGTACAATCAGGCCACTGCTCTTTGAGTAGAGAACCCACAAGTTGCAGATCCTGGGAGACTTACCTTCCTTCTCTACAGGCAGAAATCTGCTGGGTTTGGAGACTCCAAATGGGACTGTATGCCAGAGACAGAAACGCTCAGTCACAGGCCAGGTGAGCTCAAAGCGTGGCCAGAGACTAGGATGACAGGAGTGATTGACTCTTTTTCTCTGAGGGTACACTGAGGAGTGGGGACCTGAGCTCTTGGCTCCTCTGGGCCAGAGATTAGGAGGCCACCATTTTCATTCCTTTCCTCCAGACCTCTATGGAAAGTATTCAGGGACAAATGTTCCCGAAGGCGAACCTGAGCAGATTACTTAGCTCAGGCCCTGGCAAGGGCAGAGCAATTCCTGCCTCAGGCAAAGACACTTGAGATCACTACAACAGGCCCCTCCCACAGAAGATCAGCAAGAACATCCAGCCAAGACCAAGCTCACTGATCAAGGACAACAGCAGAATTCCAGAGGAGGGGAAAGCAAAGCATGGAATTCATGGTTTTCACCCCATGATTCTTTAGTCTTGCAAAGTTAATTAAATTTTTTAATTGTATTTTTTTATCTTATTCTAAGTTTTTTACTTTTACTCTTTCCTCTTACACTGTTTTTTAACCAGTTTATATTAATAATACCTTTCTTTAAAAAAAAACCTTTTGAACCTTCATTATTATACTCATATTTTATCCTTCATTGTATCTAATGTTATTTTTGTATACATATAGGGATTTTTCTTCTAAAAATTTTTGGGATTAAACTTCTTCTAATGAATCAAAATATACCCTAAATCTAGCACAGGGCTTTGTACTAGTCTCCAGCCTGAGCAAATTCTCTCCATATTCTTTTTCTTTCTTTTCCCAACCAACCAATTTATCAAATCCTTTTTTAGAATTTTTTAAAAATTTTCATCTTTACAGTAATATTCCATTCCTTCATCATGTTTACCCTTATTCTGGTGTGTGTATATGTAAATATTTTTTTCATTCTTTAAAATTTTGGAGGTAGTTTCTTCTAAGAGACCAAAATATACCCAAAATCAAGTGGGTGGCTCTGTTCCATTCAACAGTCTTTATTTATTTATTTATTTATTTATTGAACTTCTTTTTACTCCCTTTCTTCTCACCACAATTTCAGGTCTCTTCTGATTTAGTTAATGCACATTTTTCTGGGGTCTTTGTTACCTTTTTGGTATTCTTTCTCTCATTCATATATTCTTATCTGGATAAAATTTCAAGGCAGAAAAATTCACTACAAAAAAAAAGACTGAGTCAGTACCTAAGGCTAGGGACCTAATCAATTCAGACATTGGTAATGTGTCAGATCTAGAGTTCAGAATGATGATTCTCAGGGTGCTAGCTGGGCTCAAAAAAAGCATGAAAGAAACCCTGTCTGGAGAAATAAAAGTCCTTTCTGGAGAAATAAAAGAATTAAAATCTAACCAAGATGAAATAAAAACCTATCAATGAGGTGCAATCAAAAATGGAGGCTCTTACTGCTAGGATAAATGAGGCAGAAGAGAGAATTAGTGATATAGAAGACCAAATGGCAGAGAATAAAGAAGCTGAGCAAAAGAGAGACAAACAACTACTAGACAATGAGAGAAGAATTCAAGAGATAAGTGATACTATAAGACAAAACAATATTAGAAAAATTGGGATTCCAGAAGAAGAAGAAGGGGCGGGCAGAAGGTATATTGGAGTAAATTATTGTAGAGAATTTCCCTAATATGGCAAAGGGAACAAATATCAAAATCCAGGAGGTGCAGGACCCCCCTCAAAATCAATAAGAATAAGTCCACACCCCATTATGTAATACTAAAACTTACAAGTATTAGTGACAAAGAGAAAATCCTGAAAGCAACCCAGGACAAAAAGTCTGTAATATACAATGGTAAAAATATTAGATTGGCAACAGACTTATCCACAGAGACCTGGTAGGCCAAAAATAACTGGCATGATAAATTAAGAGGACTAAATGAGAAAAACATGCAGCCAAGAATATTATATCCAGGTAGGGTATCATTGAAAATAGAAGGAGAGATAAAAAGCTTCCAGGACAAATAAAAACTAAAAGAATTTGTTAACACGAAACTAGCTTTACAGGAATTATTGAAAAGGGTCCTATAAGCAAAGAGAAAACCTAAAAGTAGTAGACCAGACAGAAACAGAAACAATAAAGAGTAACAGTCACCTTACAAGCAATACAATGGCATGAAATCCATATCTCAATAGTTACCCTGAATGTAAATGGGCTAAATGCCCCAATCAAAAGAAACAGTGTATCAGAATGGATAAAAAAACAAAACCTATCAATATGCTGTCTAGAAGAAACTCATTTTAGACCCAAAGACACCTCCAGATTTAAAGTGAGGGTGTGGAAAACAATTTACCATGCTAAAGGACATCAGAAGAAAGCTGGGGTGGCAATGCTTATATCAGATCAATTGGATTTTAAGCCAAAGACTATAAGAAAGACACTATATCATACTCAAAGGGTTTGTCCAACAAGAAAATCTAACAATTTTAAATATCTATGTCCCTAACATGGGAGCAGCAAACTATATAAAATAAATGATAACAAAATCAAAGAAACACATAGACAATAATATGATAACAGTAGGGGACTTTAACAGCCCCCTCACTGAAATGGACAGATCATCTAAGCAAAAGATCAACAAGGAAATAAAGGCCTTAAATGACACACTGGACCAGATGGACATCACAGATATATTAAGAACATTCCATTCCAAAGCAACAGAATACACATTCTTTTCTAGTGCACATGGAACATTCTCCAGAGTAGATCACATCCTGGGTGACAAATCAGGTCTCAACTGGTACCAAAAGATTGGGATCATTCCCCAAATATTTTTTTACCACAATTCTCTGAAGCTAGAAAGAACCCAAATACATGGAAGCTAAAGAGAATCCTACTAAAGAATGAATGGGTCAACCAGGAAATTAAAGAGGAATTTTTAAAAAGTCATGGAAACAAATGATAATAAAAACACAATGGTTCAAAATCTGTGGGACACAGCAAAGGCAGTCCTGAGAGGAAAATGTATAGCGATACAAGTCTTTCTTAAGAAATAAGAAAGGTCTCAAATACACAATCTAACACTACACCTAAAGGAGTGGGACAAAGAACAACAAAGAAAGCCTAAACCCTGCAGAAGGAGAGAAATCATAAAGATCAGAGCAGAAATCAATGAAATAAAAACCAAAAGAACAGTAGAACAAATCAATGAAACCAGGAGCTGGTTCTTTGAAAGAATTAATAAGATTGATAAACCGCTGGCCAGACTTATCAAAAAGGAAAGAGAAAGGACCCAAATGAATCAAATCATGAATGAAAGAGGAGAGATCACAACCAATACCAAAGAAATACAAACAACTATAAGAACATATTATGAGCAACTGTACACCAGCAAATTTGACAAACTGAAAGAAATGGATGCATTCCTAAAGACCTATAAACTACCATAACTGAGCCAGGAAGAAATAGAAAACCTGAACAGGTCCATAACCAGTAAGGAAATGGAAGCAGGCATCAAAAATCTCCCAATAGGGACGCCTGGAAGGCTCAGTTGGTTAAGCGGCTGCCTTTGGCTCAGGTCATGATCCCAGCATCCTGAGATTGAGTCCCACATCTGGCTCCTTGATTGACAGGGAGCCTGCTTCTCCCTCTGCCTCTGTGTGCCACTCTGTCTGCCTGTGCTTGCTCTCGCTTCTCTATGACAAATAAATAAATAAAATCTTTGGGGAAAAAAAAAAATCTCCCAATAAACAAGAGCCCAGGGCCAGACGGCTTCCCAGGGGGAATTCTACCAAACTTTTAAAGAAGAACTAATTCCTATTCTCCTGAAACTGTTCCAAAAAGTAGAAATGGAAGGAAAACTTCCAAACTCATTTAATGAGGCCAGCATTACCTTGATCCCAAACCAGAAAAAGACCCCATCAAAAAAGAGAATTATAGATCAATATCCTTGATGAACACAGATGTGAAAATTCTCACCAAAATACTAGTCCATTGGATCCAACAGTACATTAAAAAGATTATTCCCCAAGACCAAGTGGGATTTATTCCAGGGCTGCAAGTTTGGTTCAACATCCACAAATCAATCAATGTGATACAATACATTAATAAAAGAAAGAACAAAAACCATATGATACTCTCAGTAGATGCTGAAAAAGCATTTGAAAAAGTACAGCATCATTTCTTGATCAAAACTCTTAAAAGTGTAGGGATAGAGGGTAGAAGTCCTAGCCTCAGCAATCAGACAACAAAAAGAAATTAAAGGCATCCAAATATGCAAAGAAGTCAAACTCTCAATCTTTGCAGATGATATGATACTTTATGTGATAAGCCCAAAAGACTCCATTTTAAATCTGCTAGGACTTATACAGGAATTCAGTAAAGTGTCAGGATATAAGATCAATGCACAGAAATCAGTTGCATTTATACACACCAACAGCAAGACAGAAGAAAGAGAAATTAAGGAGTTGATCCTATTTACAACTGCACCTAAAAACACAAGATACCTAGGAATAAACTTAACCAAAGAGGCAAAGAATCTGTACTCAGAAAACTATAAAGTACTCATGAAAGAAATTGAGAAATTGAGGAAGACACAAAGAAATTGAAAAACATTTCATGCTCATGGATTGGAAAACAAATATTGTGAAAATGTCTATGCTACCTAAAGCAATCTACATGTTTAATGCAATCCCCATCAAAACACCATCAATTTTTTTTCAAAGAAATGAATCAAATAATTCTAAATTTTTTTAAATTTTTTATTTTTTATAAAGATATATTTTTATCTCCAGGGGTACAGGTCTGTGAATCACCAGGTTTACACACTTCACAGCACTCACCAAAGCACATACCCTCCCCACCAGAAAAGACCTTGAATAGCCAGATGAATATTGAGAAAGAAAACCAAACTTGGTGGCATCACAATTCCAGACTTCAAGCTCTATTACAAAGCTGTCATCATCAAGACAGTATGATACTGGCTCAAAAACAGAGACATAGATCAATGGAATAGAATAGAGAGGCCAGAAATAGACCCTCAACCCTGTGGTCAACTAATCTTCGACAAAGCAGAAAAGAATGTCCAATGGAAAAAAGACAGTCTCTTCAACAAATGGTGTTGGGAAAATTGGACAGCCACTTGCAGAAGAATGAAACTGGACCATTTCCTTATACCACACACAAAAGTAGACTCAACATGGATGAAGGACCTCAATGTGAGAAAGGAATCCATTAAAATCCTTGAGGAAAGCACAGGCTGCAACCTCTTCGACCTCAGTCACAGCATCTTCTTCCTAGAAACATCACCAAAAGCAAGGGAAGCAAGGGCAAAAATGAACTATTGGGATGTCATCAAGATCATCAGCTTTTGCACAGCAAAGGAAACAGTCAACAAAACCAAAAGACAACTGACAGAACGGGAGAAGATATTTGCAAACGACATATCAGATAAAGGACTAATATCCAAAATCTATAAAGAACTTATCAAACTCAACACTCAAAAAACAAATAATCCAATCGAGAAATGGGCAGAGGACATGAACAGACATTTCTGCACAGAAGACATCCAGATGGCCAACAGACACATGAACAAGTGCGCAATATCACTCAGCATCAGGGAAATACAAATCAAAACCACAATGAGATACCAACTCACACCAGTCAGAAAGGCTAAAATTAACCACTCAGGGAATGACAGATGTTGGCAAGGATGTGGAGAAAGGGGAACCCTCCTACACTGTTGGTGGGAATGCAAGCTGGTGCAACCACTCTGGAAAAAAGCATGAAGGTTCCTCAAAAAGTTGAAAATAGAGTTACCCCAACACCTAGCAATTGCACTACTGGGTATTTATCCTGAAGATACAAATGTAGTGATCTTAAGGGGCATGTGCACCTGAATGCTTATAGCAGCAATGTCCACAATAGTCCAACTATGGAAAGAACCTAGATGTCCATCAACAGAGGAATGATAAAGAAAAAGTGGTGCATATATATACAATGGAATACTATGCATCCATCAAAAGTAATGAAATCTTGCCATTTGCAATGATGTGGATGGAACTAGAGGATATTATGCTGAGTGAAATAAGTCAATCAGAGAGACAATTATCATATGATCTCCCTGATATGAAGAATTTGAGAGACAACGTAGGGGGTTTGGGCAAGGAACAAATGAAACAAGATGGGATCAGGAGGGAGACAAACCATAAGAGACTCTTAATCTCACAAAACAAACTGAGGGTTGCTGGGGGGAGGAGGGTAGGGAGAGAGTGGTTTGGTTATGGACATTGGGGAGGGTATGTGCTATGGTAAGTTCTGTGAAGTGTGTAAACCTGGCAATTCACAGACCTGTACCCCCGGGGCTAGTAATACATTATATGCTAATAAAAAATAAAAAATTAATTAAAAAAAAAAGACACCATAAGTGGGTTGTCCAAGGCTTCCACATTGCCAAAACAGTCTGGGTATAAAACTATCCATTCAAAAAGGAAAGACCTGTGGACAAATTGTCTATATTAGACAATTTGCAAGGCAACTCCTAAAGTTCTATGATTCCGGAAATTATTTAAAATTTTAAATAGTGTATATTTGGAAATAAAACATACATGCTGAGAAGAAACAAATAATAAACACCAGCTTAATTAATTTTCACAATTTGAACACAGCTGTGTAACCAGAACCCATATTTAAGTACTGACAAAGTTATAATTATTTATAATTAAAATATTTGTTTATATTATCACATCTTCTCAAATATAACATTATCTTTGTTTTGGCATTTATATTTCAAAGTCAAAGACAAATGTTCTCCAAAGATAAAAAGAATTATGCTACCAAAATGTAAAGTATGACAATACCTTCAAATTTTTTGCATTATATGGAAATGGTGAAGGTATTTTGAGCCAGGAATTTTTGCTTCAAAGGTCATTAATTAAAACCCCTTATAGTTTTATCACTTATTACCTCAGAATAAAAATTTACCCTTTATGTAAGGCCTTATCAAATAAGCTATCAGCTATACAATACATATATATGTACATATGTAAATAACAGTAAAGTACACATAGCTCCTATACTTGGGTTTTCAGTAATTAATTTAAGTCATTTTATTAATGGTGTTTCCCTAGGAGGCTAATCACCAGTCGCAATACTGAAAAAGTTAATAATGCTATTTAAATGACACTTGGAAATTGTGGTTGAGTCCCTTATGGACTTTCAAGTTTTATTTCCTATCAAGACACCTACCTAGAGAATCTTCAGAATTATAAAACACAAATACCTTGATATTTCGTGAAAGGAAAAAATGTTCCCTTTTTATTTTCTTTTTATAGCCCATACCCGATCAGCTCTGTGGTGTGTAGATTCTAAAAGATAACTCTTCAGACATGGGTTTTCTTTTCCTACCTAAGAGCAAATAAATGAAAATTGTGCTCAAATAGTCTTTCTGTCCAGAAATTAAAACTTGAAAATAGGAATAAACTGTGTTTGAGTTTGCATCTCATTTGATGTGCCGTCTCTCTAAATAGCATATAAATGTTACAAAAATTAAATGATTTTTCTTCAGACTTAATTGAATAGCGCCAAGTCCCAGGCATAACTTCCAGTCAGGGATTTCAGCACATGTCTTATGGAAAGTATCAGGGAAAGAGTGTACAGAAAATTGAGGCATGGTAGGTAGGAAGCCACTAATTAATGAAAAAGGAGCCCCAAATAACTCTAAATATTTAGGTTGCATAGTTTAAATGTGCTTACAAGGCTGACTATTAGCCCCTTCGGGAGATGGTCAGCTTATTCATGGCACAATGCAGGTCCCTCAGAGGCACCACTGTGAAGGGAGACAAAGGGTTGTGGCAGCCCCACCCTCACCCATTCTCCTCCAATGCAACACCCCTTGTTCACAAAGCCCCTTTCAACTGCTCCTTTCTTCTGGATGTTTACTTTTACTCACTCAGATCTCTTTTTGCTATCTCATGCATAGCATACTCTACCCTTCAGCAAGCTGCACCCGGAACACAACCAAACCACAAGCCTGCCAGGGAAGAAAACGAATCTCAGGCCAAAGATTCAATCATTTGTATAAATGCTTCATGAGTTTTCACTTTTTACGAAACAGTAACTGAAGGTATCTTTGTGCAAGCTAAAATAAATTTCTGGGGAGAAATATTCTGCAGCACCAAAGGGAAGTTATAGTATAAGCATTTTGGAGGCTTTCTTTCTTTGAGATTTCAAATAACAAAGCATAGGAAAATATCACCTGAGTGATATAAAAATGGTAGAATAAAATACCTGCTGTATTCTAGAGTTCATATGCTTAGTTTTCAGTTTACTTTTGTTTTCTAAGGTTTTTTTATTTTTATTTTGTAATTCAGAACAGAATCCTGGAGTATGAGATAAAAAAATGTGTATATGATATTACATAGAAATTATATATATCTATATATATGTGTATATATATATTTATAGCTCCCTAGGATATGAGATTATATATAAATAGTTTTGCAAGAAGTTATACCTGCAGAGGGGTGGGAGAACCTTTCAATTAAGGCCTCTCATAAGTTATTAATCAAGAAAATGGACATTTTTTCACAAAATATCTACATTTTTTAAAATATCATAATCAGATCAAGAGAGTATTAATAATGATATCGTTATTTACAGTTGGACATGTCAACACCTGTGAAAGTTTATTCTTTAAGTCATTTGGGCAAAACTGAGTAAAGTCTTACTCAATCTCATCTTTTGACTAAGAACTACGATATAACTTAAAAGGTATTTTAAATAAAAAAAATAAATATGGTAAAATCTATGAAAAATCTTCATTTTTAATTTGAATAAAATTAATCAAGCTCATCATTAAATCTAATGAAAACTAACTACTCCATATTTTTATTTTGTAAAAAAATATTTTAAGTCCGCTTTGATTTCTTTCAAATGAAATGCTTATTTCAAGATAGCTATGAAACCACAAAATAAAAACCAAGATTTATACTAGCATTAGACAACTATAATATTGTGGGCTTTTTTTCAGTATCTTTAAGGTAAAAGTTAAAATAGTGTTTCATATCAAAGAAAAAAACATTACTATTTCCCATTACCTCCACTTTTACTTTGAAAATAAATTATCTATGTATTTCTGTATGATTTAAGGCTTGATTTTTAAACTATTGAAAATTACGAAGTGTCTATCTCTTTAATCACTAATAAAAGAGTCGCATACACAGCTTTGAATATTTCATTTATTCCTCTAAACATGTAGCTCATGTATGTGTTTTAATTGGGACAATCCCGCTCTCCTAAACTCTCAACTACTTTCATTAAAGCACATGAGCATGCAAGCAATGATGACCCTTTAGAGCAGTCATAAATTTAGTCGCTGGGAAATGAGAAGGTTTCACAGATGACTTAATTTGCTGTGGGAACCTGCGCTTCCTCCGTGTGTAACCTCTGCATTTGGCTGCCTCTGACCTTCAGCACCATCCACCTGCTGGAAGCCATGTTTGATTCTCTGACCAGGGAAACGCCTGCTTGACAACAGAATGGTATCATAGGACAGTGTGATGGAATTTTTCTTTCTCTGTCATCATTAAGGGGGTTCCCCCTATGGTGAGGGGAATGAAAAGTACGATTTAATGTTCTCTGGAGAGTGGCAGGGGGAGAAAAGGCTCAAAGCTTCACATGCTGCTTTCGGAGTGGGTCATTTCAGTCCTTGTGGCGAATGGGATGTCCCAGTGGAATTTGCCATAGACTGGTCTGAAAAGAAAGGGATTAAGACCCTTTTCAGGATGGAAATGTAACAAAAGGACCACTTTTATGATGTAGCAGCATAAAATAGGGGGCTCTATTGTGCAACTGATTGCTAAAGATCTTTGAATTGGGTAGCCGAGCCTGGTAGGCCCTGTTCCCGGCGGGTTTAGAGGCTTGTACAGAATATGTCTACACTAGACGCAGAGGTCTGCTCTCATTTAGGCGCGAGTAAGAGATTATCAGTTTGTTCCTACATGATTTTTTTTCCACACCTACCGAAAAGTGGCCTGTAGGGAGATTATACTCTAGTGAAAGTTGCTGCTAATTAAAACAAGTAATTAGTGTTCCTCCAGGCTTTGCGGTTTCACTCACTTTTGCCCGCCAGACAGCATTAGTTTAAAAGCAATCCAATTTCTAGCAATAACAGACTGTAAAAAAGTCATTTAACAAGTATATAAGTGTAAGGTTACAGTTCAGGCGTTGATTTATCTCTTCTCGGCTATTTAGAAAACTGTAGCAAAGTTGAAGAGAAAGAAAGTTAAACAGCTTTTAAAAAAAATTAAAAATTAACATTAAGAAAAAAGGCTACAGGCCTCAGTCCATTTGCAAAAAAAAAAAAAAAAAAAAAAAAAAGACAAGCAAAAACTGGGAGAATATGAGATTTCCTAAATTGCATTAGGAAACGAAAATTGGATTTAATACTGTTTTCTCATGGAACCCTCACTTAGCATTTTGTAAACAGATCATTTCATTAAGTCCTTTTGTTTCTCCTCCCGCCTTTGCTGAAACAGAGACTTTTTATTGACTGATTCTCATTGAAATGAATCGGAACAGTAGAGTTTAACACAACACGTTATTACCCCCTTTTTTTTTCACAATTCCAAAATGACTAGCCTGGCTCTAGTTTGCATATCTGGTAGGAGGATTTTGTTAAACTAGAGAGATCGTGAGAGAGTTTAAAATATTTTATTATGAAGAGATGTAACAGGAATATATATACATATACATATGTATATATGTGTGTATATATATATATTTTAAAAAACCATACCTACACTGAATCATCCCCTGATAAAATTCTTGTGTAACTGCTGAATTTCTGTAATCTGACAACCTTCTATAATTGCTGCCTTGGCTATTTAAAATGATCTATTTCTGAGGTTGATATCATCAAAGACATGCATGCTATTGTGCAAGAAATTCAATATAGCTCATCATTAAAATCAACCAGAAGTCTGCTTTCCCCCTAACAAATTAATTCATAATAGTTCAATTAAGGCACAATTCTCAGTTTTGTGAATTTTACAATGTTATATATATAATTTTTTTGAAAAAGAAGGCCAGCTATTCCTCTGTAAGACACATAATTTTCCTTCGCTATTCATTTTGTATGGTGCTAATCATATCAATAATATTCCATATGTGAAAAGACAATTATAAACTGTTAATACCACAAAATGTCAGCTATTATCACATATTCAACTAGTGGATTCTGAATTTAGTCATCATCTTTAATGGATTATAGTTAATGAAGTATTAAGTAGCCTGATTTTGATCATTTCAGGTTAAAATAAGACTACAGACCTATCCCATTTTAAATGCCAATTTAGAATATGAACATGTCTTTCATAAAGTCTGGCAGCTTGTTTAAATTAATGAAATAAATTTTCATTATGTGATTTATGAACTCTAAACCAGATTTTAGCATTTCAGTACATGCTTTTCCTTTCCTAGAATTTACTTCCTATGTTTATTTAAAGTGTAAGAGTTTTGGCACCAAGCTTAAAAGAGGAAATTTTACAAGTAGCATACGATCAGTAAGTAAATGTACTTGAATCTCTGCTTAATTTTTTTAAATAACTATGAGAAGAAAAAGTACAACTTTTTCTGGCTATAATTTGTGTGGTTTTTTTTCCTCTAAAAAGGAATCTATGAAATAATGAAGACTGAACTCATTACTAAGCATATTACTGTACAGATCATTTTCCTAATAGAAACACTCGCCTTTAGAAATTCTACAATTAATTTGTAAACCTTGCAGAGAGTTAAATGTGGTATATGGAAAGTTGCTACCATAGCCTACCTTTTCTTCTTGATAATGGGCACGATCCTCAATTGGCATTTTAAGATACATTATTTTTTGTTTTGATTTTTAATGGTGGGAAGACTTCTTTCAAAATCAGCCTTGGATAGTATTTGATTTTCTTAATTTGAATATAAGCTACATCTAGGGAGTCTCCTTTCTTTGGAGCTCAGAATTGGCTTTTTTTTTTTTTTTCTTCCCCCAGAGCTGATAAACTGGAGGATGGGACTGTGGCAGCACAGTCCGAGGGCAGCAGAGGGCAGACTGCACAGAGACCTGGGAAGACTCTTTATGGATCACGATGGAACCATAAGGAAGACCGTAATAGCCCTCATTTTGTATATTAAGCTATATTTGCACAACAATTCCATTATAATACAAAGATAATCTTTAGAAGTAATTTTAAAACAGCAAATGTATAAATGCTGAGTCTCAACTAAAAGAAACAATTTTCCTAAGCCAAATGCCTTTTGTAAGAGATTTCAATGGTCATTTGATTCTGTTTTAAAGATAATTTGACCTTATGATTCACCCATTTCTTAAATGCATGTCTCCAATATAATTGTTTTCATTTGGAGTTGAAGTTAAAAAAAAATGCGAAATAATCCTTTGTGATTTGTTTTACCTCTTTGCAGTGCTTTTGTCTAACCAAAGGAAACTCTAAGTACACGATTATTAGTATTAAAATTGATGTCTCCAAGAGTTCAATACCAGCTTGTTAAGAAAAAGTCATCTGTTAAAAATAATGGTGATCCTAGTTCCTCCTTACATTTTCAGAAATATATTCCTTGCAATATAGCTATTTAATCGAAGTCCATCCAGCTGGGACATACATACAGGCTTTGAAGACAAAAACTGTATTATCTTTATATAATGTAATAAAAATCAATAAGTGTTTACTGAACTTAACATAAATGAATTTCTTTGATATTTTATCAATACTTTACTACAGATACAGTGTAAACAGCAACTTTCATTGTAACATAATTTAGGAGTTTCTAGCAAAGATAAAATATGTAAAAGATTATGTAGTTTGTGAGGTGTGGTATTTAAAGAAGACCAGTCTTGTGTCCGTCCGTACCACGGAGTGCCTCTACAAACCATAGAATTTATCCACTGCATAGCAGCCGTAGGCAGGATGAATAAAATTAGCATTTATGAGAAACTGCAATGTGCCAGGCATCACGCCAAGCACTTTACGTATATTATCTCATTTATTATAACAGTTTTGCAGATAAGGGCTCAGGACCTTAGACAAGTTAAGTAACTTTCCCCACAAAGGTAAGGTGAAATCCGTACTTTGAAAAATATTTCTGGAGGGCCTCCTATGTGCCACTCACTGTGCTAAGCACATCGTGGGCTTCTGTGGACAAGATGCAAGAGCTCTGTGCTATCTGGAAACATACACTCTAGTAAGAACACATTGTAGATGAATATGTAAAAACAAAGGCACAACATTAGTGGTAAGTAGCATAATAAAGATAATTTTCAGTCACCAATAAAGAAATTTGTCTTCAAGGTAATGCCTATCTTCCTACATTATTTGGACCTTTTGACCTCAGTGAAGACCTTTATATTTATTTCTGTTATGTTTAATCTTATAAATTGTAGTCGCTTTTCCCCAGATTTTCACTTCTTTGTGATTCTTGATATTTTTATTCTCTGAAAAGCCGATGACCAGTCAGACCATACCCTCATACACCCAGAGCCACAGCAAACTGTATTCAACCTTTCCCGATTCACTTTATTCTTCAGAAATTTAGACTGCTATTGCAACTTTCTCTCTAAAGAGAATTTACTTTTTACTCCCAATTGGTTCCACTGACCTTTGTCCCCTACTGTCTTGACTTACTCCCTTCTCTCTGCTGCCACTTGTTTGATGCCGTGTCTTTTATCATAAAACCATTTGGATACCTGAATGTCTCCATCTTCAGTAGAATAGCTAACATTCATTAAATGTCTACTATGTGCCAATCACTTATTTGAAATTTTCTTTACATTTACATCTCGTGCAATTGCCCAATTTCTTTTGAAGGAAAACTATGGCTGTTACCACTATTTTGTAAATGAGGAAAATGAGGTGCAGAGAAGCCCCCAGAATTATATAGTTGTAAGTGACAGAGCCGGGATTTAGAAGAATGAAGTTCAGTGATTTTACTGGTAACTTCATGTTTCAGAGTCTTTTCTAACCCTAGAGCTACCCTCCATTTCAAAATGGATGACCACAGAATCAAGTTGCTTTTCTCTCAACATTTTTGGAATGTGTCTCCTTAAAGTCTAGGGTAGATGTTAAATTACATTCAGTGTTCTTTTCCATGTTTTTATAAATTCTAAGTGAATAATATCACATCCTCCTAGGTGTTTAAACACCGCTTTCTCCAAATCATCTTATAGTAGAAGGGAGAATGGAAGAAGAGGAAGGCATTGGGCTTTGGCTGTGTAGGCAGCCAGGTGCACTCAAATCTAGCTCTGCTGTTTTCGAGCTGTGTGACTTTGGGTAATGTACTTAAGTTTTCTTAGACTTTGGTTTCTTTTTCTTCTCACGGTGGGTAGCATATGTCTCAAGGGGTTGAGGGGTGAATCGATTTAATACAAGCACAGTGGTTTGGCAAATGCTTCACACTCACTAATATTGATTTTACTTTTATTAGAATTAAGGTTGAAGAGGCTATTCTTTTCATTAGTTCACAAAAGTGTGAGAGAGATTTTTCCAAAATAAGTCAAGTTCTGGGGCATCTGGGTAAGCTCAGTGGGTTAAGCGTCTGCCTTCAGCTCAGGTCATGATCTCAGGGTTCTAGGATTGAGCCCCACTTCGGGCTTTTTGCTCAATGGCGGTCTGCTTCTCCCTCTCACTCTCCCTCCATGTTCTCCCTTTCTCTCAAATAAATAAATACAATCTTTAATTTTTTTTTTTCCTGACAGAATTTTTTTTTTTTTTTCCTGACAGAAATAAGTTCTGTTGTTGACTTTCTGGCTTATCATAGTCTGCAGAGAGTCAGCCATCTACCCATTCATCATTCGTTCACTTGTTTATTCAGCAAGCAATGCAGTAACCAAGTATTTATAAGAAATTTATGAGGATTTATAGAACTATCATACCAGGCCCTGTGCTAAAACAGCAGGACTTCAGTGATACGTGAGAGATAGCTCCTATAATCAAGAAGTTTGCATCCATATGATGTGATAAGAGATATGAGAGAAGTAAGCAAAGGAGCTAAGATTATGTTAACATGTATATCATGACAGTATTATACACATCTTCTCTCTTGAAAGGTGGTCTGTATTTAACAGTTCCCCTAAATTTAGCTTCATCTATAAAGTTAAAAATTTTATCTAAATCTCCCTCTAAGATCTATTTTATCTCTTAAATGCTGTACTTCTACAATCATGTCATGGCTGTTCGGTTTCTTTTAATTCCCCCTTAAATTCCATCAGCCACATCTCCAGTCTAAGGTTTATGGAATTTATTGAGAGTAGAATGATTGACTTGCAACCCTTATCACTTTTTACTCCTATTATTACATCAACTTTGTACAAATGTGTCCAGAATACTGTGTTAAAACCTGATCGGTTTACCTGATATCTTGTTGAAATTTTTAGTTTTGTAAGAGATCATCTGCCTTGTTTCTCCTCGTGATTGCTAGGTACTACTATTGCCACTTTTCTTCTTTCTTCATTATTTCCATTGTTTTTTTTTTTTAATCTTTTTTTTTCTTGGACATTTCCCCCATATCTCTCAGACGTTATTAAAGTAATAATTTCTGCTACAAATTACACTGGCCTGAATATGTCTGGAGAATAACCAACAGCAGAATACTCAACCCAGCGCAATGTGGGGGCATTCAATACACTTGAAAACCCACTGCAGCCTCAACCATGATATTCTTGGATTGAATCTCTAGGAAAAAATAGGGAAGAGCAATTGGACACACCGTTGTCTGTATAGAATAATATTTGTGTGAACACAGGCAGACTCTTGGTGACCTGCCACCACAATACAACATACATATGACATACAGCGTGACATCAAGTATGACCTTTTTTCAGCATTCTGTAACTTTCTTATTCGGGTACTCTTTTCATCTGTTGCATTTTTGTAGTGTTTATTTGTCATCTGCCTCTTGTCCTACTGTGTAACTTCTTGAGGAAAAGAAAATTTAATTGCTACTGTGCTGCCAGGACATTCCTTAAATACTCACTGAATGAATGTCATGAAATAGTTAATATATCACTGAAAATATAATAAGATCAAAATGCCTGAGTTGGTATTATATAGCATATAAAGAGATACTTGTTAAGGGAGACATGATTTTGACATTCTAAAGCAAACCAGTTTTACAGTTATTGCATAAATTTAGAGTTAAAGTCATAGTTTGTATGACTATGTATGACTAGTATGGCTCCAATTTTGAATACATCATTTCACCTTGAAAAAAAATGTTGAATATTAGGGGAACATTGTTGCCGTATCTACAAAATAATGAGTAATTATAGAACGAGTACTGGAAAACCAAAGTTGTTTTTCCTTCTAGTCATGATTTCATTCATGACACAATTTTCTGGGGTGCATGGGTGGCTCAGTCTATTATCTCGGGTCATGATCTCAGGGTCCTGGGATCAAACTCCACTTTGGGCTCTCTGCCCAGCAGGGAGCTTTCTTTTCCCTCTCCCTCAGCTTGCCATTCCCCACTGCTTGTGCTTGCACTCTTTCTCTCTCTGTCAAATAAATAAATAAAATCTGAAAGAAAGAAAGAGAGAAAGAGAAAGAAAGAATTTTCTATTGAGTGCTTACTATTTGCCAGACACTGAGGACAGTATGGATGCAGAAATACGTGCTCCTTTGGGCAGCTCACATACTGACACTGAAAAGATACAGAGATTAGCGTGACCCATGTGCAAAGATGACACATAAATTCATGTAGATGCAGAAAAGAAAGCGATAATCACTTTTGACTATTTTCTGACTGAATAGAATGAGGAAATCTATAAATGAGGTGAGCAAAAGGCTAGTATCTAAATAAAGCAAAGAATTAGGCTCCTAATAGAGCGAGGAGGAAGGGAGCAAAGGAAGATACAAGTAACAAAGCAGGCCTCCAAAGGGAGACAACTAATGGTGGGAGTTCTTATAAATGAAGAGACATTACGTGGGATGATGAAAATAATCACATTTCAACATGCTCACAATAACCTATTTACCATGTGGACTAGCAATTTCCACTAATGAAAATTGATTCTAAGCAATACGATTCATGTTTAACGTATGTGTTCTTTGCACTTAGACTAAAGAACAGTCGGCAGTTCGCACATTCTGCCTTAACTGTAAATGCCGACACTACGCTTGTTTCTTAGTTCAAGAACTTCAGCAGCACAATGAAAAGAGTGAACTACATTTTGAAGCTACCTGTCCCTGCAGGTGAAAGTCCCTCCTTATTTCCTTGCTAATTTCCAGCTCTGCAAGGTGTCATCTATACTCCCTTGTTAAACTGAATATTGACTCTTTCGTACTTAACTACTTTCAAAACCAGCACCTTTCCTTTTTTTCTTGTGTCCAAAAGTTCTGTAACCGTTTTCCCTCATCATCACTGGAATGGCTGCTGATGAATCAATGAATGCACACTTTCTTCTAAAAATAAATGAGACAACTTGACCAAAGTTGTCATTGTAAACTCCTAAGAACCACATTTAGGCCTTTACCAGGGCCCAGGACTGTGGATTTATTATAGAAACCTAATGAGTAAGTACATAGTTGATAAACATTTCTAATATATTTTTGTTTTGTTTTGTTTTATTTGACAGAGAGAGATCACAAGTAGGCAGAGAGGCAGGCGAGTGGTGGTGGGGGGGGCAGGCCCCCTGCTGAGCAGAGAGCCCCATGCAGGACTGATCCCAGGAACCTGGGATCATGACCCAAGCCAAAGGCAGAGGCTTTAACCCACTGATCCACCCAGGCGCCCCTCTAATATACTTGTTACAAAGTATAAGGTTCAGTCAACCATCATTTATTCTTTTATTCCCAGTATCAATAACAAATTGTATCTTACTAGTTATCAACTTAGTGAAGGTAAATTCTAAGACTTTGAGTTTTAAGAGTGAAACTAGTACCTCACTCCCATCAAACATTTAACGTGTGCCCTCTCTTAAATATTTCCCAGCTCTTTGACTAACTTCCACCTATTCCAAACTTTCCAAAAATGGCTTTCTTCCTATGTCTGTAAAACACCCCTCTGTCCCTTCAGAGCATACCCAAAACTCCCTTGGTAAAAAAGAGCACCATAACTGAAGCCCCAAGACCAGGATCTAATGCTTTGTTCTCCATTTTGTAACCCCATAATATTAAGTAAACAAATTATTTTTCTAAGTTTTCCTGGGTCTGAGATTTGGCAAAGAAGTAAAGTACATGAGATCATCTATAAGGTCCCTTATGGTTCTTATATTTTATAATCTTATTATAAGTCACTCCAAATTAGCAGTACCCTCAGGTTCTGTGTAGTTAACTTTAAATCATGCTTTTATTTGTGTTGTTTTCTGTATATTTCTGTGTGTGTTTTTTATAACCACGTTAATAAACAGGAGTACCTTCATCTATTCTTTTCAATGCTATATAATCTTCAACAATTAAAACTTAGTCAAGCTAACTCATCACTTCCTTCATACTAGAAATTTTGATGTGAATTTTGTACAACTAAACTTAAACTACAGAAATATCATGGAATTCAGTTTTCCTGTACTATGTGGCATTCTATTTACCTTGGAATTTTATTGATGGTTTGAAGTTTACCTAAACCAGTGGCTTAAAGCACCATCTAAAACAACAAAAACAACAAAACCAAAGGTAGTAATCTATTTGTGCTGGCCTCTGATTACTTCTCTGTGTCTTATAATACCATCTAGTATGAGACATGCAATTGATAGATATTCCTGTGGAACAACTGTGCAGAGAGAAATGTGTGTGATCTCAGTCCAGTTCAGAGCAGAGTGTCCACCTGAAAAACCCTCAGCTCAGTGGAAATGATCATCCTTTCTGTTTTCAGTCTCATCCAAGAAGTTCAAAACTAAACGGACCGATGGACCATACTAGGACTTTAAACCTTCAAAGGGGCTCCTATGGATCAAAGATAGGCCCTACTCACCTGACCCTATCAGTTCACAAAGGGTGATCTTTTTAAGAAGACCCTTAAGTCAACTTTAAAAGAGAGCACTAAAATGGAATTTAATAAAACACACAACCAGCAAAATTGAAAATAGGAAAAACTTAAGATGGTCTAATACTGCAGGGCTTGACGGCACTATTCTTCCGCTGCTATGTTGAGTGATCTAGCCAAAATGACCCAGTAAAGAGAAAAACAACAACAGCAAAGGAAGAAATATTTTTAAGGAATGCTTTACTTTAGAAAATATCTTAATGTATTTCGTAGACCAAAACACCATCACGGAATTTAAGTTGGGCTCTCACAGGATGTATGTCTTATATAATTTATAGGTACTTGATACATGCTGAGTGATAATGAGGATAATAGTGATTATTTGATCATGAATATGAAAACAGAACACTTGCAAGGAATTTTCTATCTTGAATTTAAGAGGTCACCTTTATTTATCATCAGTTGTAAAATTCTTAGTACTGTCATTAAGAAATATATGTTAACTTATAACACAAGAATGATATTAGCCAACCATGTTTTTAGAATCACTGATAAGAAGAAAAATATTGCTTGAGGGCTTCCATTATTCCTCAAAATTCAGATGATTAACACCAAAGCTAATTTAATATTGTTATGCTATTTCCAACCTGAATTTTAAATAAATTATATGATCTATTCCACGACATATCCTATCCTTTGAAACAAACTTTGAAGCAAAGTTACTTAAATAGGATTCTCTGGGCCTTCTTCAAAAATTGTGATGTATGTTTTCTGGCTTGCTTTCGTTTTTTAATTTAACATTACCTATCATGATTAAAAATAAACAAACCTTCTAGATATTAGTTTGGTAACCAACGGTGGAGTTTTTCAGGGCTATTTTAGATTTTCATTTTATTTTTTTCCTTCTTCAGTTTGATCTTTCTTTTCTTTCTCTTACTTTCAACTTCATGATAAATTCTAGATTATGTCTCACTGAAGCTTCAACACTAGATTTAATGAAGTGGCTGAACTTTTAACCTCTGAGACCAACACACTTTAAAACTATGACCAGTATCCATTGTACTTTTTGTCAGTGGTTCTGCTCCAGAGAAAGTAAGAATGAGTGTTACAGTGTACGGAACCTTATTGACCCAAGCTCTTTGGAATAGCATATGGAAAGGCTTTAATTCCTTTTCTGGTCTTTCTCAAAATTCTTGGGGGTAAAAAAAAAAGTTTCATCCTCTACAGTCCCCAACCCTGCTCCTCTCTTGGTAGTTGGTCTGCAAATAAAGAGCCCTTGGGTTGTCAGCGTTCAATAAAAAAATCACTTATTTGTAACCAGGCTTCAAATTTCTCAACAGAAAGGATTACTCTTACCAAGTCATCTTATAGCTTCCAAAATCGTCCTATTTATTCAGCCCACATTCTGCCTGTAAGGCCCATGAAACAGCGTTTCCTAGAATTCCAGAGCCAAATAGTTGGGATGCTTTCAGAAGGAAAAAACACATTTTAGAATGTAAAATTCATACTTACCTTTTCTTCTTTGTGCCATAAAACACTTATAAATGTCACTCCAAGCTATGTCTGTCTGTGGGGAGCCCAAAACCAGGCAGTTCCCTTATTTGTTGGAGGAATAATCTGATGAGCAGTGAACACTAGAGGGGGAGCTTACCCGTTCAGGAGAGAGAAAGCTTCAGACCCTTTGGGAGAGGATCTAAGAGATACTAGAGCTACACACTTAAACAAGTCAGCAAAGATTTGGTCAGCCATGGTTCAAAAGTCAAAGGGTCGAGAATGGTAGGTAGCCAATTTACTGTCATTTTCCAAAAAGGCAGGGAATCATAAGTGCAATCGAGACGTTTAGCTGCTCCACATGCTATGATATGGAATATTTTAAAAATCCTCTCAGGAGGCAGTTTTAACATGAGGAGTAGGATTACAGAGGCTTTTTCCCCCTTTACCACGACTGTCTGTCATTTAAATGTCTAAGGAATGATGGGATGGATTATCATAAAATTTTGACAAATTTGATAGCTCAAGTAAAAGGGGGAAATAGGCATTCTGATTATTAGGTTCTAATAAGACATGACATTTAAAATGAGTTTACACGGCAGTTAGACCTTTGCTTTTTTTTCCTCTTGAGTTAAAAACATTGAGATTCTTTTCTTTGGAAGGGAAATGACTTACTGCAGTTTTGCTTCTTTGTACTTTAATCATTATAGTCCTATTTCACCTCATATGTTTTTATCTCCTGTAATCATATCTAATTGCTTTCCACAACGTGCCTGAAACTGAGAAAACTTAAAGTGTACCTCAAAAAAACAAAACAGAGTAGTTAGGGAGAAATATTTATAATTTTAGTAAGAAATAAATGTAAACAAACCTTTGATTTGTTATTAGCTTACTTTTTTCTGTTTCATCTTAAACACTTGAGATAAGGCATAATGCTTTAAAGAACAAATTGTGTTTAACAGAAAGAAAGCACTAAGAAGAGATTAACCAAAGTCCTGAAAAACAAAACTGATTTTCTCTGATACCAATATCTATGACTTTAACAACCAAATATCAAGTTCCGTTTGTAATAAACTATCTCATCTCAACCAGCACGATATGTAAATAAACAAACATCTCATAATGATTGCTGAAGATCTATTAGGATGATTTACTGCAGAGTGCTGCTTTGTTAAAAAGGGTGGGGGAATGATTCAATCACAATTAGTCTGACCTTTGGAAACATCTTGAACTTTTAGCTTAAAACTAAACCAGTTTGGGACATTTTTAAACTATATATCTATTCATGTAATTAGAAAACTGGTATTTCTTTATAAAAATACAAAGAAACATAGGGGACTTTTAAAAACATTAAGTAGAAATGAGCTTCATTTTGTCAAATTTCCAAAAAGTAAAAGTGAACTGAAAAGAAATACTTAATCATAGTAAGTAAACTTTGTGTAGGTAATGGAGTAACTGATCAACCCTGACTTTTCCAAAATTATTCCACTTAAACAAACAAAAGCAATATTTAAACATTTTTTATTTATATAATTCAATAATAAAGCAGAGGGAGCTTGAATTAAATTTATCAACTCTAAGTTTCCACATTGCCTATGATGGAAACCAACTATTTGGCTACTCAATAAAATCTATCTTAAGGTTGTTGGTCTGGTCCACGAATGTATCCTATATGCTCCACCGGCAGGTAACAGTGCAAACTGTGTAAGTGCCAATGCAGTGGGCACACTCGTCTGGATCTCAGAGTGTGAAGCTTTAGGTCTATGCAACTTGGAGGGGAATATGAGCTGCTCAAGTAAATGTAGCTTCCCCCTTGTACTGTCTGAACCAGAGCCATTTCGCTCCCTCAAGAGAAATGTGTAGCTTATCATTTGTGGTCCTCTCACAGAAAAAAAGATGTCATATGTTAGAAAATGCTAAGTCACCTGTCAATATTAATTAAACTTTACTGAAATATTCCAAATCATGAAATCAGGTCAAAAATTGAGAAGTAGGGGTGCCTGGGTGGCTCAGTGGATTAAAGCCTCTGCCTTCAGCTCAGGTCATGGTCCCAGGGTCCTGGGATAGAGCCTTATATCAGGCTCTCCACTCAGCGGGGAGCCTGCTTCCCCCTCTCTCTCTGCCTGCCTCTGTGCCTACTTGTGATCTCTGTCTGCAAAATAAATAAAATTTTGAAAAAAAAAATTGAGAAGCAAAGTGAAAGGCAACTGGGCCTATAAGTAAACATAAAATACTTGGAAATTACAGTCAACCTTTGGACAACACATGTTTGAACTGTACAGGTGCACTTGTAAGTGGATTTTTTTCAATAAGCAAATGTATTTTCTATTCTTGTGATTTTCTTAACATTTTCTTTCTAGCTTACTTTACTGTAAGAAATAGAATACATATAAGGGGCAAAATGTGTGTGAACCAACTGCATATGTTATCAGCAAGATTTCTAGTCAATAGCAGACCATTAGTGTTAAGTTTTAGGGAGTCAAAAGGTATATGTTGATTTTTGACTACATGTGGTGTTGGTGCCCCACCTCCTGTGTTTTTTAGGATCAACTTTATATCCAACATAAAGTAGGCTAGTCTCAAGTCTCTTGACATGTTTGGTACTAGATCTCCCCATCAAATATATTGTATTTATTTATTTATATTTCAATCAAGTTACTTTTTTTTTTTAAGATTCTACTTATTTATTTGACAGACAGTGATCATAAGTAGGCAGAGAGGCAGGCAGAGAGAGAGAGAGGGAAGCAGGCTCCCTGATGAGCAGAGAGCCCCATGTGGGGCTTGATCCCAGGACCGTGGGAACATGACCTGAGCCGAGGGCAGGGGCTTTAACCCACTGAGTCACCCAGGCACCCCAATTGAGTTATTTAATCCTTGGAATTTTTTCTCTGCATGTTTAAAGTTAAATTGACCTGAATTTAGATATTTTTTTGCTTCTAACTTTATACTTTGAAGATAACTAGATTTATTATTCCTCTTTCATTTTTTCCATGTCCATTTTCTTTAGGAATTTGAAAACAATTAGAATAAAAAGGAAGAAATCTGGGATACTTATTTTTATTTTATGAGTTTCATTTATTTATTATATATTAAATATGCTCCTCATAAACTTTCTTGTGTCACAGTTGCAGGTAGGAAAATGTTACAATCAATTCATTATTTAAATGTATTTACCTAATACATTCAATTAATTAAGCTAATTTATCCATCCCTACACATCATTCAGACATATAAAAAGAGATTCAAGATTCAGACCTAGAAGTATGAGAGGAAGAAGATAAGTATGCTGCCTGATCTTAAAACTGATTAAGTAGAAAATTAATAGCTAAGAGAGTGTACATTCACTTCACAGTGAAGTAATGATAAATTTACATAAAATATGTTTTTTTCTTTATGTAGAACTATGAATTAATGCAAATGTCTCTGTTAATGACTGAGAATCTGTGTCACATCCTTCCTTCCAAGATTTGGAATTCATTCAGAATATTTCATGGAAAAGGCCTACTCTTTGACCTACTGATGATGTATTTTACCTTGAAATATAACCTGGACCAGGGATAGAGACAGAGATAGAAAAAGTGAGAGAGGTGAGAATATATTTATAAAGAAGAAAAATAATAATAGATGGCTAAACATTCAAAATCAAATGATGAATTTGCTTGTAAATTGCTACACATAACTGAATCTAGAACACTACATAGAATTGTGTAAGGAAATATAGTTAACAAGATGGAAAAGTATATGTCTTTCATATCAGCTTGTTCTTATAGAGGTTGTCATTTCATTAAGTAAACAAACAAACTAAAAAATACCACAGAACACTACTATGGACTGGATACTACATTTCCATCTGGGTTATCATTGTGAATAAGAAAAAGAAAGGTGAAGAATATTATGAAACTTACAGTACAGCGGGAGTTCAGGTACCTAAATGGACAAATATCACAAAGCGAGGGTAGGTCACTCTCAACTCACGTAGAAGGAACACCTAACACAGACTTCAGAAATCATGGAAAGTTTTCAGGGAGTGTGGCAAAACAGGCCCAAATGATGGAATGACTTAAATTAGAAGAAAATGGGGAAGGATTCTAAAGAAAGAATGTTTGAGAAAATGAGTGGGAGCATGCACTGGAAGAAAGGTGTGAGAGGTATGTCAGCAAGGACCATGACAGAGAGGAAGCTGTTAGTAATGCTAGGAGTTCAGCTTTGTCTGCAAAGTAATGGAGGGCTTCCAAAGAGCTATAAGCAGAGGAATGATCAAAAATTATCATCGCAACTTGGAGAATGGATTGAAAAGTGACAAAACTGGAGGCAAACAGTTCGTGTGGAAAACTATGAACTAAATCAGGGACAGGTGTGCAGAGAAGCAGCTCTGTCTGACAGTTATTTAGAAGACAGAGTGGACAGATTCATCTTGGACTGGATGTGGTAGAAAAAAGAAAAGGCATACGTAAGGATATAAACAGTATTATAATATTTTACCAAGTAATAATCATACCAGATTATTGCATACAGCATTTAAAGTATTTCTATGTGGCACCTGACAACAACCCCAAATATATTGAAATTTTACCGTAAAGAAGCACATGGCATAAATAAATCTGTCCATCTATATACTCTTTAAAATCTTAAACACCATGATATTTTAACATGTAATCCATTTTTCTCATTTTAGTGAGAGCATGATTCTTTTGTAACCATTTTAGTTTTACTAATTCTTTCCAAGTTAAAAGAAAATTACATATATTTTACATAAAATTACATAAAAGTCCAAAAATAAGAACAACAGTGGCATACGTAGAATTATAAATACTTGCCAGCTGGTGAACTGCAGTGAGTATACTTAATAACTTATAATCTTTTTTTCATTTTTAATATAAATGAAAATTAGAACCAAAAAAAACACTTTAGGAAGAAATATTAAAATATTTACAAATTTGTGTTTGTATAATTATTCATTTCAGTCTATATAGAAATGTTTGCATTAATCTTACTATAGTTCTATTTATTTACTCACTCAACAAACTATTTTATAATATACATGCAAACGTTTATGCAAATTATGCAATATAAAAGCCAAAGAGATTAGATGGTTTACAAGATTTCCTCATTTCAGGTTTACTATTTTTAAACATTGTTGCAGAGAACGAGCAAGAGAGAGAGAGAGGGAGAGTATGCAATTTAAGTCAGAATTCACTTGCATCCTGAAAAACAGACCCAGCGAGTAAGTGAGAATATCTAGGCAATAGTCAAAGTAGAGATTTACTTAGAATATTTGCGATCAGAATTTACAATTTGGACAGCAGTACATCCCTGACTCCTTTATGGGGCAGAACACTTTGATCTGGTGGTTTCTTTGGGTTCATAATAAATACCCCAGGGTATTAAGGGAAAAGGTAGAATGAGGTTAGAACCCAAGTTAGGATATAGACTATGGAATTCTGTTAGTTTCCCACTCTTCATTTGGATGTCCAATGTCCACTTTCATGATGAAAATGGTATTTCCAGTGCCCAAAAGTCAGAGAAAAAGTACTATTCCTTTAACCATTCATATCACTCTGGTCCTTCCAGGAGTCAGGCTGAATATTAATTTTTTTTTTAAAAAGTACAGCATGTATTTTCCACCTGTTAAGATTTCCTTAGGATTTTCAGAAAAACAACATTACATCTGAAATTTTAATCACCAAGAAATCTATAAAATGCATGCCAAGCATTTTTAGAGTGCTGTTGGAAACAAAGTTGACTCAAGACTATTACGTATGTGAAAAATGATAAGTAAAATTTTCATTATGGAAAAATGATCCTTCTAAAATTTCCCATCAACATCAGAAGGACATAGAGAAACTTTCCAGTACGTAGGAAGTTTCCTGTGGGTAGGACGCCGCATGTCCTGGTTTCCCAGTACAACCCATAATATATCTGTTCTCTTAGACTCATTAGTAATAGTGCTGTTTCATTCTAAAAGCATCTAACTTTGGGTAATAAAATACGTGACTACTGGGGCACCTGGGTGGCTCAGTGGGTTAAGCCTCTGCCTTCGGCTCAGGTCATGATCCCAGGGGCCTGGGATCGAGTCCCGCATCGGGCTCTCTGCTCAGCAGGGAGCCTGCTTCTCCTCATCTCTCTGTCTGTCTCTCTGCCTATTTGTGATCTCTCTCTCTGTCAAATAAATAAATAAAATCTTAAAAAAAAAAGTTTAAAAAAAAAATACGTGACTACCTTACTAATAGAACTTTAGCACCATAGATGCTTGGGCAACATTGGTCAATAGTGCTCATATAGTACTGTAAGAAAAATCTCATATATCAGACATGATGACAAAGGGGCATGAGGTTCAGTATTAAACACTGATATCAAAAGTTCTGATATTTCACTGCTTCCAAGAGATGACATTAATAAAGATAAGAAAATCACAAAACAACATGAACTTATAGCAAAATTGTGTAAATCAGGCACAGGGCATATATGCCTCCTGGTTCTATGCATGATTGCATTATTTTTTAACATTTGTAAGAAAGTTCTAACTGAGTTCCAAAAGCATCTCTGACTCAGGTGTCTTTGAATGGTGATTGTCAGGAATTTCTAGCATTTCTCATGAAGCCTGAGGATAATGTCTGCTCATCCAGATGAACTCAGTTGATTAAGAGGGGCCAATTAGAAAACAAGTTTTATGAAATTTGAAAACCTTAGGTGAAATTGAGAAACAATTGATTTAAAAAAAGAAGAAGAACAAGAATTGAAAGTGCCCGGCTAAAGACCCCGTGGTTCCGTGGCTTGCAATGTGTTAAATGTGTTTATTTGTACTTTCAAAGTTCAGATTTCCTCATACATTTTCATACTGATGGAGATAAAATGCTAAAGTCTTAAATCCCTCTATGCCATGCTGAGTTGCTAAGGGCTGTTGAGTTTTTGTTATTTCTCCTCTCGAGTTAGCTCTGATTATGCCTGCTGAGTGAAAAATTTGTATTTGCCGACAGAAATAGGAACCACCCCACGTGCGCTTGCACTCAGCAAATGCTCCAATACATCACAAAGATTTGCTCAACCCACCTTCATGGGCAAATCGAGCATGTTATTTTCTGTTTAGATCTGATTCTGGAGCCTATCAGTCAGGAGTGTTTTCCAATCTCTGATTAAAGCAAGGCCTACAAAGCTGGAAGTGTTCACACACAGTCTCATTAGAGGGCTGGATGGAGTGACCCAGGCCTTCTAGCACAAAGCTCTGAGTGAACTTCAAATATGAGAGTGCATCAATCAAATCCAAGCAAGGCTTTTATGTCATTTTTCTACTTTGCCTTTAAAGTCCTATAGGAATGCCCTTTCCAGCTGTACAGCCGAAAAGCATTCAATAGAAACAAAAAAGCAAAGACCCCACCACCCCCTGCCCCTTCCAAATGGGTATGGTTTTACCTCCCCCACCAAGCATTAGAGAGTCTTCTGTGCGTTTTAAATTATTTAGCATGTTCAACAATGCAACGGAGAATATATTCGCATCACTCAATGGCTCCGTATTAATTATTACTACCCATGCGAAAGAGAAACCAATAAGGTCAAAGGCAATGAGATTGCATATTGTATGTTTTATAATAGAGGGAGCAAAGAGATTGAGGAGAAAATAAAGCAAGGCTCATAGAGGCTTTCATGCCCTCCCCACAACCTTAACCCAAAACTTCACTTCTCTCATTTGATGTGTTGGCTTATAACATTAAGAAAACAAAAAGCATAAATAAATAAATAAATAGAATCATAAAGGGCTATCAAGAATCTCTGCAGAAAAAGAGAAGGCGTAAGTCAGAGAAGGAAGAGTCAGGCATTTAGGTTATGTTTGTTCTACACACTGCTTAGGGCACTAGAGTCATTTTCAAAAATACATCCTTAAAAGATAAGCATAAAGCAAAACAATATAAATTTGCCCACTAATATCATTAGAGGAAAATGCATGGGTGCACTTAGCAGTGATTATTAAATTTAGGTGCTTTTGCTTTGAACGTCAGTCCAAAAAACATTACAACACAAGCAACATCAGTATGAATTAAATAAAATGAGCTTTTGAAGCCTGAAAAACAAAATCATTTAAAAGGAGAAAATAAATCTCTCCTCCAGTGTAGAAAAAGTTTCCTGAATTTTACACCTCTCTTCAAACAAGTGAATGGTTCGACTACTCAAGATATCCTATATTGATTCAATCAGGTAGAGCAATACACTGAAAATACAATGTATTTTCACTGAAATACCACAATACCGGGCAGATATATTGCTTATTCAAGGGAATTCCCTGTATGTGTACATTTGTTTCCATCTCCAAACTTTACTGAATGCGAAGCAAATACTACCCACAAATAGCACTTCACCCACTCAAATATATTGCAGTATGTAAAAGAGCGTTTGAATTTAGAGCAATATATATTTTTTTAAATTTAGCATGTGTTTCTTTACAGGGCTTCAGATGTTTGGAAGAATTATGCAGATTTTATAAATGAGTACTAGAGCATTATGCTACTTGATAGTGTCCCATCTGTGCTTCCCCTGTAGTGTTTGACGGGGCATCTGTGTAAACTGCTTTTTTTTTTTTTACTTAATTAGTTTATTGCATAAAACTTAATGCACTACCTGATAAAAACTTCTGTTTATTTCAGCACTTTTCCCCTCCAGAGCTGATGTTCATCTTGAGTTCTCATCAGGCCCAACTTCTTCCTTTGTAGATTTCTCAACTAAAATAATGAAATACTGCTTTTTCCCTCTTGATCATGTAGGGTGTAATACACTATTCTCTTGTGACAAAGAATCTTAAGAGTGTAAGTAGTAATTAATTTGATGACCCCCATACTTCATCCATTTTAACATAGCTTCTCAAATAAAATATCTTATAATGTTGTTGTTGTTGTTTTTAAGAGGGATCTTAAAATTTTGGGTTTTTTGTTTCTTTACATCAACTTCTTAGAGAACAAATAGATGCAGTCATGAAGTGTGTACAACAAACCTTCCTATCCTCTCCAGAGCATGCTTGCCTCCATTAAGGTAAGCTATATCAACATAGGAGCAAAAATTTTGATGAAATGAAATAAACCGTAAAATACAAAAAAAAAAAAAATATTAAATCAGTTTGTCATTCTTCCTTAACTTGTAAAGGAAATAATTATAGAAATCTCAAATGATAAACTAAATTTTTCACTTTCATCTCAATATCCAGCCACCGGAGAAGCAACACAAACTAAAGAACATAGAGATTGGGATAGAGAGGACTCCTGAAAACATTTTATAGGTAATACAGATCACTGATTAAGGGCATTGGTTTTGAATCCAACTTATGTGAGCTGTAGAACCTTGAGAATTTTCTCTGCAACTTTATACTTCCTTATGTTCATAATGATCTCGTGATGGTCTTTACCACACAACTATTGTATTATATAAGTTTTTACTTGTCAATGTGTAAGGTAGTATCTGACATGTAATAATTACTCAAAAAATATTAGCTATTGCTATGCTAATTTTAATAAGATCACTTATTTTCCTAGAAATATCAGCTCACATCAGTCCACTCAATGTACCTGAAAACAGTAACAATTGCTTTTCCAAAACTTAAAAAACACATTTAATATAAAATATTTAAGAAGGCTATCTTATATAGCATGTAAGCATATTCCCTCTTAGAATAACCAAGAGGACAATACTATAGGAATACATTTTATTTTATGAATCGTTCAAATTGAAAACTTAGCAGTCAGCCAGTTAGGAATTATGTAACTTTAAGTTCTATCTTCTAACATTATGGTCATCCTAAAGGTAAGTTCTGTAAGATTTTTTTTTTTTAAGATTTTACTTATTTATTTTACAGAGGAAGCAGGGAGGAAGGGCAGAGGGAGAGGGACAGATAGAATCTCAAGTAGACTCCACATGGTCATGGAGCCTGATGTGGAACTCAATCTCATAACCCTGAGATCTTGATCTGAACAGAAATCAAGAGCAGGACACTTAACTGACTGAGCCATCTAGGCACTCTCACCCATAAGTTTTAAATAGAATACTAGATAAATATTTTTTGCATTTATAAGCCTTATAGATTATTTGTCCATAGATATTAACCACTTATTTAGTGGGCACCAATATTGTAATTGGTCTATAACATGATGAAATGATGTTTGTGCTCCATTATGCTCTCTGTCAAATAGATTTTTTAAAAAATTAAGAATATAGATTTAAGTTTGATCTTGAATTTACCTTATCTCCAAATGTGGAAAACCTTTTAATGATGTGCACTCTTGTTCATCTAAAAAAAGTCAATGCAAATGAACAAACTAGAAAGTGGAATTTCTAACAACACTTCAATATGTAAAAATCGAAATCAAAATGTCAACTGCCCTGACTTGGAGCAAACTGAATTATAAACTAAACCCTCACACTATATAAATGTATAAGAACTTAGTAAGCTCTAAAAGTGTTCTTATATTCACATATAGTATCTATTCCATCTAAAAGTATAAAAAGTTTAAAAGTTACTCTGTAGGATATAAATACTTATATGCATTTTGCCTCAAGGTTTAGGGCATAAAGAGTTTTGGCAGTTGCTTAAAACCCAGGGGGAACAAAAGAAATATTGATTACAAAAAAAATATCAGTTTGATGCCAGTAATAAAAATTATTGGAAAAAGAATATTTTGTAGTACAGTTTGTTTTTGTCACATGGAAGATGATCTTAAAATTTTAGTTGAGAAGTAGTAATACTTTGCAGTGGTTTTTCACATTAACTATACCAGTTACTTCTAAACGTGGTTTCTAGATTTCCTCCTCTTTGTATGTCTAGTTCACAAAGACCAGAAAATGATGATCTCACATATACACGTACACATACACACACAATTTGGAAAAGTTAAAATCAAATAAGTATCCCTAAAATTCTCATGCCTAGTTTGGGAAATTTAAATCATAAGAAATATTTTACAGAAATCAAGTCTGTATGTGACTTCTCAGCCCTTGATGATTCTTTTTTTCTTATTCAAGCATTCAACAAATATTTATTAAGTACCTATAATGTCACAGGCCTAATTCTAAACAGTAGGTATATAGTTTCATATATATGCTCATGGATTCCACATGCCAACACCAATCAAACATCTGCTTTCCTATTATTCATTTACAAAAACAAATGTTTTCTCACATTCTATGCATTTGGATCTGAATTGGGGTATCAACTGAGTTTATGTAGACCTAATAACGGATGGGTTTCTGAAATTGAAAAAGAAGCCCAAGAAAATATAAGACAGTTGCAATCTTTGAAAATGTTCTAATATCATTCACTGGGTAGATCAAGAATTCACCTAACACTTAATTTGGAGTCATTCCCTGTGTCTATCATAGCATCCACAGACAACAGCAATCGAAGTGCAGAGAAAAGTAATGTGAAGCCTGCTTCTATCCAATTTGGCACAGCAAAATTTTTCCCCAGTTTTATTGAGATATAATTGACATACATTACTGTATGAATTTCAGGTGTATACCATAAATATTTAACTTACATACACTGTGAAATGATTAACACAGAGTGTTAATATCCATCATCTCATGTAGATACAAGAAATGGTGGGGGAATGTTCTCCTTGTAATAAAAACTCCTGGGATTTACTCTCTTACCAACTTTCATGTATATCATTCAACAGTGATAACTATGGTCATCATGTTGCTCATTTTATCCCTAATATAAATTTGTCTTATTAGAAGTGGAGATTTGTACCTTTTGATGACTTTCTTCCACTTCCTCCTCCTTCTACTCCCTGCTTCTGGTAGCCACAAATGTGATCTTTTTCTTTGAGGTGCTTGAGGGGTTTTTTGTTTGTTTTAGATTCCATGTATAAATGGATAATTCTTACTGGTATGTGAGACTGAGAATTATTCAGTTTTCCCATGACATAATAAAAATGATTATTAACCACATACCATTTCTTGGTATTTCATGCTGTGCTATAAGAACTACTTAAAGCGATAGAGATTCCACTTTTATAATATAAACATTAAAAAAAATTTTTGGAAAGGTTGAACCAGCTTAACTTTTCTGAGCTCTGTTCTATCTATTTGGCAAGATGCTCAAGCTTCTTTGTAAATATGTTCAAGTTAATATCCTCTGTTCTGAGAACACAGTAAGTCATGATTACAAATATTAGATCATTTCATGTACAGGCCAAGCTAATTAACCTGACTCCCTCTCTTCAATAAAATCCCACCATCATGTAAGGTTTAGTTTCCCCAACATTTTTAAATATGACATAACTTCTCTAAATTAACGCTCCTAATTTTATACTTATGAAAACTCAGAATTCTGTGTCTACCTCTAGTATTATCATGACTTCTTTTAACCACGCGGGGGGGGGGGGAAGGAAACCAGATTTTCAAAACCAGAAACTCTTATAAAGTAATTGGAACTGGTCAAATCAAAAGTGAAATATACACACTGACAGTTCTGACAAAGCAAAAAGTATCCAGCCAAACTTAAAGAATTTCCTAAATTTGCTAATCATTATTTTTTAGACCAAGTTTCCACCCACTAACCCCCGCCCCATTATATCAGGTTGAAGTGTCTAAAAGAAGATAGACCCCAAAGAGCAGTTTAAAATGCTTTAAAATTTTTTTAATGTGATACTGTTCTTTTTAAGGGTTCTTTCATAGGTGATCAGTCAGAGATACTGACTTTTGTGAGTTAACACAAAAGTGAAATAGCACTTTTAAGTGCTGTCTCTCTTTGGAGATTTAATGTGCTTTGTAATATCTCTGAGATCAGTCAGGGAGAGACGAGAAAAAAGAAATTTGATTTTGAGTCTGGACCAAAGCTCGGTGACTTGAGAGGCTCCTAAACATAATGAAAAGGAAGAAGTTTCAAAGAGAAAGTTGGCAGCTATGACCAGAATCCACAGGGCTAGCAGGACTGACATCAACCAGACGCAGATTTAGAGGGGTATCCTATGATCTCTCTTGATACCATTGACACTTCAAGACCCAGTTTCATTGGGGAGCAGTCCAGTAAAAGAACATCTCCAAAGGACACAGCATGGTTGCGGTATTGAGAAAGACATGAAAATGCCAGCACCAAGAGCCTAAAGCTGTCCTTTTCTCCTCCAAAGATCACATATATCAGGGGAAAGCAAAAGTCAACATCTGAAACCTGCTTTTTCAAGCTTGACTTGAATGATATAAAGTTGGCTGTATAATAGCTAGATGCTTACCTTTCTGACCTAGGTTCAGTCTAATGTAAGAACAAGTTATTAGCTGATTCCTGGTAGTCTTCACTTACCTCCTGGTGAATAACTTTCTACTCCAGGTTTTTTCTGGTTTTGTTTTTGTTTTAATTAAAATATCTGTGCGCTAAATTTGTGCCCAATACTGAAAAATCAGCACTTTGATCCTTCCAGTGTTTTCAAAGACATGTATTTCTGCTAATAGTTGTAAAAGTTGAAATTGATGCCCAAGTAGCTATGTCTGGAATATTAATTCTAAATTTGATTAAAATGGTATCTAAACAATAATGATCAGTGAATTAAAGAAATCATAGAGGTATTTTAAGTTAGAATGTGTGGTTGACAAAAAGGGTGGGTGCTTGAGTCCCGTAGACTTCCAGTTCACTTATAAAGGGAAAGAAAAAAAAAATCTAGAACAAGTATGTTAACCATGTGGAGGCTTTAAAAATTATGAATAAAATGGATGCAACAGGAGGATGTCTGTTCTAAAATAACATCTCTCTCCAATAAATTACCTTTGAAATACAACTACAAAAAGTTTTACAAATTTGCTTAGATAAGAATTATGTTCAAAATGAATAAGAACTGAGTTATTTGTCAAAATAACTATGGTAAAAATATCACTTTTAGTCTAGATGCTCAGACAATTGAAGGAAAAAGCTAATAATTACCACTTCAATTTTTTAATGCTTAACTTCATTATAAAACACAGAATTCTAGGTCTACCTCCAGTATTATCATTACCTCCAATGTATGATTTTGGAAATATTTCATGACATAAAAATATCTGATTAATTCAGCAAAAAAGAATTAGGTGAACTTAGTGAAAAAATAGTCAGATGTCTTTTTTCAAAGAACATTAATTGAAACTATGTTTAGAAGACTGTTACATTTTGGGGATACTTTCAATGTTCTCACCTGGAGCAAAATTATAAGAAACTGAAACTTCTCATATAATAGAAATCATTATTACACATTTACTTTTAGTGAAGTTATCTATTTTGTGGAAATAATTCTTAAGGAATTCTTAAGGAAACTGTATTTTATGAGGTGCAAAAGTTTTTCTTTTAATTATTAAATGAAGTGAAATCAGAATATGTGATTTCAGTCTCAGCCATAAACTGAATTTACAAGGTTTCATTACCTTTTATCAAAGTCCAGACAAGATTATCTAATGGCATCTGAAATGCTAGCAAATAATATATGATCATACCAAAAAGTGTAAGAAATTAATCTACTGGAAAGGTATTTATGAGTATGTAGTTTTTCATTAATTACAAATAAGTATTAAATAGCAATGATAGAATTAAAGGACTAAAATTATGGAAGATGGTTTTTGCATATTACAAGTATTTAAATCAGAATAAACTACATCACCTAATGTTCCAAACCAGTCTATCTCTTTAAGCATTTCTCTTTCCTTATCAAATCTAAAGAATTATTTTTTTCTCCATTGGAATACCTGGACTGAGGGTAATCCTTGGCTGTACTTTGAAAAGAAAGTTATCCTACTACTCTTTATAGAACCACCACACACAAGAAACACATATCCTAGAGATAAGTGTAATTTTGAATATAATTATTTTCAGCCAACTAAAATTCTATTGAAAAGAAAATACATTCTTTTTAGTTTGGGTTGTCTTTTCTTGTCCCCTCTTTAGTCTTTAAATAGCTCGTTATATTGGGGCGCCTGGGTGGCTCAGTGGTTAAGCCGCTGCCTTCGGCTCAGGTCATGATCTCAGGGTCCTGGGATCGAGTCCCGCATCGGGCTCTCTGCTCAGCAGGGAGCCTGCTTCCTCCTCTCTCTCTCTCTCTGCCTGCCTCTCTGCCTACTTGTGATTTCTCTCTGTCAAATAAATAAATAAAATCTTTAAAAAAAAAAAAAAATAAAAAAAAAAATAAATAGCTCGTTATAAATCTAATGTTCTGTGTATCTCCTGAGAATAGTATCTACGTTTTCTTTGAAAAAATATCTATCAACTCACCCACATGTACTAATAAGTATAAAATAACAAAAGGAAACATAAGAGAGAAATACCACAGCAAGCACTGGAAGTAATATATGTCACTATCTTTTCTACTTATGTAAGAGTGCAGATGTTTTCATAAATGCATCTATATAAATTTTTTTTGTCAATTATTTCATTCCACAAATATTTATTCAAATCCTACTACATACCAGGTTCTGATGATCCAGAAGTGAACATACAAGATGAAGTTCTTATTCCCAGGGAGTACACAACCTAATGAGAGGAGAAAGAATATGTTAAGTAGTAATAGATGCTACAAATAAAATAAAGTCAGGGCATAAAACAACAAGGGACCAAGATGTACTCACATGCACCCTTTATTTTATGATCCAGTTGATATTAATAGAATGATCTTTCTACTATTGTCACCTTCCCCAGCTCAGTAAGTTTTGTTTTTGACAAAATATAAAGAAGGAAATAACAAAGGAAATTTTAACTAAGAATCTCACTGATGCCTGATCAGTTTTTTCAAACTTAAAATAGTGTTAAACATTTCCTAATGTTAAAACGTAGAAATCCAAGTCAACTAACATGCAGTATGCAGAATTATGCTAAGTGATTTAATTCACATATACATAACTTTTATTTAAGATTTGTTTAGTCATTTTGATGTTTATTATTATGTAAGTAATTCTAGATTATACTCTATAAAACATGGGATCTACCCCCTGAATGTCTTCTATTGCTACATTGTGAAATGTATCATTAAAAGGCAATACAATTATTAGACTGGTATTTATCCATGTCCTCTTTAGTTTAGTAATAGCCAAACTTTTGAAAAATATATGATTATTCTGCTTTTAAAAATGCCTAGTCAGGAATTTTTTTTTACTTCTAATTATTTAAATATTATTAATAAAAAATTATTAATTTTATCTCAATTTATATCTTTAAAATGATTTATTGCTTTAAGTTAAACATGATTCTCAATCACCTTCTGTGATTTCATAAAATAATAGGTTTTTTAAAAGTTTTTCTTTAAATTCCAGTTAGTTAACATAGTATAATATTCCAAATGAATTAAACATCTAACTGTGAGATATGAAACCATAAAAATCCTAGAAGCAAACACAGGCAGTAACCTCTTTGATATTGGCATAGCAACATCTTACTAAATTGCCTCCTGAGGCAAGTGAAACAAAAGTAAAAATAAACTATTGGGACTTCATCAAAATAAAAAATTCTGCACATCAAAGCAAACAATCAAGAAAATTAAAAGGCAATCTATCAAATGGGAGAAGATGTTTGCAAATGACATATCTGGTAAAGAGTTAGTATCCAAAATATATAAAGAACTTCTACAACTCATCACCAAAAAAACAAACAGTGCAATTTTAAAATGGGCAAAGACATGAATAGACATTTTTTCCAAAGAAGACATTCACGTGGCCAACACATGAAAAGATGCTCAACATCACTGAACATCAGGGAAACATAAATCAAAAGTGCAATGAGCTATCACTTCACACATATCAAAGTGGCAAAAACCAACACAAGAATAAACAGGTGTTAGTGAGAATGTAGAGAAGGGGGAACATTCCTGCTCTGTTGGTGGGAATGCAAACTGGTGCAGCCACTCTGGAAAACAGTATGAAAGTTCTTCAGAAAGTTAAAAATAATGTCCTTGGTTTTTTTTTAAGTAATATATAAAGGTGATAAAATTCTAAGAATTTAATTATTTTAAATTGCTCTCAATATTATCCAGCAATTTAATAAACAGGGAATCACTATTACCAGTTTCTTTTAAATTCATACTTGTTAAGTAGTCTACATAGTTAAAATAAAAGTGAAAAATATGATTTTCATGATAAGTGATTGTCTTTGGAATACACCAATATGTTTTATGACCTAAATTAGTAAGCTCCTAACTTCTCATAAAGCTCTTAAAACAATTCATTGAGGACTGCTGAAAGAATTAAAAATGGCAAGATGGGATTGGGAGGGAGACAAACCATAAGTGACTCTTAATCTCACAAAACAAACTGAGGGTTGCTGGGGGGAGGGGGTTTGGGAGAAGGGGGTGGTATTATGGACTTTGGGGAGGGTATGTGTTTTGGTGAGTGCTGTGAAGTGTGTAAACCTGGTGATTCACAGACCTGTACCCCTGGGGATAAAAATATATGTTTATAAAAAATAAAAAATTATATTTAAAAAAATGGCAAGAATAACTGCTCCAGTGTGGTGCATAAAATAATGAATTCTGGAACACTGAAATGAAATAAAATGAAAAAATATGAGGGCCAGCTTTTTGAGATAAATATTTAAGTTTAAGGGGAGGCATTTCTTAAAATCTTTATCTCCCATCCAATAACGATATTTGTAAGTGACGGTTGTTATGAAACTTGTTTGAAATTTTAACAATTATTATTAGTACAGGATCCCATGAATGCACGGAGAAAATTCCTTATGTATCATCTCATCAAGTCTCTCTATAATCTTAAACCATTTAAAATATATTGTTTGAAGAGTTTAATTCAGCTCTATATCTTTAGCTACTTGAGAGGACATTTGAAAAAGCATAGTAGAAGCTTTATTTCAACTTGTTACTCAGCAATATTTCTTTTGTGCCATATAGGAAAAAAATAGATACAATTTCTCAAATGATAGTTCTAAAAATATGAGCTATTGGCCCAACTTAATTCTAATTTTATTGATAGCTTAAACACCAGCTTTTATTATGAGAAAACATGTTTATAGTTTTGTTCCAACTGATGTCTTTCTGTGTTTTTCACTGTCCCAGAGGAAAAAAAAGCATAACCCATAACCTTATCTAAAGAAAGATATGAACCAAGGGTCACATATCAGAAATGATGCATTTATCAACCACATTAATGTAGGAATTTCGAAACTGTTTTTGTTTTCCAAAAATATTTACATTGACTAAAATGAGCCGTAGATAGTGACAGATTTTATGTCACCCTTCAGAGATGTATCATCTACTGCTTGAGGCCAAGAAATGAGTAGTTTCCATAATTAGTAAGCAAAATTGAATAATTGGACTGTGGTTTATAAGGGGTTTTTCCTCTAAAAATAAAATCATGTAATCTTTAAGTCCTAGTCAAGTGGGCTTACTTGACTTAATCATTTAACATAACTACAAATAAAAATAATCAAGCATAGATTTTTTTTCAGTCTTTTACTACAATATCCACAAAATAGTTTTCTAATCGCTTGAAGTTTTTCTGAATAAAAATGTACTATTCAATTTCAATATGAATTGAAAGCAAGATTAAAAATAATAAAAAGAATGTATGTCCCCTTAATAAATGAAACACTTGAGAGTCAATATCTGAATTATACCATTGTGAAAAGATAAGACCAATTTGACTTGTATTTGCCTCTGAAGCAAAGATTTATTTTGAATGAGTACCTCTCACAAATATTGCATTTAATATTATATTTCCCCATTCTCTTACATTGTGTTCAATAATAGAATGTGCTTTGCTAGGCAAAACTGTAAAGTACTTATAACTTGATGACAAACTGAAAAAGTATTTCAACTGCTTTTTTTCGATCTTTCACTCATTTACTCACTCATCAACTCAGCTGATATGAATTGAATGTGTGTATCCAGAATGCCAGTGATGTAACCATTAAGAAGATAAAACATCTGCTATAAAGGAACATGTAGTCTAAATTCATGATGCAAATGGACAGTTACTGTCTCTTCATTTAAGCCTGAAAGATTTGTTATAATCCAAATTTTTAAATGAAATTTCAAGTAATCTTGGGTCCTTTATTATTCAGTAAATTGACATTGGTTTCTTCTGTCTATGGAATGATACTCTGAAGAATCACCTAAACAGATACTGTGTGTGCTACTTTTTTCAATTTTTTTTATCAAGGCTCATTATGGAAAATGTTGATGAACATTCTTCATCAGGTTCTCTCTAGGTGACTCACCAACTTTTAAGATATTTTTTCAATCATTCAGCTTATCCATGAGCTTTAAGAAAGAATTCAAAAATTCTTGTGGCACCTTTTCAGAAATCAGGCACTAAAAAAAAATTACATTGTGGATATCCTGTAACACCAACATTGGTGGATCTTTGGTTTTAAATCTTCAGAGAAACTTCTGGGTTCTGCGTACCTTGAGGCACATAAAATGGGTAGAGAACTCCTTACATAGGAATTATTCAGCGAATTATACTATCATTTATATAATATAGACTTAAACTCTGGAAGTTAATTTTCTTGGAGTCATGTATGTGACTGTGTATATGTTTATGGAGGAGTTAAACTACAGAACCTCTAAATTTTAACATTTTTTATAGTTTTGCCTAGTCCCCCTAGTGAAGTCCTAGACCTGTCTCTACCCACTATTTTCAAAGTTGGCAGCAGTATTTCTGATAGTATTATAAGGACATTCCCAGAAATACCATCTCAGAGAAACAACTGCTTTGAGGACACTGTTTGATCATGGTAGAATACAAGATTATAAGTGTAAAAGTGGAGAAAGACAAGCCTGTGTGTTAAGTATAATAGCACTGCTAGAAATACCCGAGTGGTTGTATGTCACAACTATGAAGTTGTTTAAGATCAGTTTTTTAAAAAGTTGATTTTTAAAAGAATGTGTATTTTCATTAATTTCACTAAGTTTTTATATAACATTACCTCAAAATATATTACAATGTTATAAGTTATATCATTATTGTTATATTAAAAAGGCATTGGTATATTGAAATCATCATCTAGATTTGCTTTGCATTGCAAAATAATTTCCACTTGAGTAGAGTTTTATTTTAACAATCACATAAGTAAAGAAAGGGGTACTTTGTTCAGTGGCTATATTTTTCATGGCCACAATTAATGATCTAATAACTATTATTTTGTTAATTTAGTATGTTGATTTATATGTACATTTTCCTACAATACCATAATTCAGATATTTATCTTTGCAGGATGAGCACTTAAGTTTTAAGTAGTTGATAGTAGCCATTGTGCCTCTAATTGGGAATGTAAAAATTGGGAGCAACAAAATTAAGAAATAATCTAATACTTTCTTTGATGTCACTAGACCCATTCATTCATTCATTAATTCATTCATTTATTTGACAGAGAGAGACACAATGAGAGAGGGAATACAAGCAGGGGGAGTGGGAGAGGGAGAAGCAGGCTTTCTGCCCAGCAGGGAGCCTGATGTGGGGCTTGATCCCAAGACCCTGGGATCATGACTGGAGCGGAAGGCAGACACTCAATGACTGAGCCACCCAGGTGCTCACAATCCTGCATTTTTAAAAAATTTTTTCATCTCTGCAGCACCACCTTCATCCTCAGGTGTGTAGTAGCTTCATGGTTTCATTGCACACTTTCTTATACCCATTCATGTAACATTCAAAAAAGCTAATGTATAGCTAGTTATGCTACTTCTCTGCTGGCTATTTGTAGATTATCACATAATTTTGTTTATTATATTAATTATCATGTTTAAACCAAAAAACTATATTGCTAAGGATGGTAGGTCCTTAAAGACTGACCTAAAATCCTTCAGAAAGAAATAATCTGCGGGCAGTTATTGGTATAAGGAGAGATGGTTTCCCAAAGTGATTCAGAAAGCATTTATTTCACATTTACTTTGTACAAAGTACTAAAAAAGTCTAGAAGTTTGGTGTATTCAATCCACACCACACACAAGACGAGTTCTTTGGCAACATGATCTCATTGTAGATACCTGGGATATAGGACTACCCTGGTTGTCCCTTCCATAGAGATGGATTTAATTTAAATGTGAACATAAAATTTAATAATTTGATATTCCTGCACACCCCAACTTTAATTTTGAAAAAGACATTTCAGCTTTTCACCCCTTCAGGTCCCCTTACATAACTTATCTGGTTGCATAGGATCGCACAGTTTAAATTCACTATGAAGATGTCACAATATAACTGAATCTTTTGCTTTGAGAAGGTAACTAAACAACAAAACAAAACAAAACAAAACCCTCTTCTTTGCCTCTTTTCACTTGTAACTTTTAAAGGAAAGTACTAAAATGGCCCCTCAGCACTATATTCATATATTTTGGGTCTCAGGAGTGAAAATGATAAAAGTGAATAACTAGGACATGTGCTCACTAATTCCTTTCTTTCCCTGCAGAATGAGGATGAAATTATGAGAATGTAAACATTCATGTCTCCAAAGAAGGTATCTACCTGCTGAATTGCAGTCTGTCTATCATTAAAAATGGTGGCTTGAAGAAAACAAGGAATTAAGGAAACTACTTTTCCCAAGACTAACCTATTTTTCACTAGGGATACCTGGCCCCTCATCAGGTTACAACTCAGAGCCATTCCGCATTGATTTTCTCACTTTAACATCAACTACCCCTACTCTGCTCCTCAAGGGTATGCCGAGATAAGTTACGGAGAAGTCTGCTTTTCCCCTGCTCTCATTATTTCCTACAGAAAGAGAATGTACTTGTTCTCCACTGCTCCAAACTGAAGTACGTGTCCCAATACCACATATTGCATTGTGGGGTAACAAATTGTCAATAATAATGTACCTTAACTGGGATACATATACATGTCTATTATATTACAGTCTTTTTTAAAAATTTTGATGGCATCGTGAAGTATAACTGTAAGTACTCTAAGTAATTCCACCCTAAAGCTCTGTTTTACAATCAGGATCCACTGCCCTACTCCTAAATGGGTTCATAAGGAAAGAGGAAAACGGGGGTGAACCATGGGAGGATTATGTTCAAATCAGTTTGGGAAAACCAAAGGACAAAAAGGGTTGGAGCTTACTGCTCACATATAATATAGTGATCAGAAAAGCTCTATCAACCTAGTGTTATCCTCTCACCAGCATGGATGTCAGGAGATGGGGACGAAAGGTGGCTCAGTGGGGTGTCTAGCCATATGGTTCTGACACAAAGCATGATCCAGTAAGTCAAAGGGAAACCTATAAGTTTCCTGTGGCCCCAGAGAGAGGCAAGCAAATTGCAGTTTTATGCGTGAAGGAGGTCTTTAAGGAGCTCAGAAAGAAAGAGAGGCCGTGTAGATTCAGAAGAGAAGACTACAGGAGGGTTGTGCTTGGTCCAAAAGCCAAATTCTTTAGGTAAAGAGATGCCTGTGCAGGTACCAGTGTAGGTGACAGCAGTGGTGGTGTGAAAGTTACCCATCATCACCCCCAAAGCCTTTCACCTGCGCAACCCCCAGCCGTGTAGATTCCTACTCACAGGAATGGATAAAAAAACACCCCGGATGGCTTAGATTTTCTTCCAAATTTAGACCTAAAATAAAGCCTAAGTTCAGTTACAGAAAATTAAAATGTTATGCTTCTTAAACAACTATAAGTACTGAGATTCATACCTGCTACAAAATGTCATTCTCCGCTACATGACAAGCACTTCTGCACAACGCACAAAGGACTGGGTTACCAGAAAGGGTATGTCTCAAAAGATATATTCAAACATACAACCTGTTATTTAAAAAAAAAAAAGCTGTGATTTACTTGGGTCCTAACTTTCAGAATCCCATATAAATATGGTCACAGTTTAATCAGACCCTATAGCTTCAACAGTGTTTTGTTCATAAAAACTCAGTTACAAAAGAGTCCATATGTTATTTTTATGAACTGGATTTCCTAATCACTACTTTACACTGATAGCACTAATGCCAAAATGATATGGTAAAATTTGACTCAGTCCTACAAAAACAGACAACACTGGGGGTAGATGGCCTGAGTTTTTGAGATCAAGTTCTCTCTCTGATTTTCTTCACAACTACAAATGCCATCTCCAAAGTAAAATGTAAATAAATACATATATTCAATAAATTCAAAGAATTCTTTGGACTTTAGAGAGAAAAAGTATTGGCTTTTTAAAAAGAAAACATAATTTGTTACAAAGGATTTAAAATGCAAAGAATTAGTGACGTGCCTCCCATGAAAAAGTGTGCATATATGCACAAAAAAGTGAACACCTGTTTGCCACACCCCAGCCCCTGGTACTAAGGCTACTTCCAGTGAATTTAAATGAATTCAGGATTGTCCTTATATATAGGTGAAAAGAACAGAAATTTATATAACATGAATTGAAGCTCTAAAATCAAAAGTCCAATAAACCAAAAGGGAAAAAAAGGTACTACATCTAGCTTAATTGCTTCTACTATTTGCAGAGGCAATTTTTGTTTGTTTCATAGAAAACAAATCCTTTAACTGTATAATACAAGGCTTAAAATGCAAATGCATTTTGTGGAACAAATTAACAGTGTGCCATGTAATTTGTCAATGAAAGATAACAGACTTTAGTGAAAGCAAGTTTTAATGTCTCTAAAAGCAATTGCAGGGAGACTCCAAAAGCAATGGATGTTTAAAGGTAAGGTTTTGTGCAAGGTGCAGGGGATACCACAGAAAGAGCAGGCAGTGTTGTCTTAGATTCATATCATGGTTTGCCCCATTAGTCGCCTGTACTGGGACTACAGTGATTCTCAAAATTCTCAATAGTTCTTGACAACTAAAATGTACCACTATGTTTCATTTCTTCAGCATATTTATTGAGCTCCTACTGTCTCCCAGGCATTCAGGATACTGCAGTGATCAAAATCCACAAAACTTCCTATCCTCACAAATTTTCCAATCTAGACAGGAAGTCTATAAAAGAACCCACTGTCTATTATGTCAGAACCACAAGAGTTTCAGAGACAAAGGAAGGGAAGAAAACTGAGAGAGATCATGGAATCGGTGGGTTCGTAATTTTAAATTAGGTACTTATGGAAGGTATAGAGAGGTAATTAAAGACCTCGAAGAGATGGAGGAGTAAGCCATGCAACTATGCTGATGGAGGACATGTGGAAATCTCTGAAAAGTGTGGTGCACACACAATTTTGTTAACTTCACTCCAGCCAAGTCTGTTGGCACCCTTTCCTATGACGTATAGTTGAGTTAAATGCAGAGATCTATAATACTGTTTACTTACATTTATATACATATATGTACAACACATATGCATGTGTGCCTATATTTATGTACACCCTTAAAAGTATTTGTATTTATTTTAAAATTTTTATCATAAAAATTGATGATAAACATTTTAATTTATCTTATCTAATAAATAAGAATGGGACACAATGAGTTAGACTAGAAAGAAATCTTTCCTTAATCTCTATTTTATTCAGAATAAGAGTTCTAAAGCTAATTGGAGTAATTTTAATTGGAAGTTTAGTTTAGAGACAAAAGTGAGAATACCCATTGTTATATCTAGGTATTTTTTTTAAAAATAAACTCCTTAAGTTAAATGTTATAATTTAATAAATTTTATAATTAGGAGTTATCATACCTCTTTTTTTAGCTTTATTTTCACTCTAGATGAAAATTATAACAATTCTGCAGTATCTTTTTAGCTAAAAAAAAAAAAAAGGTAAAATACATATTTATGAAATTAAAAGGACATTGCCAAGCACAGTGGAGTCAGATTGGCCCAGATTTGCAACCCCATTTATCTTTACAAAAACAGCCTGACAGATAGACCTCACCTTACATTCTACATTCTACAATGCTATTAAGCGGTTTTCACAGAATAACATTCAGCTTTAAAAAAAAAAAATCCTTTCTGTAACAAATCGATGTATTCCAATACATCCACTCAGTAGCTGTGGCTTAACTACGGTTTGGGAGATTTCGTGAGAGAACGAAATGAAGGCAAGAGGAGTGGGAAGGAAAATTAAAAAAATGATACTGCCTAGCTACAAGCTGCAGAGGGAAATTAATATTCAAAAGGTTAAGGTGTCTGTGAAATGTATGTAATGAGTAACACTCATAGTTTGTTACTATAGGTTCATTGCCTCTAATGTTGAGGACGGCACATGGATAATTTACGATTCCCATTGTCCCCTCTGCAGGGATTAATTCTGAATTATTTATGTACCTATATACGCAGAGAACTGAAACATTTTAGTTAAAGTCAGCCACTCACTCATAGTCTTGAAATTATGCAGCCCTTGTTGCTAAAAATGATGTTAGCCTCTTGTGATTTAAGTCATAACATTTTATTTTCAGTCCCACTGAGAGAGAAGGCATACAGGAGGGGGAAAAAGATATATTTTTCTAGAATAAATCTCAGAATGCATTTTTTTAAAGATGTAAATAGATAATGGTAATTTTGTTGAGTCAAATTATTGTTGTAGAGAGCATGTAAATAAACCTTTATTTTATTCATGATTTGTGATTTTGCATTGGAAAACTGAAAAACTTGTTTTCATCTTGGTATCTTTAAATACAAAGCTCCTGGGTTTCAGTAAAGGGAATTCCACCTACGTATTAATTAATCAAAGAACGAAATTTCATCTTTGGAAAATTGTTCTAATCCATTCAGATTTCACAGCAAACCATTTCATTTAGTCAACTGAATTCAGAAAAAGTACTGTCTCCACTTCAACTCTGGGATTACTCACCACTTTTAAAGGCTCCTGTGACTACATCAGAATTAGGGGGAAAAATGCAGGTATCACATATTTCTCTGAAAAAATAACATTATATTCTAAATAATGTGTTTGATAGGTGCTAACCTTGTCAGCATAAGACTCTCTTCCCATTATTATTATATCATATTATTATTATATATTATATATATTATAATAATATATTATTATATTATCTATATTCTCTTCTTCATTATTGATTTTTAAGAAAATGAATTTTGAAACACCATGTACATTTAACATGCATTTTTTGCATGTTTTGGTGGAAATTATAAGATCCTATATATTTAATCTTTTTTTTTTTTTTTGGTAGGAAAAAAAAAATCAAAACATCTCATATACAATTCATTTAAGAAAAAAGGCATCTGAATAAAAACAGTCTCCAAACAACTGACCCCAGGCTTTTGGAATTCAGATTACCCTGTCTCTTATGATCTTAGGAATTCTGTTTCCCTAATAATTAGGGTGCATCTCAAGTAGACACAAAGCTGCACGGGGTACTGAGTAGTCAAATAGACAAGGAGTTAGAAGTATTCAAAAAGCAAAATGTCTAAGTCTATCTAGATATAGACATATACATATCACATATAAGACATCAATTTCTCTTTTAGCCCCTACCCCACACAATTCAACAATTGCTAATAAATTAAGAGGAGGGGCATATTGATGTACTGCTTGACTATAACACAAAGAAGTGTAGTTAGCAAAAAGCTGCAGTGGGTAATGAACAGTATTTTAACTCGGCAGTTTAACCTCCGTGTCTGTCAGCTGTGACCTTTTACCAACCCCAATGAGAGTCTGATTTCTCACTTTTGCTACTCACTGCTGGATGAGTGAATGTAGAATTTGACAGCGAGAGGTTTTACATGAAAAGGAAAGGTACTTAAAAAGCATGTTTTGTGATGATAGGCTACATTTATTCACTGTTCATTACGCTGGGTGCAGCAGCAGCGTTGGTGAATTGATTGGGTGTGAGCGCTTGTCTGCTGGGGAAGTGAAGAGGTGTTATTGACCTGCATGGGAGCTGAAGTGACCTTTAGATGACCCCCCTTTCACCTGAAATTGACCTTGAAAACAACCTAGGGTTCATTCCCATTTAAATAGAGGGAAAATTCTTCTAACAGCATGTGAATTATTAGAATTGATATATGGAGCATTTCCTTTTCTCCCTCCCCCCCCTCCCTTTTTTTTTTTTTTTTTTTTTTTTTTTTACTTTTACAGAAGTAAATGCATGTAGGGGGTAAGGCTAGCGTTGGCTTTTAAATTTCCAGACCCTGCAGCTGCTCTGCTTAGTGTTTGTACAGATTTATGGAGGGGGCCAACCAGACTTTGGACTGCTTGATGTAAAATTTTACCATTCATCATTATTGATTAGAGTCCACACTCTGTGACAGAGCCCAAACCTTACTATGACAATTGCTATTTCAGTTGTTATGGGCCATAATGGGCCATAGGGATGATTTAAAGGAGCACAATAGCTATCTGTAATTACACATGAATAATCCATGAATTCTACACCACAACGCTTATGATCAGACCCTAACAACCAAGGCTCGAGACATTTATTCTTGTTCTCTCTTTGGCATCTGTGCCAAAAGTTGCCAATTTATGAAAATTTAAGCACAACAAGCTTACCCTCTCCCAATGTTCTAAGTTTTTTCCTTCTTAGTTAACAATAAATCACACACTTGGAAAGTGATAGAATATTGCCTGTTTACAGATGGTGGGATCAATAATTGAACTTGCTTCTTACTAGAAAAGAATGCCCATTATTATTGCATCAAATAGCAACAAGTAAATGTACTAGAAACTTGGTATAATTGCTGCTTGAACCAGAGTGGAAAAAATAGAACACTTATTATTATTGCTTTCACTTTTTAAGGAAATGTTTTACTCTCAGGCTTTAGTGTCCTTTTTGGCCAAAAAGTTAGGGAGGGATAAATCAAGACCATAAATTAGGAACCATGGTACAAGGGAAACATGACTGGTCTTATGCAAGCTTTAATAAGTGTTGAAACTAATACACTAACCTAAGGGGATCATGTTAGACTTCAACAGCAAATTATTCTCTAATTTTATGTGAGATGGAGGGATGGAGAAAATGTTTGCCCACTAAGCTTGTGCCTATGTGTAGCCCCCAAGGTCCAGGGGGCTGACATACACACGCCTAAAAAAAAAAAAAAAATCACATTTGTTAGTGGCTCCTCAAACTATTCCCATGTCCAGAATATACCTTGGAGGGGAGACCACTCTGTGGATATGGTAACTTTAAGGATATCTTTAGGAGTGGTCTTTTTTTTATCCCCCTAGGTATTTTGCAAAGACTCCAACACTCTAGATCCAAGAATGGAAAATCTATACAAAGTTTGTAAGCCTGTCTCTTCTAGCTTTTAGAACGTGTGTTACCAACTACTAGATTTACTCATTCTGAGATTTTGATTTCCTGACAATTTAGGAAGCCACTTTAGGCAGTGTTTTTGATCTATCTACCACACATTTCAGAAAAGTCACCCTTCTGCCCGGTTTAGGACATTTCAGTTGTTCAACCTATTTGGGGCATACTAGTGTTGTTTAACTCAGATGCATTTTTCATACTGTTCAAATATTTACATGCTGGGCTACAGGCTTATTAGCAATCTGGTGAAGTATTTTGTAAATCTGGATCAAAATTCTGACAGGATATTTATTGCATTGACTTGACCTATTTACTATCTAAAGCCCTACTCCATAATTCTTATTTCATTTGATGTTAATCCCATGCACAAAAGGCAGTAACCACAACATTTGTATACAATAACACTCGAGCATCCACGCAGGAGGATTCTACTAATCTGATGATCTTCCCCCACCTCCTTTGGTGTGTGAGGTGTTTACACCTGTGACTGTTTCCAAGCACTAGGAGGCCCTAAATTAACCAATGCATGTTACCTAGGGCATTCTGCGATCCATGTCTCTCTTTGCAGCGATGATCCTCTCCAAGAGTCCGCAGCAGGAAGAGGATCTGCAAACAGCAATTATTCTAATTCAAGACCATATCACACTTATTAATCTTTGGGAACATCTTTGCCTCTACAAAGTGTTGTAAGGTTGAAATGCGTGTTGCCTATTCCGCCAAAGGGGTTGCACTGCAAAACGGAAAAGCAACGCTTAAGTTTTACAAAGCAACTAATGTAAAATGACACAAAAGACAGATTTTTTGCCAAGTCGTGTAAACGATTTTTTTTCAAATATTATTTCTTTCTTACTGCTCTCATTTGTCTGTACATCAAGGAAACCCAAAGCTGGGACATGTTTTCTTGAACAGCAGATTCTTTACAAAATACAACAAAAATGAAGGCTGGTAATTGGTAGCACATTAAAACTCCGTGTATTTATCTAGTCAGCCTCCATCTCATCTTTGTTCCTACCTCTCTATAAAGGAAAAAGGCAGTTTTGCCCAAAGGAAGAAATAAAAGGGAATCCTCGTTAAAAGGTACATTAACGAAAAAAAGAAAAGCTTTATTGAGGACATGTGCAGAAAGGGATGTTTGAGTAGTAAATGATAATTTACTTTTGAGGTATATTAAAAAGGTTTAATCTTACTGATCATGAGTTAAATTGGATGTTTTAATCAGTTAGCGAGTGCCAAAAATAATTATGCCAGAGCGCTTAGTCTGCAGAACGTGTACACAAAGCATATAAATCCTCTGCTTCCCCAGGGATTTCTCAGAATAACACATAACTAAAAGACAAAAGCGATATCAAACTCATATAAATTAACATTGCAAATGATCTGAAAAATATAATAAATAACATGATCCCATCACTTTGAATATGCAGCACAGGGAAGGGTGTCCAACACAAATACATGCATTAATCTCCCGTATCCTTACTCAACTTTTTCAGTAAACTTTTCTTCCATGTACTTTCTACAGTTCAATTCAAGGTCATTCCTTTCATTGAGAGAGCTGGGCCGGATGACAGAGCATAGAAATCTGCGCTCCTTTTAGAAATGAATGTGAAAAATAGGATTATTTTCCTAATGAGTTTTTATTGAGGAAGTAAAATAAAGGAGTTGGACCCAAGGACCTTGAGAATCCTTTGAAGTCCCGAAAATTCTGTAATTTTAAGATGAATATTTACCACAATTTTGATACTATCCAAACAAAAGGGAATAAGTAATAGATTATAAAGATGAACTAAGAAGCTGTAGGTAAAATCATTTCAACTCTTGCACAATGAGTTTTGAGATAAACTATTTCAAAATACTAATAGCTACAAAGGCTGAGGCAGACCATATACTTTACTCCATTCATGTGAAAAATATAAATGTGTACAGTTTGTGTGTGAAATATGCTATACCCTTAAAACTCTAACTTAGATTTCTTGTTGATGTATCTTAAGTACACAAAGTACATCCTGACAGTTTGATTCAATCACAATAGACTAATTCAAAAATAATAGTACCTCCAACATCTCTTCCACAGATAATCGACAACTTTGTGAGTACAAATAGTATTTCTCAACATAAATAATAAAATCTCTTGGACCACAGATTCCTTCCCATCACCGATTCTTTTTTTTTTCAGTGTAAAAAAATAGTTAAAGTTCAAGTAGCCACAAAAAATTTTAGATTTCTAAAATATGTTTCTCTTTAAATAGTAGAATTTACTCTGGAACATTTATTCAAGTTTGATGTAAAAATTTATCATTTTTCTGGAGGTCGAGGATTATTGAAATCTAAAAGAAGAGGAGGCTGAGGTTAAGTGAAGCGTCAGTTACACATCTGATGCTTTTCCCATTGTGTAACTTAATTGGTTTACACTGATTTTGTACTGGAGTATTTAGGGACAACATGGGGGCTTTTCTGCAGATCTGAACAGCTGCTTGATTTGTTAATGAACAAGGTTATCAGTAGCCAATTGCTCACAGCTGAAAAACTCCATGCTCCTGGTTAGTCCATTGGAGAGAATTTTTTTTAATGTGGCTTTTGTGTTTGACACTGTTGCCTTTTGGGTGATTTGGTTCCATCCATTTATCCCCTTTACAACCCAATTTCGTTACATGTGAATTAAGACTACTACATACAAATTTTTACTCTGTGTCATAGATGTAGGGATAATTTTTACTCTGTGTCATAGATGTAGGGATGCAAAAGAATTACTCCTCTTGAGAACATAGGAAAAAACCTGTCCCTTTACTATGGACTTTTCAGTTATCACAACTATTTTGGAGGGAGTCAAATATCCCTTTGAGAAGTTCATGAAAGGGAAGAATCTTTACCCACAAGTTGTTTTTAAGTACACACACACACACACATTTTTGCCAACAATATTACATACAAACAACAATGCATATATATTAAGAGCCCTTCCAATTAGAACTATTTTTTCTATAGACTTCTTTTCGTGTCAAAGAGAATGATAACTTAGAGGGGGAAACTTCCTAACAAGTCATATAGGAAAGAAGCAATTAACTACCATGTTATAAAGATCAATTACATGTTTACTGTCGAATAATTGGTCATGCTGCACAGACAACAAAATCCATATAGTGACAAAAAGAATGTACATATTCATTTGCGTTGCCTCTTCTAGAACCAGGATCATTTAAAGAGTATTTTGTACTTGTTAAAAAGATGTCTTACTTCAGTGCATATGCAGTTTTCATATCTTTTCTAGATTTTCAGCATAATTTCAATAGTCCGCTAAATAACGGATACACAGTTGACCCTTGAATAATGCAAGGGTTCGGGGCACTGAAACTGAGAAAATCATAAGGTAGTGAAAAATACATTTACAGTGCGGCACTATATTTATTGAAAAAAAAATCCACATAAGTGGACTCATGCAGTTCAAACTCATGTTGTTTGAGGATCAACTTTATAGATATATAGTTCTAATAACAATTCTGAAAATGAGATTTGGAAGTAAATTCAATGCTTTTCTGTGTGTTATCCATTATTCTCTCCTATTCCAGTGGTTTCCTTAATTATCTGCTCCAGAAGAGATGCTTCAAATGACTGGACAGTCACAGACCTTGTTTTTAAACATCATTGCTTTACTACCATGGTAGTTAATAATCCTTCCAGTTAGAGAATATACACAAAATAATCAATTGCTGAAATATCAGTAGTGACATCTCATTGAAGTTCTAAAAAAGAGATGAAGAAATTTCAAAGATGTGTTTAAACTTTATATATTCAGGGACACCTGGGTGGCTCAGTCATTAAGCTTCTGCTTTAGGTTCTGGTCTTGATCCCAGGGTCCTGGGATTGAGCCCCACACTGGGCTCCCTGCTCAATGGGAAGCCTGCTTCTCCCTCTCCCACTTGTCCTGTTTGTGTTCCCTCTCTTACTGTGTCTCTCTCTCTGTCAAATAAATAAATATTTTTTTAAATGAAATAAATTCAAATATTCAAATCAGGTTTATTTGGTATATTATGATTATTAATTTTTAAAGATTTTATTTATTTATTTTGGAGAGATAGCACAAGCAGGGGGAGGGGCTGGGAGAGAAGGAAAAGCAGACTCCCTAATGAGCAGGGAGCCCAATGTGGGGCTTAGTCCCAGGATCCTGAGGTCATGACATGAGCCAAAGACAAAATGACTGAGCCACTCATGTGCCCCTTTAGTATGTTATTATTAATGAACCCATTATTGTTGTCATTCCATTTCCAGGAAATACTATCTTGGTTTACAAAAATAAGAATTCTGCTTGATTTCTTTAAATTTAAGTTGAAATTAAAACAAAAAAAAAACTCCATAGTCAAATATTATAAGCATTTCCTTAAATATATCTTTAATTCTTTCACCCCTCTCATGATTTTGGCTAAATCCCACAGCTATACAGCTAAATCTGGCTAGAGAATAACACTGTGTCATGCTGATTGGTCTCATATTCCTGTTTACTATAATGTAATCATTAAATTTACTGTCATGTAATCATTAAATATGTCTCCAGTACATTTACATTTCTATTCTCCTGCACAAATATTTCATGTCTTCTCACTCTTCAAACCTCAACACCCTCTCCCTTGTCCATACTCTCAGGTAGTAATTTTTTTTCTTTCACTGAAAAACTTGAAGCAATCAGTAAAGAACCTCCCAGAACTCCACTCTCCACACTACCAGTACATGGGCTCACATACTCTGCCCTTCTGCCTGGTGTGACTTGTTCCATTTTCAGGCTCTTTCCTCAATTAAAGTCTGACTTTCACACCAGTTCCCATCTTTCCCCCCTCCTCATGGGCATAGCCCCAGGAAAGGTGCCTCACACTTTCTCCTATAATATCATTTGTTCACTCTTCGCTGGACCTTTCCCATCATTATATGGGAAATAATATGCTAATTATTATTTCTGACATGTTTAGACAATTTTTTTCTCATTTTTGTGTTCCCTTTTCAGCAAAACCCCTCAACAGACTTTTCTAGGTCTAATTTCTCTCCTCTGATTCTCTATTAACTTCACCCTAGTCTAGATCACCACCACGCCATGGCCACAGCCACCAAATTCTGCTCTTTGATCATGACTCGCTAATTGTAAATCCACTGACCAAGTCCAATTTCCTGCATTGTTTGACTTAACAGCAAACAACAGATTTGATTACTCCCTCTTCCCTGAGATACTTCTTTACCTGGTTCCTACGTCTTGGTCTTGGTTTTCCTCCTACATGAGGAATGCCTCCTTTTCTGTTTCCTTTTCTGTGCTGCTTCTTCTCCCAGGCCTATTCATTTGAATGTTCCCCAGAACACATTCCCCGATCTTCTCTTTTCTATCATTGTCCCCATCCTTGTTGATCTTGTTTAGTCTTATGGCTTTAAATAGCATCTGTATGCTTAAACTCTCAAATGTATATTTCCAGTTTAAATAGATCTCCTGATTTGATGACCTGACATAGCCATGGAAATGTCCAATAAACAAATCCAATATATGTCAAAATCTGATCTTCTCCCCCTAGATCTGCCCTACCTTTTGTCCTTGCCTTTGTCCCCCAGTTGATGACAGATTTGTTCTTCAGTTATTCAGGCTAAAAGCCATGTTTAATCAATCTGCAAATCTCATCAGTTCTACCTTCAAGTATCTACAGTCTTACCACTGTTCACTTACCCTGCTACCATCCTGGTCAGAACCACCGTCTTCTCTCATCACATTGTTGTACCTCTCTATCAGACCTCCCTGTGTCCACTCTTCCTTTCTACAGTCCATTCTTACTATAACAAACAGAGCAATGCTACAAGACGTAGTTGTGATCATGTCACGTCATTGTCGGAATTCATCAATGACTCACCATTTCACCCAAAGTAAAAGCCAAGATCCTTAAGATGGCCTAAACATCCCAACATGAGCTGGGATCTGCTCCTCTGTACCCCATCTTCCATACTGTCCCCCTTTCCTACTTACTTCACTCCAGCCACACTGAACTCTTCTCCTTTGGGGCCATTGCTTTAGTTATTTTCTTTATCTGGAAAATGTTCTTTATTCTTCCTCCAGATAGTTACTCAGCTCATACTTTTCTTCCAAGTCTTCACTCTAATCTCATCCACATTGCCTAAGAAACAACTTCAATACCACAAACTGGAGTTCTTCCAAGACTCCCAGTCCTCCTCATCCTGCTTTAATTTGTCTTTATTACCAGGGCACTTACCAACTTCTAATTCATTATATACCTTACATATTCTTTACATTTGTTTTTAATTTCTTTTTTTCTCTTGCCACTAGACTCTAAGTTTCAGAAGGCACTGGTCATTTTCTATTTTGTTGACTTATATATATCACCACTCCTTAAAATCATGCATGACACATACTCGTAAACATTTGCTGAAGAAGTTTTTTTTTTTTTTAATCAAGAATCAAATAAATAATCTTCGACAAAGCAGGAAAGAATGTCCAATGGAAAAAAGACAGCCTTTTCAATAAATGGTGCTGGGAAAATTGGACAGCCACATGCAGAAAAATGAAATTGGACCATTTCCTTACACCACACACAAAAATAGACTCAAAATGGATGAAGGACCTCAATGTACGAAAGGAATCCATCAAAATCCTTGAGGAGAACACGGGCAGCAACCTCTTCGACCTCTGCCGCAGCAACATCTTCCTAGGAACAACGCAAAAGGCAAGGGAAGCAAGGGCAAAAATGAACTATTGGGATTTCATCAAGATCAAAAGCTTTTGCACAGCAAAGGAAACAGTTAACAAAATCAAAAGACAACTGACAGAATGGGAGAAGATATTTGCAAACGACATATCAGATAAAGGACTAGTGTCCAGAATCTATAAAGAACTTAGCAAACTCAACACCCAAAGAACAAATAATCCAATCAAGAAATGGGCAGAAGACATGAACAGACATTTCTGCAAAGAAGACATCCAGATGGCCAACAGACACATGAAAAAGTGCTCCATATCACTCGGCATCAGGGAAATACAAATCAAAACCACAATGAGATATCACCTCACACCAGTCAGAATGGCTAAAATCAACAAGTCAGGAAATGACAGATGCTGGCGAGGATGCGGAGAAAGGGGAACCCTCCTACACTGTTGGTGGGAATGCAAGCTGGTGCAGCCACTCTGGAAAACAGCATGGAGGTTCCTCAAAATGTTGAAAATAGAACTGCCCTATGACCCAGCAATTGCACTATTGGGTATTTACCCTAAAGATACAAATGTAGTGATCCAAAGGGACACATGCACCCGAATGTTTATAGCAGCAATGTCCACAATAGCCAAACTATGGAAAGAACCTAGATGTCCATCAACAGATGAATGGATCAAGAAGATGTGGTATATATACACAATGGAATACTATGCAGCCATCAAAAGAAATGAAATCTTGCCATTTGCAACAACATGGATGGAACTAGAGCGTATCATGCTTAGCGAAATAAGTCAAGCAGAGAAAGACAACTATCATATGATCTCCCTGATATGAGGAAGTGGTGATGCAACATGGAGGCTTAAGTGGGTAGAAGAATAAATGAAACAAGATGGGATTGGGAGGGAGACAAACCATAAGTGACTCTTAATCTCACAACAAACTGAGGGTTGCCGGGGGGAGGGGGTTTGGGAGAAGGGGGTGGGATTATGGACATTGGGGAGGGTATGTGATTTGGTGAGTGCTGTGAAGTGTGTAAACCTGGTGATTCACAGACCTGTACCCCTGGGGATAAAAATATATGTTTATAAAAAATAAAAAATTAAAAAAAAAAAAAAAAAAAAAAAAGTAGAGCTATAATATTACAGGATCTTACGTTATTCACAAAGTGAAAAAAAAAAAAAAAAAAAAAATCAAATAAATATATATAATAAATAAATATTTAATATAAATATAAATAAATGCATACATACACATTTATATGTGTTTGTGTCTATTTGTGTGTGTATATCTCCACTAATAATGTACTATGGTAGTCATTACAGAGTTATGCACAGGGAATTATGGGAACATGAAAACCTACTGAGGACTTCACCAACTAACAAGGTCAGTTAGTTGCCTCTCCTTCATGTGACAGAACCTGGAGATTTATTTGGAGAAATTCAGCCTGTGGATTTAGGGACATTAGAAAAAGCAAAGGGAAGAGAGAAAGTTGGACTTCTTTGGCAATTTGAATGTCTTTTATTTCTTTTTGTTGTCTGATTGCTGAGGCTAGGACTTCTAGCACTATGTTGAACATAATTTAAAAAAATAAAATAAAAATTAAAAAAAAAGAAAGCAAAGGGTGAGGCTGCTTTATAATATGAAATAGACATATTAAATCAAAGGTTATGTACTCAACGGTGAACTCACCCCCATCCCCAGCACACACATATACACACATGGAAACAGGGAGAGAAAAAATCATTCCCAGACATATTCAAACAAGTCTGCAGGTCTATTGCTCCCAGAAAAATAACCGAAGGACTCTTTTCTGATGAAACTGAATGACCTGTGAAGAAAGGCTGATATTTGAGGGTTTCTCCAATATAACTGACAGGTCTCTTCCCCAAAATCCAGTTATAAAATCAATCACTCAATAAGCCTGGGCAAGAGATACTGAGCTTCCAGTTAGAATTTGTGTGTGTGTGCATTATTCTTAATAGATATAGAAAGACAGGTAGTTTTAGATATTTGAGAATACCTCTTATGGGAAAAAAAAAAAAGCCCAGAAATTAGAAGAATCAAACAAGGTAAGGAGAGATATTTTCTTTTTAAATGAGTAATAGAAAGTGATATGTGGAACCTGGGATAATTACAAGAGGCGGTTGGTTTTCTTGGGTTCACCATGGTAAGGAATAAAGAAGATTCTTGATTGGAGATGGGTGGGGGTGTCATTCAATCAATCAGTCAATATATAGTATGTGCTTGCCAAATGTCAGGAACAGTGGGAGTCATGGAGTATAAATAAAGTTTCAGCAAGCTGAGTCTGACATATCCATGTGACATTTAAGTCACAATAACGTGGTGACTTTTCTATGTACAAATTTGGAGCCCGAAAGAGTTGTCTAGGCTGAAAGTCATCTCTACTGTATCACTGGTACTTGAATTAATAGGCATAGATGAGATTTCTCAAAGAGAAAAAGCTGTAGATAGAAATTAGAAAATTTAAATCTATCAATTTCCAAGAATCTATTGTATTATATAAATGTAAAGGTTCTATGTTAATCAGATAAACTTTAAAAAAAATAAGATAACATTAGATATTAGGGGGAAATAAAGCACACAAAAATTTCTGCCAGATAAACACTTAAAATATTTTGGAAAATTCTTCTGAGTGCATAAATATGTTGTTTAAATTGAAGTGCTGATTTTTAAAGACCTCATATAATACACAGATTTAACAAAGTTTAAGAATTTTGAAAACATTTTACTAAGATTATATATTTGGTGACATAATCTTTTTTATATGCTTTCATTTACAAAGTAACATACCTCCCTATATATAAATATACATTCAGACCATTGATATTTAGTCCATCATTAACAGATTACAAAGGTAGAAAGGTAAATAATATGAAATAGACATATGGTATATGGTAACTATTTAAAATAAAGTGAGCAAATAGTTAAAAAAATAAAATAAAATAAATTAATAAATAAACCTATCAGATGAAAGTGAGTTGTTTTTGTCAGTCCAAAACTCTCACAGAGGACAATTGGGAGAAAACATGATAAAACATGCAAATCATCTGTTCGAAGACACTGGAGAACTAATGAAGCACCAAGGACTGGAGGGTCTAAAACTCCAGAGAGGGGAGAATCTCCAGAGCGTAAGCTGACTTTGGCTGCTACTTTTACCCTGAGGCATTTGCCCATCCTAGGCTTGAGCAGGAGCCTAAGAATTGGAGGCTCTATGAGGAAGACTCATAGAGTGCTCCTCCCAGGGAAAAGAATTACCAATACATATTCAGAGAGGAAGTTCAAGTGCATGAATGGGTTTTATCTCAAAGGAATGGCCACATTCGGGGACTGTGCAAAGTCTAAGGTTAAAAGCTAAAGTGTACAGCATCTGAAAAGTAGCTGGGGTATACACCTGCTTCAGAAAATAAAAATTAGGGTATGAGACCTGTCAAGAGAATGGGGCCCCTAAATCTTCCCCATCCACTCAGTTGGAGACTCTAGAGGTCCAAGGTGAACCTGGGATAGGCCAAGCCACATCACTGCTGCCACACAGCATCAAAGCTGCACGTTCCATTTATTTGGGTGATCAGCTTTCATCCTTTTTATCTACCAAAGAAAGCAGTTAACTCTCTTTAATCTCTGAAGATAACATCATCTGCAGCCTCCATGATTTTTATGTACAATATTTGACATTTAATCAAAAGTTACTTGGCATATGAAAGACAGATCCACCGCCTAAAAACCAAAAGGAGGTGGGGACAAAAAACCAACCACCACAAGAAAAAAAGTTCCTCAGATCACCTAATTATTAGACTGAACAGGTTATAAAATAATGATGATAAATATATTTTTGAGAATGAGGGAAATAAACAAAAATTTTAACACTAAACCCTTAAAGAGAATCAAATTTAAAAATAAAATACTTGAAATTAGGGACAAACAAAATGGTATCAATGGCATTTTAGACAGAACAGAAGACTGTGGGGAACATTTGGTTTAAAAAAAGAAAAAAACAACAATTTAAACCTCCTGAAATTCTAATTTCATAATATTGACAATGCTTTTACTAAAAGCAGTATAAAACAAATTTTTGAGTAGGTACCAATTTTAAGATTTAATGTTCTAAGAAACCAAAGGAAGCAAAGAAAATAATCATCGTTTCTGTTTAAACTAATACACATATACAGTTTTATCATTTTTACAGTGCTGCCAACTGGATAATTTTCTAGTTGATTTCTTTCTTTTCAGTCTTTCTTGAGTGTTTGACAATTTTTAAATAATGGCATTAGAATTTAAGCAAAAATAGAAGACAAAATATGAAATGCACAAGTCAGTGGGGGTGTACATGAATTAAGATGTATACTTGTATAAAAGGGTGTAATTCTAGCTTACTTATAAGGATTATAGATATGCAACATGATAAGGGATATGACAGAAAAGCTGGTTCAGTAGCAATAATAGTCGGTGACATATTAGCAATATAACTAAGTGCCAACCAAAGTCTTTCACAGCTACTATGCCAAGACTAAAATAGAAATCAGACACATGTTTCTATCAGATGGGGGTTCATTGGTAAGATGCAGCTGTTGCCTTCAGCACAGAAATTGGAGATAAATAGATTCATACTTGAAGAGGTTACAGCCTCTTCTGGTAATCTAAATCAGGTTATTCTTTAAATGACATGAAGCACCAAATAATAAGAAGTTAGGTGATTTCCAAAACCTTGTCAAGTAGTGATTCTGAAATCACATATCAGAAATCTCTATGATTTCTATTCTATTCGATTCAATTAATTCTTACTAAGTACTGTGGAAAACTGAAAAACTGATGGTTGCTTGTCAATAGCCATCCTCTTCTTCTTTGTTAACAATAAATCCTAATTATCGATGGGTTGCCATGCAACCAGGTAAAAGACTACATTTCCCAGCTTCCTTGGCAGGTATATATATGTAAGATTGATTCAGTAAGATTAAAGTAAAGTATTACATACTTAAAGAGAGAGTCATCTTTTACCCCCTCTTTCCTTCTCCTGTTTCCACCACCTGGATTCTATAGGCTCACATTAGGAATGAAAGAAAGATGATCTAAAAGGAACTTGTTACCTGAAGTAGTTCTGGGGAATGCCAGATCAACCCTGTTCTGCTTACCTTATTTTAAGCGCAAGAGAAAAATTAATATTTTAGCCTACCGTTATTTCGGAGAAATGGAATAAGTAGTCAAACCAAAATGTGATATAAGTGTATGCTAAATATGGGAAGTAGTGTGCACTTTCTCTTCCAAGAAATGCAAAAAAGAAATAAAGTTCACCCTTGCACAGTGGAGGGAAACTTAGAATTTAACATGAGTGGAAATACAGGCATCGTTCATGCCATTTCTTAAGTGAAAAATGATACTGTGGTCGGAAGTGCAATTTAATCACATCTTTCTCATCTAATTTAAAGAAGGTGCTTTAGATCTATTATCTGCCATGATTAGAAATTCAAATGAAGATTAAAAGTAAAATAAGTCAAGATCTCATTGGGCTAAATACCTAGACCACTCTATGAGTACGCTAGACATTCGAAGAATGAATTCAGATTATTACTTCATTTGTTAAATACATCCAGGGCTCTGTTTAACTGGGGATACTGGATCTTTAGATCATAATCTAATGATTAATATATGGATAAACCTAATAGGTTGTGGACAATACAAAATACCAAACCAGGCATTCCTCAATGCATGTGGTTATTATACACAGCTGTCCTTAAAACAAGCTTACAATGACAAAGGCTTAGAACGAAGATTCTTTTATTGATATCACCATTTGAACAATATTGGGTCCTCAGCTTTCTGTACCATTGAGAAGCAACTAGAAAAGAGAAATCACATAACCATCAACTCCAAGACAGGAGAAAATATTCCCCGAAATTCTGAGACCCATAGATAAATGTCTTCTTCTGACCTTAAGAAAATAACCCTTCTGTATTTTTCCTTTAAAAAAAAATTATTTGAGGGGCACCTGGATGGCTCAGTGGGTTAAAGCCTCTGCCTTTGGCTTAGGTGATGATCCATGATCCCAGGGTCCGAGAATCGAGCCCCACATCAGGCACTCTGCTCAGCAGAGAGCCTACTTCCCCCCTCTCTCTCTGCCTGCCTCTCTGCCTACTTGTGATCTCTGCCTGTCAAATAAATAAATAAAATCTTAAAAAAAATTATTTGAGTAGCATTGGCACATAACGTTACATTAGTTTCAGGTGCACAACACAGTGTTTCAGCTTCTCTACATGTGATGCTATGTTCACCACAAGCATTGCTACCATCCATCACCATAGAACACTTTAACAATATCATTTTTCAAAGGAAAGTGTGTAACAGTGTATGGTAGGAAACACCACAATTCAAATACCTTTAGGACATAAAACCCAGTATGAATGAAAAGTTATTCTGTAGCCAAAACACTGAAAACTTTGTTATACTGTTATAATGAAAGACATGAAGACATAATTGTCCCAACCAAATGCATAAATATACAATTAAGTTACCATGCTACTGCAGAAAAATCCCTGCTTAAGCCACATTCTGTAGGTGTTCACTCCTTCTATGCCTTTAAGCATACCCAAAACACTAGTAAGCAAGCACAGGAGTAACACATCAACATTTACTATGGGAACTCACATTTTGCCTTGAAAATTGCTCTAGACTTCCTTATTGTCTAACTCATAGAAATTTTCGTGGGTCCCTGATTTTCAAGCCCCCTATTGATTCAATGCCTCTATTCCATGTCCAGATCCTTTTCAACCCCTCCCATAAGGAAATAAAGCCTATTTCCCCACCCACAGAATTTGAGGCACTCTTAGGACTTGCATAAGTAAATAAATGTGACTGAACTAAAGTGGTACAAATACTGGACTCTAGGCCTCAAGACGCTTTGCCCCCTCAGCCTTCAAACTCTCAGTGTTTCCCTGAGACTGCCGGTCAAGGAGTTAATTTAGACGCCTGGAGAGTAGCAGTCCATGAAGAACTGAGTTTCCCTAGCCAACACCGTGCAACACCTGCCATCTTGGATAATCCAGCCCAGCAGATTCTCCAGTAAAACATAATCACATGAGAAACCAAGAGGAAAAATCTGCCAAGGACTTGCCCAAACTCATGATGAATAGTAAATTATTATGATTTCAAGCCACAGAATTTGGGGCTCTCTTGCTGTGCAGCAACAGATAGTGGACGTAGTGCTTAATCTCCCTCTCTCCCAGTAGACCTTAGATTGATGGCCTGACATTGGACCACCTAACTTTGTTCAGAATTTTTTCAAATATGACTATTAAAATACAACTTGAGGAACAGTGTTCCATCATCATCTCGATCTGTGGCCATGGCAAATATAACCAGTCTCTGAACACCATTCTTTCTGCCCTACCCAGGCCCTGGAACTCAACCTAGTCAGTCCTATTTTTTGACTATCTCCTTATCTGGGATGCCAGTGACCTGACTGGCTAGGTCTTTGCACCACAATACGGTCTTTAGACACCAGATGGATTCACCCAGAAAAGTTTCTCTTTGAGTCTTTCCCCCAAAATTGATTAGTTCTGTACATTAAAATGGTCATAAGAAGATGAATAAACAGAAACAAAATTTACACCTTAAGCTATAGAAAATTTATGAAACAGATAATTTAAGAATAAACATATAATATATATTGCCTAACACCACAAAGTATAAAATCTTTAATGCAAATGTCCTGCCAATTGGGGACTAATGACCAAGCTTTCTTCATTCGGGTATTGATGATGTCTTTAATTAGCAGTCCCCAAATACTTTCTCATTCATTCTGCTTTGATTCATCTTCTTTTATTGCACACATTGACTTTATTCTCTAAACACATTTGAATCTCTAGTTCTCAAACTGATTTACTGCTTGCAGTATAGGCTTGGCCTACCTTTCATTTCTCAATGCTTTGTCTTGCTTCATAAATACCATCAATGAAAATTCCATAGTATAAATGGCTTTTGAGGCTGAGGACCTAGGGATACCTCCATGTAACTGTAAGTTTTTCTATAATGCATTACAGTCACCACAACATGTCTTCTCAGAAATGGCATTCATGAAATAGCTGACACAATTGTGATTCTAAGGTTCTTTCAGCTTCTGATTTTCCAAGGATACGATGCTGATAGACAGATTGTGGCATTAGAGATTCTCTCCTTTACTGAGAGGTCCTTTCTTCCTTAATTATCACTTTTTATATGTAATCAAGTGCCCTTGGATTCAGGTTTAAAGCATTCCACTAACTGCTCTACTAAGATTTTGTCACATAACCACTTATGCTCACTTGCAGACTATTCATGGTCGCCCAGCTATCAGCTGCTTCCCTTAATTGCCCATCATTTCAAATTAAACTATTTAACCACTGTTGAGTTTTGTGAGATTCCAGTGTCTAGCTAAGTGAAGTTAAAGACATTTTTAATAGCCTTCTCCCCTCCTATTTAGTAAATCCTTAAATAGTTTTGCCTTTCATGGAATTCAGAGAATATGCTCTGATACATGTTTACAAGAGAATAACATTGTACTTACATTTCTGTAGAATTCTTTCACCAAAATGAAGATACAAAGGTAAAGAAATTCAATGATAATTTTGCCAAAATAGTGCACATTTTGCAAGTTCAGTAGTGGAAAGGCAAAATTAGAGCCTTCTGCAAACCTCAGTTCTGCACATCTGGGCCAAGTTAACAATCAATGATGCTCCACTTACTAATTTAATTCCTATTTCTTATCAAGGGGAGGATAGAGTGTCTACTCTAGGGTAATGGCATGGTAATTGTACATGGTCAGAGTTACTGGTTTGTCTATTTAATAGGGTTCTGAAACCCAATTTCCATGGTGGCAAAGTGGGGTTGGGGGGACGGTTAAGGGTTTCCCACAGCAACAAACAATTCTCAACACCAGCTGAGAGTCTTACAGTTCAACTCAATCCAGACAGTATCTACTCAGCAACAGCATCATATTTCTAGGGTGAGGGCTTAGCCCCACAGAACTGCCCTCCCCCACAACCTTCCAAGGTTCCCCCCAACTCCACCTCATGTCCAGCCATTTCAGATGGCAGTCCAAGCCCACACTGTTACCTGTGTTTCTGACCAATTGGTTATAAATCACAGGTTCCCACAACCCCTTCCTTCAGTTTAATTAATTTGCTACAGAGGCCCACAGAACACAGGAAATCTGATTACTTACTTGATCACAGTCTGTTGTAAAAGTCTGTAACTCAGCAACAGCCAGATAGAAGAGAAGTAGAGGGTGAAGTATAAGGAAAGCACAGGGAGCTTCCGTGCCTCTCCAGGACCTCTGCCAACTTGGAAGCACTCAGAACCCTCTCTCCTTGTGGGTTGTTATGGAAACTTCATTACAGGATCATGATTGATTAAATCATTGTCCACTGGTGATGGTTCAACCTTTCACCCTTTCCCTTTTCTGTAAATGAGGGGGTGGAACAGAAACTTCCATCCCTCTATTGGTGGTTAGTTCCACTGGCAATCAGCCCAGGTGCTTTCCAGAATTTACTCCATTAACACAAACCCTACTGTGGTGGAATGACAGCCTACACTTTTCACCCTTGTGGCTCTAAAGCATTTTCAGGAACTAAATGCTATATGCAAAGATGTTTCCATTGCCCTTATTCCTCAGGAGATTCTAAGGGTTTGGGGAGCTGCGAGCCAGGGGCTGTGGACAAAGACTAAACATATAAGAAGTATCTTTTGGTCACCTGAATGAGCAAATGTAGATTTTTATGAACCATGTTAAAAACAAGCCTGGTGGTGGGTATTAAGGAGGGCACGTATTGCATGGAGCACTGGGTGTTATATGTAAATAATGAATCTTGGAACACTACATCAAAAACTAATGATGTATGGTGACCAACACAACACAATTTAAAAAAAAAAAAAAAAAAAGGACAACAGACCCAAAATGAAGTGATTAATGTTAAGCTCCACATCACCAACCTGAGACTTAACTTAATTATACTTTCAGCTCTCCCAGAAATAGAATGTTAAACCAGTCAATCAGGAATTACCGGATCATCATTACTGAAGTCATCTGCCTGATAGACCCCTGCAGTCCCTTAATGGTAAGTGACCTTGCCACAGCTAAGTTTACTAGTACAACTTCCTTGTTCCCCGTCCCTTCAAGTCTTTCCTTATGTACAGCTCCTTGGAGCTCCTTTCTAACTGCTAGATTGGATGCTGTCCAATTCAGGAATTGTTGAATAAAGCCAATAAGAACTTTACAATGTGCTCAGGTCAATTTAGGGTTTTCTTAATAACATAGTATCGTAATACTGTAATCTGTAACCCAGATTTAATCATTGATCTCTGAACATTTTTTCTGAGCCTATTATCTCACCTTATTCTCAAGTCCTAGAAATGATACCTCCCTGGAGTCCTACGTCCTCTGAGAACTAAGCTCTGTCTTGTTTCTTTTCAGTTTTTCCAAGGACAAGAGAAGGGAGTCTTAAAGTTCCACAAAGACCATCAAGAAACATAATGAGTGAGACTGGCAAGATTCAAAATAACAGAGAGTGCTGGGGCTTGCTTGTCCCATATAAAAAGGACAGCTGCTTAACTGTGACAGATTGTTGCCATATAGGAAAACTAAATCTGTTATTTTCTTATCTTCCAATTATTTCAAGAAAACCCAATATCCATATTTTTCTGAGAAATTTCCCAAAGCTTTAAATATTGGCAAATAATGTAATAATAACAACTTTGTTTGGTCCAACACCCACACACACACACACACACCACAAGTACACACGAGTGCATGCGCACACACACACGTGCATGTGTGTGTATACACATCCCTCTGGGCAAATCTAGTTCACATTCTCCATTTTGCAAATTTAGGACTAGAGTTTTGTCTCAAAAATCTCAGCAATCTAATAAAAATGGAAAACTTTATATTAATACAAATATTGAGAACATCAAATCTTTGCATAAATGTAGAGGTATGTTCAAGTGAGAAAAGAAATGGACTCTCTTAAAAAATGATCCAGAACATTCTGGAGTGTGGCCAAGAGCTGAGAGTTCCTGCTCTAGAACTATAGCTCTTAGGTCTAAATCTTGCTTCTGCTATTTATTAGTTGTGGATTTTAAGCAAGTCATTTAAACCTTCTGTGCCACGGTTTCTTTGTTTTTTGAGGTTGAGGTTATTATAAAAATAGTGCCAATCTCATAGCACTGTGAGAGTTGAATTAGCTAATTTTTTGACTCTCATAGTCCAGTGACTAACATATAACAAATTATATATTTTTTTCTTCGAATAAATACATTTCACAATAATGTATTATCTTGGAAATATTTTGGAAATAATATATCTTGGAAATAAACCAGCTTATCTTTGAGTAAGCAGCCTGAGAATTCCCACGAGGACCCGTACAAAATGTAAGTCTATCATCCCATATCACTGGTTGAAAATTTACAGCATGAGGAGAACACCATTGTCACAAGGAAGTTCTGCAAGAGTAGAATTACTCTGCTTTCTTTCCTCTTTCTGAAATAGTGGCTAGGATTGTTCAGAGAAAATTGGCCCATCAGCCAATAATCCCTTACTACCAGTCCAAGAAAAGTTTCTACAGTGTCAAAGGAAATGGAATTATTTTGTTAAGGTGACCTTTAAAAGACACTAGAACTTTATTTAAATTAAGAACGGAAATATATTCATAAACAAACTTTTAACTTATTATCATAGAAATAGTCAATCTTTGGATAAAGTCGTTGTATCCATGAGTTAGGAGGAGTGGAAATTATCTCCTTCCAGATGTCTGTTCATATTCTCAATAGAGTCACAATGAAAAATAAGCTATGTCAGAGATTAGAATCCATAAAAGACAGGGAGGCCAGTCATCACTGGTAACCTCACCATGAGAAGTTGTTACATGGAAATGACTAATTCTTATTGTCAGTTCTCATTTCCCAGACTCATTCTTGATAGTATCAAGATGTGACATTTCCTAGGTAGACTGAGGATAGAGATAATATCTGACTTTTACGGAATAAGTGGTCTAGGTTATTGAAAAGCATTTATTAAAAATTCATTTTACCATATGCAGTTGTTAGGATTTGGCTAGGATTCAGTGGTTCTCAACTGGGAGTGATTTTCCTCCCCAGAGGACATTTTTGTTGTTACAACTGAGTGGGGAGGTGCTACTAGCATTTAGTGGGAAGAAACCAGGGACATGCCATACATCCTACAATGCACAGGACAGCCTCCAAAACAAAATACTATTTGACCCCAAAGTATCAAGAGCACAGAAAATGAGAAACCCTGAAGTAGAGTGGAGTGGTGTTTAATAATCTAGCTTGGCCTAAAGTACAAAGATAAAAATTGTAATTTTTTTGTCTTACTAAAATTTCCAAATCAGTAATCTTAGTTTCCATTTGTCTTTCCCCTCAAATATTTGTCTTATTTTTTTTTATTCTCGATTCTGTTTATTAAATAGTTCTTAAACATAAATGCATATCTTTAGAGGGGACTGCTCTTTCCATGGAATTTATGTACCCATGGATAAATACCACTTCATGTTAGAATGAAACTGAGTTTAGTCAAAATTAATACTAAAAAGGAAAGATATTAGGTCATTAGTATGAGGTTTAGAAAAAATTATTGATAACTTTTTCCTCAGTAACTACTTTATTTTTCCCTTTTTTATTTAAAATCAATTAATTAACATATAGTGTTTTATTAGATTCAGGAATAGAGTTCAGTTATTTATCAGTCTTCTTTTTTTTAAGATTTTTAAAAATTTATTTATTTGACAGAGAGAAAGATCACAAGTAGGCAGAGAGGCAGGCAGAGAAAGAGGGGGAAGCAGGCTCCCTGCTGAGCAGAGAGCCTGATTCGATGCTACGCTCAATCCCAGGACCCTAAGATCATGACCTGAGCCAAAGGCAGCGGCTTAACCCACTGAGCCAACCAGGTGCCCCTGATTTATCAGTCTTCTATAACACCCAGTGCTCATTACATCACATACCCTCATTAATGTCCATCACCCAGTTATCCCCTTCCCCACCCCCTCCCCTCTAGCAACCCTCAGTTTGTTTCCTATGATTAAGAATCTCTTACGATTTGTCTCCCTCTCTGATTTCATCTTGTTTTATCTTGCAGTATTTTAATAGAGTTCCACTACATAGTACTGATAGTTTGGATTTTGCACTGTGGTGTGAAGCAAAGACCATGATTTTTCCATTTCAGGCAAAACAGATGTAAATCCTACTTCCTCCACTCATTAACTATAGGAGCTTACATGCCCCCTGTGCCTCAGTTCTCTCACCTGTAAAATGGATATACTGGAAGTTCCTACGTCACAGAGAGATTGTGAGAAATAGTAAGTTATTATATATGAACTGCCTAGAACACTTCCTGGCCCTTAGAAAACAATATACAAACATTAGCTAAAAATAAGTGATTGACGAATAAATAAAATACCTATCCTCCCACAGGCAACCCCCCTTTTTTTATCCTTAGTAGTGAAATAGGAAATAAGACATTGATTTTAGTCTTAGCAAGACTTGCAGTACTGATCTATTCCTCAGTTCTTTTCACTGCATTTCAGTCTGGCTCTTCGGTCTATACCCGTGTGTGTTGGTCAGATGCACACTATGTACACAGCACTAGACAGTGCAAAGATGTGTAGTATGTTCCTATGTCTTCTCCCAGATTCATAAATTCATAATTATTGAAACTTAAATTCTCTTATATATGGAACATTTCAAGCATTTTTGTCTTCCAACTACAGTTATAATTTAAGAAAGGGTCAGGCTAGGGCGCCTGGATGGCTCAGTCAGTTGAGCATTGGACCCTTGATGTCAGCTCAGGTCATGATCTCAGAGATGTGAGATCGAGCCCCACACTGGGCTCATGCTTGAGATTCTCTCCCTCTATCCCTCCCCCACTAGCACACACTCTCTCTCTCTCTCTCTCTCTCTCCTTAAAAAAAAGGGTCAGACAACAAAATAACTGTACAATTTTCCGGTGTATTTGCAAAACTGTTCTGTTTTTATTGGAAAGATTGAACTCTATAATGTATAGAAAGATATATATATTCTCCAGATTGTTTTTTATTTATTTTAATGCTGATTGTATTTTTTTGGAATTTCTACCTTTCTCTTTCACCTCACCCAGTGCTCTTCTCAACAAAGCTTTGTCAGATATTTCAGAATATTGTCCCTTTTCTGAAGACTGAAATAAGAATCAAGGAGCATAGTGCAACACACAGCCATCATGATATTTTGGTAGAGTTGTGTTCCCTCTAATTGGGGGCTTTACATTCATTGGGAATAAAAAATCTGTTTACTCTGCTGGAGAAATTAGGCTCTGAAGAGATTGTTTTAGTTCTCTTTGTTTATGATGATTTGTTAGCTCTCGACTGCAGAAATAATTTTGTTGTTTACATTAATCTATGGTGGCAGTATTAACTTCACATCATACATAAATATAATTATTGATCATTACCAGCTGTAATTCAGTGTTAGAATTACAGATTTACATAATTGTGCTATTAAGTATAAACTTGAACTTCATATCTGGGGTCACAAAAAACTGGAGGCAGTAGAAACAGAAAATTCTGATTATATGTCATTCATATTTTAATATACGCTGTTGCAATTTTGATCAGTGTTAATGTAAATATTTTTATGTACTTTACAGCAATGAGATGCTAATGGGTGGAAATTACAGCAATATTGATCTACCTAATAAAATGTAATACATTAGCAAGAAGGGATATTTATTATATGCTTCAACTATTACTATACATTATCTGCCTAAGAAACATGAGCTCCATGACAGGCAAAGAATGATTTTTGAGCCAAACACTCTAAGCTTCTTCCCAATTCACAATCATGGTTTTTCTGCTCTGCATCTTTTAAAATGATGTGGATCCAAAAAGGGCAAGTCTACTTCTATAACATTCAAATTATCTCTCTTGATATATTTAGCACATGGAAAACACTCTATGATAATCAACAAAGTTGACTTGCCTAGAAATATTCTTTAAGATGCTACATATGTCTGTATTGTTTAAGTCTCAATAAATGTGCTGTAAATAAACTATGCAGTAAGGCCTAAATTCTAATCTTAGAAATTCGATGAGCTAAAACGCTCCACAAAAACCAATACTTGCAACCAGAATTGCAAATGAAGCAATTTGGGCTATAATATCAAAAACTGAATAGACTTCTAACTTTTTAACACTAAATTGAGACATATTTTGAAGATATCTTTTTTGGATTCATAAAATCAAAACTGGATAGGATTTTAAATATTAACTAAACCACTTCTGTTTTCCTTTGCTAATTTCCATATTTTATTGAATTGTATGAGATTGCCTTTTTTGTGGGTCAGAACTGATCAAATAGCAATTTCATATGGTCCCTCCCAATTATATATGCATCTATTTCTCTATCTGATGTCAGTCTATCTGTTTACCTACTCACCTTTATCAATCTGTATTTCTAAGTCTTTTTACCAAAGTAGAGATAATATATACTCATGGACAAGATTCTAAAATACACCAAGGGTGAAAACAAAACACAAAATTAATTATTCCACTTTTCTCTCATTCTCAGTTCTTCTGCCCTAATTCATTTTTTGAAATAGGTTCCACACCCAGCATGAGCCCATGGGCTCAAACTCATGACCATGAGATCAAGACCTGAGCCAAGATCAAGAGTCTTGATGCTCAACCGACTGAGCCACCCAGGTGTACCCTGCCCTAATTCAACTTTTAAATTATAGTTAATATATTTGTATAAATGGTATATACAAATAGCTGTTATTCTGCTCTTGGCTTTTTTTTTTTCACCTTTTAAATGCTTTTTAAGTTGTGGTTGAATCACATAACGTAAAATTTACCATCTTAACCATTTTTAACTATAAAGTTTAGTAGCATTGAGTACATTCATACTATTGTGCTATTTCCAGAACTCTTTTCATCTTGCAAAACTGAACTCTCTAGTTATTAAACAGTTTCCTATTGCTCCCTTCCCCAGACCATGGCAACCACCATTTTCCTTTCTATCGATTTGAATGTGACTAAGTAACTCACTTATGGGGAGTCATATAGCATTTATCTTTCTGTGCCTGGCTCATTTCACTTAGAATAATGTCCTCAGGATTCAAGGGTACTGGAGCATATGTCAGAATTGCCTTCCTTTTTATGGCTGAATAATATTCTATTGTATGTATATACCAGATTTTGTTTGTCCACTTATCCATCATTGGACACTTGGGCTGCTTCCACCTTTTGGCTATTTGGAATAATGCTGCTATGAACAGTACAAATATCGCTTTAACATCCTGCTTTCAATTCCTTTGGGTACGTACCTAGAGGAGGAATTGCCAGATACTATGGTAAATTCTATTTTTAACTTTTTGAGGAACAGCCGTATTGTTTTCCGCAGTGGCTGTACCATCTTATATTCACAACAACAGTGCACAATCATTCCAAATTCTCCACATCCTCACCCAAACTTGTTACTTTCTTTTTTGTTTTGTTTTGTTTTTTTGTTTTGTCTTTTGATAGCAGCTATCCTACTGGGTATGAGGTAGAATCTCATTGTAATTTTGGTTTCATTTCTGTAATGATAAGTAATATTGAGTATCTTTTCATGTGCTTTTTATCTATTTGTATATCTTCTTTGGAGAAATATCTATTCAAATCCTTTGCCCACTTATTTTTTTTTTAAGGTTTTATTTATTTCTTTGACAGACAGAGATCCCAAGTAGGCAGAGAGGCAGGCAGAGAGAGAGAGAGGGCTCAATCCCACGACCCTAGGACCATACCCGAGCTGAAGGCAGAGGCCTTAACCCACTGAGCCACCCAGGCGTCCCCTTTGCTCATTTTTATTTTATTTTTTTTTTATTTTATAAACATATATTTTTATCCCCAGGGGTACAGGTCTGTGAATCACCAGGTTTACACACTTCACAGCACTCACCAAAGCACATACCCTCCCCAATGTCCATAATCCCACCCCCTTTTCCCAAACCCCCTCCCCCCGGCAACCCTCAGTTTGTTTTGTGAGATTAAGAGTCACTTATGGTTTGTCTCCCTCTCAATCCCATCTTGTTTCATTGATTCTTCTTCTACCCACTTAAGCCTCCATGTTGCATCACCACTTCCTCATATCAGGGAGATCATATGATAGTTGTCTTTCTCTGCTTGACTTATTTCGCTAAGCATGATACGCTCTAGTTCCATCCATGTTGTTGCAAATGGCAAGACTTCATTTCTTTTGATGGCTGCATAGTATTCCATTGTGTATATATACCACATCTTCTTGATCCATTCATCTGTTGATGGACATCTAGGTTCTTTCCATAGTTTGGCTATTGTGGACATTGCTGCTATAAACATTCGGGTGCATGTGTCCCTTTGGATCACTACATTTGTATCTTTAGGGTAAATACCCAATAGTGCAATTGCTGGGTCATAGGGCAGTTCTATTTTCAACCTTTGCTCATTTTTAAATTCAAGTTTCTTATTGTTGAGTTTTATTATTTCTCTATATACTGTGATGTTAATTCCTTTACATGTATATGATTTGCAACTTTTTTCCATCCCATAGGCTGCCTTTCGCTTTGTTGGTTATGTCTTTTGATAATTTTTTTTTTGAATTTTGATGTCCAATTTATCTATTTTTACTCTCGTAACTTATGCTTTTGGTATAATGTCCAAGAAATCCAATATGAATCTTTTCCCCAAGTTTCACTCTGAGTTTTAGGGTTTTAGGGTTTTACTTCTTACATTTAAGTTTTTGATTCATTTTGACTTAATTTTTGCACATAGTGTAAGGTAAAAATCCAACTACATTCTTGGGTATGTGGATATCCAGTTTTCCTGATGTCATTTGTTAAAAAGATTTTCCTCTTCCCTGTGAATGGTCTTGGAAACCTTGTAAAAAGTCATTTGACCATATGTGCAAAAGTTTATCTCTGGGCTTGAAATTTTATTCCACTGCCTTATATGTCTATCTTTTTGCCCATAATATACTGTTTTTGATTATGGTAGCTTAGTAATAAGTTTCATATTCAGGAAGTTTGAGACCTCCAAATTTGTTCAAGATTATTTTAGCTATTCAGAATCCTTTGAAATTCTTTATAAATATTAGAATGGATTATTCTATTTCTGCAAAAAATGCAGTTGAGATTTTTACAGAGGTTACATTAAATCTGTAGATCATCTTGGGTAATGTTGACATTTTAATGGTATTTAATCTTCTGAACCATGAACATGGACTATCTTCCCATTTATATGTGTGTTTATTTATTTCAGCAGCGTAATTATTTCAGCAGTATATATACAAGTCTTTAGTCTCCTTGGTTAAGTTTATTCCTAAGTATTTTATTATTTTTGATGCTATTAAAGGTAATTTTTTTCTTAATTTCCTTTCTGAATTGTTTATTGTTAGTGTATAGAAATGCAAGTGATTTTTATGTGTTGATTTGTATCCTGCAACTTAACTGAATTTGTGTCTTCTTTTTTTTTTAATATTTTATTTATTTATTTGACAGACAGAGATCATAGTTAGTCAGAGAGACACGCATAGAGAGAAGGGGGAAGCAGGCTCCCTGCTGAGCAGAGAGCCTGACATGGGGCTTGATCCCAGAACCCTGAGATCATGACCTGAGTGAAGGCAGAGGCTTAACACACTGAGCCACCCAGGGACCCTGAATTCGTGTCTTCTAACAGTTTTTTTTGTGTGTGTGTGTGTGTGTGTGTGTGATATCTTTAGTGTTTTCTAATATTAGACAATTTTACTTCTTCTTTTCCAATTTGGATGACTTTTATTTATTTTTTTTCTTACCTAACTTCTCTGGCTCAGATTTCTAGTATTATGTTAACTGAAGTGGTGAAAGTGAGCATGCTTGTCTTGTTTTTGACCTTAGCAGGAAACTTTTGTCTTTTACTCTTGGCTCTAATGGTAGTTGTGGACTTTTCATATATGACTTTTACTAAATTGATGTCATTTCCTTCTATTTCATTTTTGTTGAGTGTTTTATCATAAAAGGACACTGTATTTTGTCAAATGTTTTTCTGCATCAATAGAGATTATCATATTATGTTTTTGTCTTCATTCTGTCAATGTGGTGTATTACATTGGTTGATTTCTATATGTTGAACCATTTTGCATTGTAGGAATAGATTCTACTTGGTCATAGTGAATAATACTTTTAATATACTGCTGAGTATCAGCTGATAAGATTTTGTTCAGGTTTTTGCATATTCATCAAAGATATTGGTCTTTAATTTTCCTTTCCAGAGTTCATCTGGCTTTGTATCAAAGTAACATTGACCTCATAGAATGACTTTGTCTTTCCTTCTCTTCAATTTTTTGGATGAGTTTAAGGAGGATTGATGTTAACTCTTCCTTAAATGTTTGAGAGTATCATCAGTGAAACCATCTAGTCCTGGACTTTTTTGTGGGAAATTTTATGATGCCTGATTTAGTCTTACTAGTTTTTACGTGTCTTCAGATTTTCTGTTTCTTCCTAATACACTCTTGGTATGCACCTTGTTTTTCATTAACTTAATGATATACTTAATCTTCAAAAATGTATACACAAATTACTTTGTTCTTTTCGATAGCTGAATGCCACATTATTTTTAAATATAATTTACTGTTGTAAGCCTAACTCCTTAAGTCCCCTTTTGTCTGTCTTTAAATTCTTTTGTCTGTCTTTAAATTAAATTTTTTTAATTTTATTTATTTATTTGACAGATAAATAAATTTTATTTATTTATAGGCAGAGAGGTAGGCAGAGAGAGAGGGGTAAGCGGGCTCCCTGCTGAGCAGAGAGCCCAATGCGGGGCTCTCTCCCAGGACCCTGAGATCATGACCTGAGCCGAAGGCAGAGGCTTAACCCACTGAGCCACCCAGACACCCTTTAAATTCGTTTTTTAAGTCAGGTTGACTGAGATACAATTTACATGCAATAAAATTCACTTTTCTTAAGCATAAGTTTAATGAGTTTTGACAGATATATAAAATTGTATCGTTATGTCCACAATCAAGATATGAAACATTTCCAACACCCCCAAAATTCCCTGGTACACCTTTTTAAAAGCTGTTTCCTTCCCTTAGGAAACAACTGATGTGTTTTTTGTTCCTATAACATTGCCTTTTCTGGAAAGCCACATAAATAGATCCCAGCAGTATATAGACTTTTATATCTCGTTCTTTACATTTAGTGAAAAATTTTTTACAAGATTCTGTTATGATGTCTGCATTTCATTCTTTTCATTGATGAGTTATTCCATGGCATGAATGTGCCACAGTTTGTGTAACCTGATAAGCATTTAGATTGTCTGAAGTTTTGGACAATTATAAATAAAAGTCCTAAGAACATTCACATATAGCTCCTTGTGTGGACAAGAGTTAGTTTTAATTTTTCTCTGGAACAGGGTTTCAGGATCATAGTTAACTGAATGTTTAGTTCTAGCTTTCCAAGATGTTGGCATCCTCATCAGCAAGATATAAGATATCCTGTCCCTCTACATCCTTACCCAGTTTTTGGCATGCCTTAAAAAAATTTTTTTTTGAGCCATTCTAGAGGGCATGAGTGTTATTATAGTGGTTTTAGTTTGCATTTCCCTATTTCCCATTGGCATATCTTTTATTATAAAATTATCTGTTCAAATTTTTGCCCACTTTTAAATACGGCTTTTATTTTCTACTTATTGAGTTGTAAATATTTTCTTTATTAAACATGCTAATGGGGCGCCTGGTTGGCTCAGTGGTTTAGGCCTTTGCCTTCAGCTCACATCATGGTCCCTGCGTCCTGGGATCCAGTACTGCATCAGGATCTCTGCTCCTCAGGGAGCCTGCTTCCTCCCCTCTCTCTCTGCCTGCCTCTCTGCCTACTTGTGATCTCTATCTGTCAAATAAGTAAATAAAATCTTAAAAAAAAATGCTATTAATCCTTGCTCAGAAATGTATTGTGGAAACACATTCATCATGTCTGTGACCTGCCTTGTATTTTCTTTTGGTGGCTTTCAGAAAGTAAATTTGTTTTTGTTTTGATAAAGTCCAACTTACAATTTTTTTTCTTTTATGGTTTGTGGGTTTTTTGTCTCATATAGGAGATCTTTGCCTAATTCAAGTCACAACAATTTTATTGCATGTTTTCTTCTGTAAGTTTTATAGTCTTATCTCTTATATTTAAGTCTATAATTAATTTTTAGTTAATTTTATAGGGATGAGGTAAGAACTAGGGAAGAAGCAATAAAAGGCATCCAAATTGGAAAAGAAGAAGCAAAATTGTCTCTGTCTATAGATGACATGATCTTACACATTAAAAAAAAAAAAAAAAAAAAAAAAAAAAAAAAAAAACCTAAAAACTCCATGTACAAAAAAAAAACTTATTAGGATTAATAAATGAATTCATTAAATTTGCAGGTTCAAAATCAACTTACAAAAATCAGTTGCATTTCTATGAGATGACAACACACTCTCCAAAAAAGAAATTTGGAAAGCAACTCAGACTCAAGGATCAATGAAAGTTTATTTTGGGATACAAAGTGCAATGAAACGAAAGAACTCCTTCTCTTCTATTCTTAGTCTTCTAGCTTTCTGAAAATGTATATTTGGGATGCAACGTTTACCTCTTGAGGAAAGAGAGTATGACATCAAAATAAATTATCCTTAGTAAAATGTAGCTTCAGACATGCACTCATCATGCAAAAGGTTTTTCAGTCTTAACCTTATTTACTTGCTATGTGAATTACTGTGTCCTTTGCATTTAAAGTTTCCTCATTTGTGAAAGGGGATAATGATGCAGACCTCTTCACAAGATCACTGTGTCACTTAACTAATTAATACTGTAATTATAAAGTACTTAGAAAATATAATGCACTACACAAATGCCAAGTGTTGTTATTGGAATCATTTGAGTGCTCAGCTCATCTAGATTTACTACGTTAGCAAGGCAAATAATTCTAAACAGTAAGAAAGCCTCAACCATACATACTAATTAATCTAATTTAAACATTTATTATGTACTGTAAATATGCCTTGTTAAAATATGCATTTTAGTGAAGGCCACCATTAAAATCATCCTTTAGAAATTGAGTTGCTTGAGGTCTGCATAAAATGAATTCGGCATTGGCCTTTCTTGATGACAGTTTAGATCACATTTATCTTATAAATAATTACATTGTTGATTTATTTGTTTATTTGACTGAGAGCTGATTGTCAGGGATTCAGTTAATATTAATTTTTAAAGTGAGAATAAAAGAAGGGAAATTAGCATATTCTCTTTGTCTCTGAAATGTAAGATTTGAAAAGAGACCCTATGTTTTTGACTCCCATGCTATTATTTTGGTCTAATATCCATCAGGGGACCTGTTCTGAAAAGGAAATGCCCAACAGTGGAAGATGGGAACATGCTGTGTGCTTAGAGGGAGAACTTGATTTTGACAACGAGAGCCACATTACCTCTGTAGGTTTCATCAGTAGGTCCCAGAGTTGATAAAACTTTTGCAAAGCTGAATAGAATCTATGCATGAATCCTTAGTGCCTCAGTTCCTCAAAAGGAGAAACACAATGACTCATTCTACATGCAGAATTAAAAGACTTTGTGAGGGTTGTTTTTTACTTAAATGAATCCACTATTAAAAAGCAATAATAATAACTTGTTCCAAGTAATGACATTTTACCCACTACAGTCACAAGCTGAATTCTCTTTTACTCTTCTGAAAAATACAAGCTAGCTGGTCAGTTGGATCAATACCTAAACATTTTTCTCCACAGAACTCGAAGTAGAATTGCTATTGCTGAGTGTAAAATACATTCCCCGGGATACTATCTTTCGATCCTTGTCAGGGTCCTCTTTCTGTCAGCAACCTAAAGATACATATTAACAGTTGTAAAATAATAATACAAATATATATAAAAAGATGTAACTTGAGACTTTCCTGACTTCTTTCATACTCACAATTACCATCAATGAAAATTTTATTAAACCTCTCATGACTCTACATTTTCCTAGTACAGATTGAACAGCTGCCCACACAATTTTTTCCACTGAACCTGCTACACAGACTGATGTGTGAAGCTATCTCTCCACCTACTGACTCTTTTCTAGCAAGTCCTGTCCTGTCACAAAACAATGTACTTTCACAAGTGACCAACCACTGGAAATGGCCACCTCTCCACAGCCATAAAGTAGACTTACAACTAGGACCATCAGAATACACATCAGGAAAAACAACTTTCAAAAATGAAACTCTGAAAATATTTACCTCTTTGTCTTTTTGTTGGCAGACCCATCAGGTAATTTCCACGTTCTGAGCTATCACAATGAAAAAAAGCAAACTCTGTCACCATTTTGATTTACAAATAAAATGTACTTTTGAGATTAAAAGGCAATGTACTGGAAAATGTATTACAAAGAAAAATTACATTTTAGGGAAATTAATTGTGGTTCCTAAGTAATAGAATAACATATTGATGTAATTCCTTTTGAAATATTACCTAGTCATAGTGAAAATAAAATATTCCCAAACAAATTTACATTTGTCTTTCTCTTTCCAGCTCCTCCCCATCACATGTATCTTTACATTTAAAAAACTGAGCATATGTTAAAAGAGATGGCTCTCAAAACATTGAAATATGTATAAACTATGGTCACAGAGGCATTTTTAAATAAATTTTAAACCTTCACTGCAAGAGTGAGAACATTAGTTATGAAAGTAGTTTAGCCCTGAGATCACTAGATTTCATTTTATATTTTATGCACTTTTTAAACACAAACTTACACACCAGCTTCCCAAACACCTTCACCTTGTTCAAAGGGTCCCTAAGACAAATATTTATGTATTAAACAAATATTTATGTATTTATGTATTTGTGTTTCTCAGCAACCTGACTGATCTCTCCTGATGGCCTCGTATCTTTAATAAGAAGTAACATCTGAGTCATCTAAGGGAGCATTTATCATTAAATTCAACTTCTAATTTGATATATACTTTTAAATAAAAGGCAGAAATTAGCATATAATAATAAAATCAGCTTGATTTAAAAATTACCTATGAGCTGAAAAGAAGCATAAGAAATCCACACGTACAATGAATCGTGGAACACTACATCAAAAACTAATGACATACTGTATGACGACATAACATAAGGAAAAAAGGAAACCTACAATGTCCAAAAAAAAAAAAAAATGTAAATTGTAAATTGCTGCTGTTTGCAATGTTAACTGTTTGGCAAAACACAACTCTGAGTATAGATTGATTACAATAAACAAATAGGTCCTAAGGAAGTCATGAGTTCTCATGGTTTGTCTCCGATGCATAGTATCCTTTACCTGAAGCTTTTACTCACCTAGGGATGACTTTTATTTTCTTCTACGTCTAATCCTATTTCTTAATTAAGCGAGGACCGATTGAATTATTTTTCAAGGAATGTGTCATTCGGGCTTTTTGTATGGTGACTAACACAACACAATAAAAAAAATAGGGAAATTTTTTTTTTTTTAAATGTCCTTTCTAGAATGACTCAGTTGAGACCTATTGGTACATGGCTTCCAAACACCACAGAGTGATTAGAGCTAAGACTTAACCTGCACTGACGGTCAGAGTACCAACAAGCGGAGGGCAGAAATGCTTCTGCTTGGTCGCTTAAGTTGCTTGATAGGGGTTCCAGAGGTATTTGGAAAGGAGCCTTAAAGGCAAGTGTGCTAAAGCTTTTCAGTGTCCCTAACTGGAGTGGAGAAGTGATTTTCATCTATCACAGACTTCTCCCATTTACTCTCTTTCTGAAGCAATGTATACCACGCCCTCCAACCCCACTCCCTCTCCCTATGCCAACTACCTTCCCAGTGCCTGCAGCGGAGACCCCTGTGCTCTTTCTGGCACTGAGAGCAAAGCGTCCTTCCCTCCTCTCTTCAGGAGTTCTGATAACTTGGCAGGCACACTCTGTGTTTTGATTTCTGTAAAGTTTCCTCCCCCACAAATTTTATCATTATTGAGTCTTACTTACTAGCTTTCTACTTTCTTACTCATCCTCCCATGACAAATAAAATATATTGTAAAACTTTGTAGGAGTAAGATTTTAGTTTATATACTGAAATGAGGAGCAAATTAATAAGAGAAGGCCAAACCTATGGGCAGATGGGTACTCAAAACATCTGAATGAAAAAGAACATCCCCTATAACGAGAGTTTGGACACTAGGATCTTGCCCTGATTTTGATTTCTGGCACACTGAGAGGGCAGCCCAAAAGACACTGATGCTAGAGGTTGATGCTTGATTTCTCTAGGCCATTTCTAGAGCAGGTCCAAGTTACTCTTAATTATTTCTAGCTCTAAAAATTTCAGAAAGGAGCATAGCAGATGCTGTTGCAAAAACAAAGGCAAGAAGTGGAAGGGGGCTGGAAAGTGAGGAAGGCTAAAGATGAAAGCGGTCTCAAGCTTCTGGAAGTTCATTTACAGAAATTAAGGCAATAGTATACCTTGTATAGTATCACCACTCTTCAGAAGAGAAGGTTGTAAAACTATAAGGAAGGGGAATCAGTCTAATGGTTTCCGTTTATCTTTTACAGAGTCAACTACAAACATTAAGTACTGAACATAACTTTGATTTCTCAAGAGTACTTAGAAGCCTGTGAAAATCATAGGAGGTTAAAAAAAATTAAAAAAAAAAAAAAAAAAAGAAAATCATAGGAGGAATGCCGAAATGTCCTTGGGCAAACTACCTGTTAGACTACTAACACAGTCTGATACTACTTAAGATGCAACCAACTCTTAAATTTCAAGTATGTGCTTTCCCTCCAGGCACGTATTTTGTAAAGGGAAGATAATGCTGCCTTTTGTAGTGCTTTAGCTTTGATTGTGTAGCCCTCCCTTTCTGGATAAAAAGTTTTAAGACTTTAAAATAGCTTTTTTCTTCCTCCTTGCATGTGTTCCTGTAAAACCTACCAGATCCCATCTTTCTCCATAAATCAGTAGAAATGAGTACAGCTACCCAATTACATAAGTCAAGAGCTATAAGCTTCATAAGATCAGTCAGTTCCATGGCTATAACAGGTGAAATAGTTGTTTTCAGAGATTTTCTACAACTTTCTACTAACTTGCCTTCTAGTTTATACAAAGTATCATGAGATTTTGTGCAAATGATTTATACTGTTCAAATCTGGTTCTTCCAGATTCACAGAAAATATAAAAGTAATAATAATAGTAATAATAAATGTCATTTTGCAGTTCTTACAATATGCTAATTCAGTTTCATTCTTCAGTTAAAGTCTTGTTTCATCCTCCAAAAGCCCTTTTATTATTATCCTAATTTTGTTTCCAGCTTTATTGAGATATAATTGTCATATAACATTATATAACTTTAAGGTATACAACATAATGATTTGATATATGTTTTACAAAATGATAAGTTTACAATAAGTTGCAATAAATTTGGTTAACACATTCAATGCTTCACTTAGTTACAATTTTTTCTTGTGATGAAACCAATTTAAAATCTAATCTTAGCAACTTTCACATATATGATATAGTAGTGTTAACTATAGTTACTCAGTTGTACGTTATATCTCCAGAACTTACTGATGTCATGACTGGAAATTTGTACCTTTTGACCATCTTCACCCATTTCCAAACCCCTCCCTCAACACCTGGAAACTAACAATCTGTTTTCTGTTCCTATGAGTTGCTGTTGTTGTTGTTTTAGATTTCATATATAAGTCAGATCATATGGTATTTGTCTCTGACTTATTTCACTTAGCATAATGCCCTCATGTTTCATCCATTTTGTTGCAAATGGCATGATTTCCTCCTTTTATGGCTGAATAATATTCCATTGCACATATAATGCCACATTTTCTCTCTCCATTACATCAGCGGGCACTTAGGTTATTTCCTTGGCTTGTCCATTATAAATACTGCTGCAATGAACACGAGGATACAGACATGTCTCTGAGAGAGTGACTTAATATTCTTTGGCTATATACCCAGAAGTGGGATTTCTGGATCATATAGTAGTTCTAATTTCAATTTTTTGAAGAACTTCCATACTGTTTTTCATAGCTGCTCTACCAATTTACATTCCTGCCAACAATATTACAAGATACTTCTTTTCTCCACATTCTTGTCAGCAGTGTTAGCTCTTGTCTTCTTGAAAAGAGACATTCTTTTTTTTTTTTTTTTAAGGTGAAAGGTGATAGCTCATTGCATTTCCGATTTGCATTTCCCTGATGATTAATGAGGACAAACACATCTTCATATACCTGTTAGCAAATAATATCTTCTTTGGAAAAATATCTATATCCTTTTATTTGGCCTGTTTTTGTTTTTCTTTTACTACTGAGTTGTATCCCTTCTTTATATAGTTTGGATATCAATCCTTTGTCAGATAAAAGGTTTGCATTTAGGTTTTAGACAAGTCTAGTCATGTGTGAAATACTTGAGTTGTTATAAGATTGTGAAAGAGACTCATTATAAATTATTAGATGAAACAAAAAAACACACCAAACAAACTTCTCCATATAGTCCTACCTTAAGAACTATCCCAAAAGCTCACATCAATAGAGAAGTGCTCAAATGTTGGTGATGCAAGAAAGGAGCACTATGTCTAAAGAAGTTTTTGTTTTTTTGTTTTTTTGTTTTTCATTTTAGAAAGTTTAGCTAATGGACTTATGTGTGAAACATATTAAGAAATAGGAAGTAAAATCCTATTGAACCAAAGAAACGAAGTAAAAGTATACAGATTTTCTCAGAACTAATCTGGGTAAAATAGATTGAGTAATATTGGGATGAACATCCACGAATCCTGGAATGTTTAGCTGAACTGTAATGTACTAAGAATCTAGTCACCTTTTTTTTTTTTAAGTCATAAGCATGAAAATTTTAAAAGACTGTCCTATAAATATCCCCAGTTGTTAGTGGGCTATGCTTCAGGAATGCTTTCCTTAGTGTTAGAAAATCCATATACAAGAATGGTGGAAGTATATAAGAAAGGACTGGCCTATTAGAATAATTATTTAATAGGGGGAAAATAAGTAAAAGGACTTTTAAATTGGATTAAATAGATCATAATTAAGATTTTTTTGCACCTTTAATTCTAATGACCACTCTGTGTGGTAGGTATGAAAAGGCTACTGATTTTTCTTTTTCCAAATGCTTGAGGTCTGAAAGGAGAACATGGCTAAACAGAATGTTGATCCCTTCTGCCCAGATTTCGGCCATGGGTGCCCATGTCTCACCCTCGAACTCACAAACTCAAAACTTAAGAGAAATTAAGTTTTGTCTACTCTAGCCATTCTCACCTAATATTTTGATAAAAACAAACAAATACTAACTTTCTTTCTCTGGAGATCCACTGAAGAGACAGCTGGAAACTTTCCTTCCACCATCCCTTTGTCCTCCCCAGATTAAAGAGTTCTTTGTGCTAGTCTCAAAGCAAAATGACTCAGAGACTGCGAACATCATTCAAGATCAGTTCCTGCCATTGTGTTTCCTTGATGCTGCCTTAAGCTTGCCTTTTTGTGTAAGTCACAGCAGAATACTTTTTCCACTCCTCAATTTAAACTAACTAGTTGAAAAAGGATCTGAGCCAGGAAAAGACAAACAAAACAAAACAAAACAAAAACCCTGATTTTAAAAAGTAAGCCAATACTTGAGCACATGATATGCAGAGATTGAAGTAAACAAAACTATAGTAAGAGACAACTCACACTGGTATATTCCAGGTCCTCATGGTGGAGTGTTTTCCAGTAACATGAAGTTATGGTCTCTACTCTCTTTATTCTTACTTTTGCTGCCTTGGCACACTTTGAGGGTAGCATTTACAAACTTTTTCTTTTTTAATTAAGGCAAAAGAAAGTGCCACACTTTTGTTCTCAATGGTAATTCTAACAGTAAGTCAGTATTTAACACAGCCATTCATATTGCATAAAATAGTTTTCCTTCTGATAGGAAAGTGCATTTTAAGCTTATGTTTGCTAGAGATTAAGATGTGTAACCCAGAACTCAAAAGATTAAAAGATATGAAAGCAAAAACAATAGCTTATAGTGAAAGATAAAGTCACGAAAAACTTCAATCTTATACAGGTAGCATTAAACTTTCTATTTAAGTATTTAGAAGTGAAACATCTAGATATTTGTATTAGGAGAAATATAATTAACAAAGTATATTTTCAATTCTTCATTGTTGGTCACTTAAAAGAATTTGTGCTTACAAATTAAAAGAAAGAAATTGACAGATTCTAAGTAGATGCTTCATAAGTGAGCCTATGTTCATCCTTATAAAACATGAATATAATATTATTTATTCCTTCAGCAGCAATTTACATATAGAATTATACATTGCTAAATTCAGTAAACAGAGGGTTTTGTCTTGTTTTGTTTTGCATTAAGCACAAAACATAGGATTATGTAGAATTAAAAGCATCTGGATATACATCATTATTACTTATAGAAATTTAAATTAATATTTTATAATAATATAAACAAAGTAATACCCAATATCTTTCATTATTAGTGCACCCAATATTTATAATTTTGTGGGGAAAACAAAATCCAATTATAAGATTCATAAAGTCTATTTTCTGTAAGTTTATCCCAAAAGCACTGAAACAGTAGATATAGGGCTTAAAATTTAGAATCAGAAATTATTGCTTGGATCATTCATGTCACACAGCTACAGAACAGAAATTGTTTCTTCCATCTTTACAGTCTTCATAATGCATATTGTTTTATGAAAATTTAGCTTAAAAATATTTGTGAAATTAAACAGTTCTCTAAGGACTAGTGTCCAGAATCTATAAAGAACTTAGCAAACTCAACACCCAAAGAACAAATAATCCAATCAAGAAATGGGCAGAGGACATGGACAGACATTTCTGCAAAGAAGACATCCAGATGGCCAACAGACACATGAAAAAGTGCTCCATATCACTCGGCATCAGGGAAATACAAATCAAAACCACAATGCGATATCACCTCACACCAGTCAGAATGGCTAAAATCAACAAGTCAGGAAATGACAGATGCTGGCGAGTTTGCGGAGAAAGGGGAACCCTCCTACACTGTTGGTGGGAATGCAAGCTGGTGCAACCTCTCTGGAAAACAGCATGGAGATTCCTCAAAATGTTGAAAATAGAACTGCCCTATGACCCAGCAATTGCACTATTGGGTATTTACCCTAAAGATACAAACGTAGTGATCCAAAGGGGCACGTGTACTCGAATGTTTATAGCAGCAATGTCCACAATAGCCAAACTATGGAAAGAACCTAGATGTCCATCAACAGATGAATCGATCAAGAAGATGGGGTATATATACACAATGGAATACTATGCAGCCATCAAAAGAAATGAAATCTTGCCATTTGCGACAACATGGATGGAACTAGAGCGTATCATGCTTAGCGAAATAAGTCAAGCGGAGAAAGACAACTATCATATGATCTCCCTGATATGAGGAAGTGGTGATGCAACATGGGGGCTTAAGTGGGTACGAGAAGACTAAATGAAAGAAGATGGGATTGGGAGGGAGACAAACCATAAGTGACTCTTAATCTCACAAAACAAACTGAGGGTTGCTGGGGGGAGGGGGTTTGGGAGAAAGGGGTGGTATTATGGACATTGGGGAGGGTATGTGTTTTGGTGAGTGCTGTGAAGTGTGTAAACCTGGTGATTCACAGACCTGTACCCCTGGGGATAAAAATATATGTTTATAAAAAATAAAAAATTATATTAAAAAAAAAATCACATCTTATATTTAGTGTGGTGTAGTTTCTTATCCAATAGCTAAAAGGTTTTTAAATTGCACTCAGGTGTTTTAATTGGATTGTTCTTTTCCACAAAGAACATAGCTACCACCCAATTTTTTTAAAAGAAAACAACTTTACAACAAACCACATGACACGTATGTTACAAAATGTTTTTATGAAACAATTTAGAATATAAACATCTAACCTAATTTTTCTACCTATTCCAGATAAAAATGGCTTTGAAGAATATCCATATAAACTTTTTTACAGGATAAGAAAAGTGTTGAGGTTTTTTTAAAGAGATTTCCATGCCGGGTACAAATAGTGAAACAAATAGTGAATACTTAATGAGAGCAACAAATAAAATTTAATAAAAATTCCAGAGACTCACAACCTTGAAACTATTTGGTCTAACTTATTGTCTTGGCTCCTTGTAACCAGTGTATACTCAAGGGACAATGCTATATGGTGTATTTCTCAAATAGACCTTTTGCTCACTTTAACCAGGTGTCTACCCAAAACCTAACTTTCATTCCCTAACACAGTAATATTTATTATCTCTGCCCTTGGACTCTCTTCTGTTCTCAGCAGCAGCAATACTCCTCCACATCACATACCATTTGCAAATGTCATTCCCTATGTAGGGAATATATACCATTTGTAAATCCAAAATATTGTTAGGAAGGTCCTCAAAGTTCTGAAGGAAAGGACTTCAAGATACATAAAGTTATACACGTTCTGGTGTCAACTGCATTAAGTTGCTCATCCAATATTAATCAAGTGCATATTATGTGCCGGGCACAGTGAGAGCAGCTATGAAAGCTACAAGCAACAAAGAAATGATGGGGAAAACCCAGATGTTTTCCCTCCTGTAACTTATACCTTCATGGAGGGGACAGAGAACAGTCCTGATAGTAGTTAACTCAGCTGAAGGGCACCAGGAATACTTTCATTTGAACAGGTTGTACCTATGACTTCTTCCAATAGGAAAGAACACACCTGTGGGAACTGTGGTACGTCTTAACAGGGGCAATAGAAAAAGCTGATTATAGCATTTGAGCTCATATGGATAAGGATGGGAATAGTTGAGGGGTAGATTGGGTGTTGTCATAGAGAAGGGGCAATTCTAGCATTGGAGATCTCAATAACCTTATCTAGAGAGAAGACAGATTACGGCAGAGGTAAAGCTGTAACTGGCTTTATAAAGTAGTAATTCATTTAGAGAGGGGGGATTATGGTTATTTTGTGGGTCACTCAGTGACCTCGATGATGCGAATGTTCTGTGAGAGACATTACATCCTGCAGGAGAACAACAGTGCTTAGCTGTTACCAGTGGGATCAATTTGCAAGAACATTGAGGCCCAGGTCTGAGTGATGTATCAGTTCCCAGACATCAGAGGTTGCTTCTTTTTTCCCCCATAGATAATTCAGAAAATAAACAGGATAGGGGCACCTGGGTGGCTCAGTGGGTTAAAGCCTCTACCTTCGGCTCAGGTCATGATCCCAGGGTTCTGTGATCAAGCCCCACATCGGGCTCTCTGCTCAGCGGGGAGCCTGCTTCCTCCTCTCCCTCTGCCTGCCTCTCTGCCTGCTTGTGATCTCTCTGTCCAATAAATAAATAAAATCTTAAAAAAAAAAAAAGAAAAGAAACAGGGTAGAATAATAAATATCACTAGAACTAATACACATAATGTGGCCCAAAAGAGCCCTCTTTATGAAGATGGCATTAAGCTCAGACCCAAGGCATAAAGACATGAAGAGCTGAAGAAGAAGAAAGAAAGAAGAAGAGGATGGGGGGGGGGGGGGAGAAAAGAAAAGAAAAGGAAAAAGAAAAAGAAGGAAAAAACTTACCAAGCAAAGACAGGTACAAAGAACAGAGGATAGAAGGGGCAGAGCATCTTCAAAACCAGAAAGAGGAACAATGTGTCTGGAAAAAAAGTGAAAAGCAGGGAGAAAAGCACGAGATACACGGCCATCCAGATCATAGTAACAGGTTTACACGGAGCAATGGGAGCAATGGGAAGCATTAACAGTGTGGGTGTGTGGAATGACTTATCAGGGACTTGACGCCAGGGCCACATCCAGGCATCTGAGTATTACAGGCTGAATCGTGTCCACCCAAACTGTATGTTAAACTGCTAGCCCCCAGCACTTAGGGATGTTACTGTGGAACCAATACACCATCCTTCAGTGTCCAAAGCTATGAAATCAAGGATAAAAGTTCACTGAATCAGTGTTTATTTTGGCTTGAAAAAAAGAAAAGGTAGTATACAGTAGTATCCCAAAAGTGTTCATCTCTCTGGGGTTCAAATCTATAATGAGGATTGAGGACAAGAAGGCAACCATATTGCTTCTCATTCTAAAGTTATCATATAGGCCATTGGAATCATACTTCTGAAAATACAACTCTGTATTTATATCATATCTTTCTTCTAAGGAGTTCAAAACACTTCAAAGACATTTTCATATCAATTCTCAAAGCATCCTGTGAAGGCAGGTAGGTGGGAAATATTATCATTCCTATTTGACATTTCTATACACCTACTCACTTGATTATAAGATCATTTTAACTGAATATATAATTTTTTCTGGGAAAAGAATACATGCCCAGAGAAAAAAATGATGTTCATAAGAAAAATAGTGTAATTTTTTATTAAGATCACACTCAAATGCTAAATGGCCTAACCATTTGTAATTTACACAATGACCCTTGAGATTTTAATTTAGATATAATTTCTTCTCCTTTCTCTTAAAAAACAGGAGTATTAACAAAATGACAACCATAGTTTTCTAGGTAACACCAGACTGAGGATAATTGGTCTCTTTTACTTATATATTCATAATACAGTGTCTGTTACACATTTAAGGAGAGCACAGAAACATTCTGAAGTCCAAAAAGCTAAAAATATGATTACTATTTTTTTCCTTTAAGTAAAATATCACTCTAGATGATGATTTGTAATGAGAAATAGATTTATCAGAGAGGTCAACTTTAAACAAAAATGCAAATTAAAACTTTCTAATTTTGAAAAAAAAATCACTATACCCCAACTCCTATCTCCCCCCCCCCCGAGAGGATAAAGACAAATATCCCTAACTCTAGCCTTTCCTTCCTTCAACAGCTTTATCTCCTATCCCTACCCTCCTGCTACTTCTGCTTCAGATTCACTGTTTCAAGCATTCATTTATTTATTCATTCAATAAATCTTGACTCAATATCATAAGACATGGAGGTAAAATCAGTAAATTAGTACTTATTTTGGCTTGAAAAAGTAAAAGGGGTTATGTAGTAGTGTCACCAAGAAAAAGACTAAGTAAGGAACGCTCCTTCATGAGTATACTTACAGCAGGGAAGTAAGTAAAAAGATAAAATAGTTTGTCATGGTCATACATGCTTCAGTAATAATCTGGTGACATGGATAGAGGAAACTGGACAAAGAGGATTTCTGTAAAAATAGTGGTAGAGCAAAGGCTCTATGAGAAAGTAAATTTTTGCTAACTAACATCTTAAGAAAATGGACCAGTTGTTTGAAGGGTTGAATTAACAGCTTTAAGCAGAAGTATCTATTTATCTCAAAGCTATAATGATGCAATGGCAGAAGTGGGTTCTTGGGACTGGTGACAGAATTAGAAAGTCCCAGACCAAAATGAAAATGCAAGACCCTTGTTTAAAAATTACTAAGAATTTTAAGATGGTGGGGCACCTGGGTGGCTCAGTGGGTTAAAGCCTCTGCCTTCGGCTCAGGTCATCATCTCAGGTTCCTGGGATCAAGCCCCGCATCGGCCTTTCTTCTCAGCAGGGAGCCTGCTTCCTCCTCTCTTTGCCTGCCTCTCTGCCTACTAGCGATCTCTGTCTGTCAAATAAATAAATAAAATCTTTTAAATAAATAAATAAATAAAAGAATTTCAGGATGGTGACAGTAGAGCATTAAAATAAGTGCTCGGCCTGTCTGAATAGGGACCCTCTGCAAATGCAAAGTTATATATCCAGGAAGCCAGGCCTGAAAAGGGTTCCTCTGTGGATTGAAGGTCTCTATGAGATCAGAGCATGCAGGACTGGGGAGCACTACACTGGGGCATGAGTACAACATGGTAGGTCCACCTGTTCTGGTAACAAATGACCTAGAAGACAGCCTTTCACAAAAATGTGTGATAAACAGGGATGGACAGTCCAAGGAGAAGTGTTTGTTACTAGGAATAGGGATATAGGTCAGCCTTAAGTGATGTTCTCTCCTGACACTACAAGTGTGTCTATCCATGGCCCTGGGAGTCGCATAAAGAAACCATTTTCATTCTTGGTTCTGGGCAAGTCTAGAATAAACTCTGTCCTCCCCCTGGATTTTAACATGACTATGAACTCCATCCAGGCGGGTGATGACCATGTGTGACTTATTTGCCCCAGCTCTTAACCGATAGGAGATTTGCATTCATGTACTGAATTCATCAATCAGTGACTGAGTACTAAGTCCATCATGTGGCAAGTGACATTATCAAAATTTTTGGAAAAAAATAATCAACTTTGGAAAATTTTACATTATGTTATGTTTAGGAAATAGCTTATCAAAAGAGGAAATACCACCTTGCCACTTTTTCTTCATCTATTTCCTTTATGAGTGCATGTAAAGAAATGTATTTGGCATCCTAAGGGCACATAACACCAGACTTGGTTCCTGATTCTCATTCTTAGTTCTTTTCTTCCAAGAATAGGGCAGCTAGTAATTAACAGAAGATTATAAAAATATTCCATAAGTATAGTAAGAGCTATTAAAATATGATGACAGATCATCAACCTAATTTAACATTTTTCATGTAATTTGGTTAACCAGGGAAATGCGAGTCACTTAGAACATCTGCTAAAAATTACATGGTGAGTTCAAAGAATGCCCAAATTATTCATCTTGTAATTTGTGCAAATAATTCAGATTATTCAGAATTTGTGACATAAACCATGTTCTGACATAAACTATTAACACATAGTTACTATTCACCTAGAAGGCATTTGCCCTCAGTGTTGCCTTCAATATGAGAAAACGACAGAAAAGTAAATAAGGTTTATTCAACATGTGGCATTCTGACTCTTCACAGATATTACAAAAAGGGCACAGGTTTATATAATAATTAACATATATAGGATGGGGGCCAGGGAATACATTTTTAAAAAACTAATTTATTTATTTTTTTTTAAAGATTTTATTTATTTATTTGACAGAGAGAGATCACAAGTAGGCAGAGAGGCAGGCAGAGAGAGATGAGGAAGCAGGCTCCCCGCTGAGCAGAGAGCCCGATGCAGGACTCGATCCCAGGACCCTGAGATCATGACCCGAGCCGAAGGCAGAGGCTCAACCCACTGAACCACCCAGGCACCCTAAAAAACTAATTTAAATTACAGTTTATGTTTGGGCAATTTGGGGAAAAACTAAGTTAGACTTTTCAAAACCAACAAATCTGAACACATGTTGAAAGACAAATGATATGAATGTACATCTGTTCTCTAATCTGCATCTGATTTTTCAAATATTTTTTGAAACACCCATTGGGGAAAAAAAAACTAGAAAAAATTTCTGTTTCTTGGAGAGGATGACTTTACCGATAAAGAACAATTAGTTTGTGTTTAGCAATGTCTTATTTGTTTATACATTTGTTTTCCCTACCTTTGGTTGAGGGTTACTGGGTTCGAATTTCTATGAATGTGCGTCTTTCCTGGGTGGATGTAGCTAAGATTCAAACTTCTCTTTCCATTCTGGACCATTAATTTTTTCTGGGCATAGAGGCCTGGGATGTTTATGAGTGTATCTTCCAAGCCATATGAGAAATCAACTTGCCATTTCTTGGAAATAACCAGCTAACTCCATGAATTTCCACACAAATTTTTTTTTATGATTTTATTTATTTGACAGAGATCACAGGTAGGCAGAGAGTCAGGCAGAAAGAGAGAGAGAGAGAGAGGAGGAAGCAGGTTCCCCGCTGTGCAGAGCCCGATGTGGGGCTCAATCCCAGGACCCTGAGATCATGACCCGAGCCGAAGGCAGAGGGCTTTAACCCACTGAGCCACCCAGGCGCCCTCCATACCAATATTTTTGAACTACCAAAACTGTATGGAAGAGCATTAGAAAAGTGAACCATACCTGTTTTTGTTCTTCCCTTTTTGCTCTCACTGTCTACTTCCCCTGTCACTGTGATCAACAGGGATCACACATATGTGTTCTGATTCACTCAATACAAAGTTGGCACGATGTGGAGGCATAAATGACATTCATCTTCCTTGCATAAACACATTCCAACAACAATGTTTGTCTTCAAGGCCTTTTTACCAATCAGGCCATATCACCAAGTGAAGAAAAATCTGGTTCCTTATGTGCCTTACACGTATATGTGAAAACTTCCAACAGAATCATATTCTAAAACATTCCCCTGAAACTCCTCCCGTCCTGGGCACCCATGTTGGGCAAGACTTGGACAAGCTACACAGTGAGAGCAATTAGTGTTCAATTTATAGACGTCCATGACCTATGGGAAAGGAGACAAGGTGAACCCCCAAACTCTAAGCTTCCTTCCTGTAATATCCTCTCTATTACAGGTCAGGCACTAATCACAAGAACTTCATTAGCTAGATTCAAGCCCCGTGTAATATTTTAGAGAAAATGCTGACTGAAATTAAGTGGTTTGTCATGCAACAATTACTAGGGAATCTAATATTTATGACAGCGTTTCCAGCAACTATACCCTTCTTTTTATTTTTGTGCACATCCGAGGCACACCAGTGTGTTGTGACTGAACTTCTGTGACCAATCAACGCACCTGACCTTGAAACACTGACGGTCTGATACTGTTCCCCTCCCAGACTCCCCTCTACTTTTGAAAACATACTGTTGGATTCCCCCTCATCTTCTTTCCCCTCCTCTATAGAAGTTCCATTTCCTGCCAGTCTACTTCTTGGGAATATTAATGGCATAACATTATTATAGTCACGGCTTTTTGGTTGTTTTTTGGGGGGAGGGGGTGGAATGCAGATTGCCAGGTTTAGCAATTGCAGATTAGATTTGAAAGAGAAGAGATTCAAATGCAGTTATGCTGCCAGAAGACAGCTCCTTCACTGATTTAGAATCAGTGAAATGTGTGACAGGAAAGACTATGTGTTGGCAATAGGGCTTGATACATGTTTCAAGAGCAAAATTGAAACTATCTTCCCATGGTTTACAGCTATAGATCACCAGAAAGATCTCATACGCAAAAGGCTGCAAGGCCCTGCCTTCTCCTCCATCCCCTCTTAGGGTGGAGATATAGATTTCAAAATTAGATGTGTCAAAGCTTTCACAATTCATTGCCGAAGCACATGCCTAAAACTGTCTCTTATTGAAAAAATATATTAATTATATTTCTGCCTTTTTATCATGTAAATTTAGAGCGCATGAAAGGAACCAGATGGACAGCTTTTGGAAATGAATTCTTCCTTTGATTAAAAGAAAAGAAAGTTTCTACATGCTCTGTCTCTGAAAAGCTTCCTCTTAAAACTTTCAGCAGCACTGAAATGGTTCTGAATGCGACGTTTCCACTATGTATGTGTGAGTAATTAACAGTGCTGACAACAAGCTAAGTTTTCTAGCAAATATCGCATTTATTGGATTCTGGGACCTTTAAAGATGAAGGCAGTTTAACTCATTCAATGCCATTCCATACACTGTGTGTATTCAAATTTTACAAAAATTGAGAGTAAAACTCTAACAAAATTGATTCTTCCTGTTCTGAAACCTCTTAATTATCAGATTGAATTTAATTCTCAATATTTTTGGTTACTAAGTAACTCACCTGACTCCTCAATATGTGTAGGTGTTGTTTCTTTATGAGAAAAATATTTACTGAACAACCATTCTCGATCAGCCCCACTGTAAGATGTCCATACGATGGTAAATAAAAAGACACAGTTCATACTTTGGGGACATTGACATCTGAGTATCAAACCCCAAAAGCTAACACCAGGGAAAGTACAAAATGCTAAGATATTAAACTGAGGAAATAACTTACTCAGATTGGGGGTCAGCGAATATGAAAAGGATAGGTAGAAGAATTTGGCATTTTGCAAGTGGCTGACTCAGCTAATCTGATTCTGATAACGGCTGATGGTGAAATATGGAGGTAGTTTGGGTGAGTTGGTAGCATGTGTCTCAATTAAAACTTAGAAGTTCATAGCTTAACTTTGTTCATGAGATGTTACTGCTAGATATCTGGGCAGATAAATAAATGAATAAATACTTCCATAAATAAATGCATTATAAATAAACTATGATAAGGAAGCCCATCAGTGGCTAGAAGGAAAGACTCATCACCATGCAAGATATTTCTTAATAATACATTAATACTTAAAAGGTTGCTCACATCTTGCAGTTCATCTTGGAGGATGATTTCTATTTCTGTCTCCTTCCTTTTCTGGTCACTTTGGCTTTGGGGCACATTCCAACCCAGGAGACAAGTGCAAAAATAAAACCAAAGACTAGCCTTAAGTTAACATCCTGGCATATTAATCTCATGATAAAATGCAACTATTGGCATTACAAATCCTATTGGTTTATCTGATCTGGTTCTGATGATTTTCCTGGATAATTATTAATATCAGCTAAAGCTTCGATTTTATTCTCAAATATTGACAAGACGCTAAATTATCCATTTGGTGACATCTATTGTGTGCTCCCCCCAGAGACTGGAAACTCAAAGTATTCACTCGGTTACTGCTATCCTGGGTGTGTAGCAAGGTTCAAAACCTTAATTCTCAAGTGTTACCTTTCAAAAGCCCAGACCTAAAATAAAATGAATTGTATACTTCCTGTTACACAGTACTCAGTCTGAGTTTTATTCTTTTTGTGTGTGTGTGTGAAGATTTTATTTATTTATTTGACAGAGATCACAAGTAGGCAGAGAGGCAGGCAGAGAGAGAAGGAAGCAGGCTCCCCACAGAGCAGAGAGCCTGATGCGGGGCTCGATCCCAGGGCCCCGAGATCATGACCTGAGCTGAAGGCAGAGGCTTTAACCTACTAAACCACCCAGGTGTTCCCAAGTTTTATTCTTAAGATTTACTTTTTCTAGTTTGATGTAACCTCCATTAATGGTGACTTGAGATATAACAGCACTAGAATAATAATTGATTTCATATGTTGAAGAATTACTCTGCCTTCTAACATGATGTGGTTTTAATTTTGAAGAGGATTTCATGAAATGTTTCTTCAGCTGAATTGATTTTCATGGTGTTAAGTATAGAAAATTATACTTCCTTTGGACTAATTTCATTAGCATCATCCCAGAACCCTGCATCTCCTAAAATGTTGTTTGTTTTCTGCAGTCCTCCTCCCCTATCCCAAACCCTCTGGAAGTTCCATGACAGCAGAAGTCCTTGTTATCGTGTTCACCACCATGTTCCCAACATTTACAAAGAAGGGGTCATAACAAGGACTCATTATATATTTATTATTTGAAGGAATGCTGGGTGAATGAACACATAAAGTATATGTAACCATAGAGCCTAGAGTTATTACTCTATTCTTTCATTAGGAAATACCATAACAATGAACAGGAAATGTTTTTGTAATGATGATAAAAACTCCTATTTTTCACTGTGCTTTGATATGTTAACAGTATCTCCAACACTTTCATTTGATCCTCATAGTCGTTCTGTGAAGAAAGCGGTCTATATTTCACCCTTTTATATAAAAGCTGAAACTTCCATCTGTGCAGGTGACCATATGAGAGCCCAAGACTGCAGAAGAAGCAGAGTTGGAAATCACGGGAGTTTTGACAGAGCCAGTGTAGTGGTTAAGGGCTGGACTCCAGAACTGACCACTTGGAGTGAATGTTGGCTCTGCTTTTTACAAGGGTGAGCCCATCTGTGAGCTGCCCAAGCTCTTGTGCTGCAGTGGTTTCATCATGGCGTCAGTGTGAGAAACACAAACTCTGTAAATGGCTTAGGACGGTGCCTAACAAATAGAAAACATTCAACAGTTCTCAGGATTTATTATTTCAAGCCGAGGGTCCTTCCTGCCTTGTGCTAGAAAGTCCTTTCTTTAAAAATCTTTAAAATTTACCTTCAAATACATTTTCATATTTTACGATCCATTTTAAATCATGGCAACATGCGCATACTCTAAATGCTATATTTAAGTGCTGTGATTCTAATCTTTTATTTTATATTTATAGTTTTATTATATCTGTCATAATTCATAGGGATTTCTAAGTTCCATTTAATTTAAAATACCCTATCCAAGAAGAAGTAGCAACATGGAGAGAATTCACTGCACATCAATGAAGACAAAGAACTTTCTCAGAAGTTCCAAAAGAAAGATGGACATTACATCTCTCCTCTCAGATAGCTCACTGTAAAAGGTCAATCCACACCTAAAGAGAAGATATTCCTACTTCAGCTCTCAAATAGGAAACAGTCCTTGTCCTAATTTTTACTCGATTTCGGTGATATGTAAAAACTCAGGACTGCAAAACTGTCTTTTAGGAATGAGAATACCCTGCCAAGGATTTATGATAAATGTATGTGTTGTTTAAAATGATCTGAAATCCATGTCTCTTACTCCTGAGTGGTATGTGCTAACCTCAAACTAGTTCAGTGAAGGAAGAGGTTATTCAGTCACTATTGCCTACACAACTAAGGAGTCATAAAAATAAGAAGGGAAGTTGAATATTTGCCACACTACTAATAACAAACAAAATCACAAGTGATTTAAATATTTAAAACTAAAATTAAGGGATGCCTGGGTGTCTCAGTCATTGTCTGCCTTCAGCTCGGGTCATGGTCCTGGGATCGAGGCCCACATTGGGCTCGCTCCTCGGTGGGGAGCCTGGTTCTCCCTCAGTCCCTGCTTGTGTTCTCTCTCTCTCTCTGTGTCTCTCTTTGTCAAATAAATAAATAAAATCTTAAAAAAACCCAAAAAACTAAAACTAAAACTAAAATTGAAAAAGTACTAAAGCAAAGTTTAAGTGAATATTTTATAATCCCTTGGGAAGGGAAGGATTTCATACACATAGCATCAAAAGAAAAGACAATAAAGAGAATCTGAAAGATTTGACTACATAAAAATGTAAAGCTTTTATATGATAACCAATCTTCAAGTCAAAATAAAATTTTAAAAAATACTGCAAAATATATAAAAGGCAAATAATAATGTAGTAAGTAAATAAATCTTAACTTACAAATTAAAATCAAACAACTCAGCTTAAAACATGAGCAATGTAAATAAGCAGGCAATTCTCAAAAAATATATAAAACGAATGTATAATATATGAAGAGCTGTTAACTTCTCCATGTAGGTACTACACATTACAGTAACACTATAAAGATTTTCTTAAAATATTGGCTTGGGTTAATAAGGTTGATAATGTCCATGGCTGCTAAGGGTGAGAGTAAATGAGAAATCCCATTACATAGAGATGAAAACATAAATTGGTAATATGTTACTGAGAATGATCTGTTAATAGAAAAAATAGATATACATAGACAAAACACACAGATACTTATATATTTGGACATATGTAATTTTCTAAAAAAAACAAACCAATGTGTAAAGGTTTATACACACAAATATATTAAAGTTAAAAAATTAGAAAAATAATAAATCAATTATGGTACAACTGTCTAATAAAATACCACAGTCTGCCAAAAATAGTGATACAGTACAAGGCTGAAATAAAAAATAGCTATCACAGATGCTCAATCAAAAAAAATATTATAAGCCAGCATAGAGATTACAACCCTTTTTAATATATGCATTAGAAAAAGTTAGGAAAGTTTTATGCCAACACTTTTGTTAACAACTTTAGCATTTGGGGGATATATTTTTTTAATATCTTAAAGTTTGCCAATTTCAGGTAGACAATTTGGTGGTTTCATTAACTTTACCAAATAGTGTAACTATAAATCTAATAAAACCCCTCATGCCATTTACTGTTAATTCCTTAAAAATGTGACACTATTTTTTGTTGCTAAGTAATATTCCATTATATAGATCTACCACATTTTGTCTATTCCACTAGTTAGTGACATTTAGTTCATTTCTACTTTGGGGCCATGATGTTTATGCCGACACATTAATAGCAATTATCTCAGGTATTATGATTATGTGTGCTTCTCACTTTCTTCCATATACATATCTATATGTGCTCATACTTTCTTAATAATTGGGGTAGGGCTAAATAGGGTAGTAGCACTGTTTTTAAGGAGACTTAATATACAATGAGAGAGATTTGTTTAGAAATGTAGACCCCAATTGAATACATTTTGCATGGCAATTATTTTCTGTATCTCTTTCCCCTTCATGCTAATTTTATATAGAAGGTTATAAAACTAAGAAATTTGGAAATTTCCCAAACTCCTCTTAAAAATAACTACATAAGAGTCATTTTGTCTATGGAAGGGGGTTGACCCAAACACTATTTTTTTAACCTAGCTATTGCTTTAATTTTTACTTATGATTATTTTATTTAAAATGGGAGTATTTTTCTGAGAATAAGTTGAATGCACATACACATGTATACGTGAACATACCTATAATTTAGAGACAATATCCCACATAATAAGAATAAGAAACACATAATAGAAATGTGAATAAAGAATTCTTAACATCTGTGGCAATCTGAAGTGATACAGTGATTCAGTTTTATCTAAATGGTTTTGATGTATGACAGTGTTCGTTGGTTTGCTTTAAATCAGTTACACTTCTTGTCTCCAAACATCAGTCCCTCATATACTGCATGTCTCCTATGCTGGGAACTTACTGTGTGATTACAAATCACACAGGTCTTACTCTCAGGAAACTTTAAAGCATCCAACCTAGGAGCACTTAACTTTTGAAAACATGAATTAAGGTTAAACGATATAAAAAATAGCACCTTTAATTAGATGCCACATATTCTGTGCTGTGCTTTCAAATCAACTACAAAAACCTAATTCATATAAAATCTGTGAATCAGTAAATCCCTCACCCAAAGTAAATCGATCCTTTGTGGGTCCTGGTCCCTACCACCACGTGATCATCATCCTTTTATAATTTTGAGAATCTGTATATTTGAAGTTTGGGGTGAGGGTTTGTTTCTTTTGTGTTTTAAAACCTGACTTAATCATGCAACACGCAACTGGGCTATCACTAAATTTCTGAAGCCTCCAGTAATAAACTATTTTTTAAAATATAAATTAGGGTACTTATACTGATCCCATAAGTCTCTTAAAACAAAAAGAGAAATTTCAACCAGAAGATGGTGGCACCCCTGCTCTGGGAGTGGAAGATATCAATGGCCCTTCCTTTTGGGAGTGTGAACTGCAAACCCGACTCATGGGTTATGTTGATGGATGATGGGGAAGAACCCGATGAGGAGAGTTTTGTGCTGAGAACTGTGAACCCTTACAGGTTGTCTAGAGCCTGAGGTGATGAAGCGGTTTCAGAAGCAACCAGGGGGACCTAGGATCAAAGTCCACACTTCAGGAGATACATGGTAATGGTAAACTCGTAAAATTTCAAACCAGTTCCCAGCAGGATCAGGTTCAGAAGGAAAGCCAGTGGCATAGTTAGGCCAGTGTTGTAAAACTGCCCTGATAAGGACTGACTTAACTAGGTGAGGATGAACAGATTAGATAATTTACAAAGCTTTTAACACTGTTCATGTTAACATAACAGGTACTCAATAAATGTTACCTATTTATTGTCATAGAGCACATAGAAGAGGCACCAGTGTACTTTGACAAGAATTATTCACCATTAGTTATGTACACCACGATACACCAAGGCAGTGCAGAAGCAGCAGGCCAGGCAGCCTTTTGAGAAAGGGTTGCATGGAGCCTAGGCATTCTTCTACTTTCTTTAGGAACAATGGTGTCACATCTGAAGTGGTCTCACACATCTAAACCAACAGATTCGTGCATGGGAAATGTTATTTTCTGTCACAACATAATAGCAAAACAACAAATACAAATTTTTATATAATTATAATAGGATATTAATATCAAAATATGGGAAATCAATGTTTAAAATATTTAAACCCAATTCCTTTTTTCATGTATTTCTTTCTACTCCATACCTAAGTTCATTTTCATCTTACTGTGTGTTACGTGACTGTTTATTGAAAACAAAATCAATAAACGGTGCCCCACATTCAGCTAATTGGATTACTTTGTAAAAAAGCTTTTTCTTTTGAAAGAATTTAAGCTCACATGAAGTGGCAAACAGAGAATTCCTGGATACCCATCATCCAGGTTTTCCTAGTGGTGACACCTTACACGTTACACAACCACAGGGTCTTACGAAAACCAAAACCTGCTTGGCACAATTCAGGTAACTGGGTCATAGATCTCACTCAGATTTTTCCAGTTTTTACATTTATTCCTTTTTGTATGTTTTTAGAAACAATTTTATAACATGGATATATATCTTAGAACCACCCCCACAATCAAAATACGGAGTTGTTTCATCACAGCAAAAAGACTCCTCATGCTTTCCCTTTATAATCATACACTCCCTGCTTTCTCTATCCCCTGGCAACCCATTTTCTCTTCTACATTTCTTTGATTTTGGCCATTCTTTTTTAAGGAAATAATTTTAAGACACAGCTAGGAAAGATTTAGTAACAATTCTTATCTACTTTGTTTTGTTTTGCTTTAATGCATGCAAACAAAGAGAGATTACAGATGCCTCATCAGGGGTGTTTTGGAAATGAGTCACATAGGTATGAGAGTTCCTAACATTAAATTTTCAGTTCTGGCAAGAATTCACAGGAATCTAAATTTAGTTATTAAATAGTGAGGTACTGATTGTCACTGACTCTTTGGTTTTAAGGGGTGTGAGTTCAGTTTTATGGGCCACCATCTCACACCTGTTACTAGCTTAGATATTGTCATTTTTAAATCGCATGGGAAAAGAAAAGCAAAGGCAAAATTTTTCACTTCTGAATGGGAATAAAGAGACCTATTGCTTTGAAAAGCAAACAGAAATCTTTCTCAACTTATGTGGAATCTTTTTTTTTTTTTTCAATTATAAATCTCTAGTGAGTCTATATGGTTACAGTGTAAAAGTATGGGTAAAACAATATTTAATATTTTAATAAGTATGTATCTGAAATGAGAGAATGGAATGTCTTTCTTGAAGTTAGCAAATAAATCTTTAAACAGTTTTTAATGGCTTAAATATTTAACATTCTCAAGGTTTTTCTTTCTTCTTCCCCAAAATGAAAAGTTACTTGTTTGCCTTGTATTTAACATCTCTCTACCACCTAGATTCAACTATCCAGACCAAGTCATTTACAGTTTTGAGCAGAAACGGCATAAAATTGGCTTATTTTTCACAGCAAGAGCTGTAGGTAAGTTTTAAGGAACTGAAGCATGAAGGCACATGACCCAAAAGCTGAATTGTCTGGAAATCTGGAGCAGCTCATGCTAAACAGGGCTAAACCCATATGTACAGAAGTACTTAGCTCTACGGGTCAAGAACTCAAAACCCCCAAATCTTATCTTGTCATTAATATTTATCATGCCATGTGAGCTTTAGAATTTTAGCATTCAAATATCTGAAGGTTTACTTGGAGCAGAAGGTCTTTCTTTCTTAGTGGGAACATCTTCATTGGAAAAAGAGTGGGCAATTTTCTATCCTATAATATTTAGTCCCACCACATATATTCTTAGATTTTTATTTGTTCATAATCTCACCTCTGCCCTTTGAAGCAGACTTTAAGACAAGACACATAATAAAAAGTAAAAGAGAAATGGAGCATCAGAACCAAGGAAAAGATTATAAAGATTGGTTGGTGATAAAGGTGTACATAACTAACATGATTATGCTCGCTTATAATTTGGATCTGAAGTTTCCAGCAGGGAAATCAAAATGGGAAACAGTAGTATGTTCCCCCATTAAAAAGGAGGAAAACTGTAAATTTCTCAGGTAGAAGCAAGGATCATTCTTGAAACTTATATGTAGAACATTATTTGCTCAAACATTAAATGGCAAACACAAACATAAAACTTATTTTAAACTTTCTTAAATATCTTTTAACAAATATGATGACATAATAAAATAGACTTTTGGGACTATGTTTCCAGGGAAGATATCAAACCCTTTCCAGAATAAGTTTATAGTCAGTTCTGGATATAGTGGGCATGGAAATAGCAGTGTCTTCCTCAAGATGAGAGAATGATAGAGCACCCCATATTTAACCTCCCTGATCTGAACTAATTTCTCCTAATTATGTACTCATCTGGTGGTCTAAAGTAACCCAGATTTTGAGTTAAAAGTATTTTAAGGAATGATTGCATGCTTCCTTGAACCTGACTTTTGACAAGAGCCCAGACTGCTATAATTTTGCATTGCTGCTTAGGTTCAAAGCATGCACATCTCTAAAACAGGTGCCAAAACTTTCTGCTATTGAGACAAAATGGTCTTACTGTTCTAACTAGATTAGAAGAAATTTGACTACAATAGGAAGAAGAGGCAACTATAAGCAAAAGCAACAGTTTCTTCCAGATCCGGCAACCAATATGTTGCAATGTTTTTATGTTGAAATTAACCAACCATGTCAGTTATAACATTTCACTGTGGCAGAAAGGTAACATTGGAAGGTCACACCACCCAACCAAAAAGTACCTTATCTGGAATCCAGTGACCCTTCTTTTTCCTTTAAATGCATGGTGTATTTTATTAGTTTCTGATGGACTTAAAGTTTATAAATTTATTGTTGGACTACTTTCTCTTTTCTGACTCCTCTGTTTCCAATGTTAATTGTATTGATAGTTCTGAATTTACATTCTTTTCATGTTGTAGATGTCTGGGACAGAAAAGCACTAATTAATTCATGTCTAGGAAGAAAAATGCATTTATTTATGTCTAAATGAAAAACAAAAGAGCAACTCTTTCTTTCACAAATAAATTCATCACTTAGTGACAATACAAGATGTTCTTGCTTGATTTAGACACTAGGTCTTGAAAGAAAATATTGAATAATAAGTGGCTCAGGTTAAGGAGGAATATTGAAAAGAAAACTTCCTTAAAGCTGCTATTGACAGGAAGGTGACTTCTCTAAATTTCCCTGGGAAGATTCCCTCTTGTTGAATGTCAATGAAGCTTTTGTTCCTGTGCCCTTGCAAACAAATAAAGGCAGCATGATCCGTTCTACACTCAGACCAGGTAAAGGACTCAGAGGACCTCTGAGAACCTCTGAGAAAGAGCGATCTGTCTATGAAAGTGAAAAAAATGGATGAAAACTATCACATCTTATCAATAACTTCAGTTAAACAAGCGCTAACACCAACCCAACTTACCTATTCAGAAACATGTGGTTCCTGGACAAATGAGCACCCAAAGATTTTTTTTTTTTAAATAAATGAATAAAAAGGCTATTATCAGCATAATTTCACCTAAAAAAAAAATCTAACCTTAAGAAAACACTGTGTCTCTCTCATTAAGCCTATTTCTTTTTTTACATAATACTTTCGCTTTCCTCCACACAGTTGAATTTTTCTCAGTACCCTCTCTCTCTCCTTGGTTCGCCTAAAAAGTAAAAGAAGTAATTGAGATGTGGGGCCCACAAGTAAAACGATCTGACAACTTTTGCCTAACATCTTACAAATATGGATTCAAGCCACTGTTCTACCATAAACCTGTCCTTACTTTGAACAAGTAATTTTTACCTTATGGGTAAAAACTATGGGCAGGATTGTGGGGTGAATCCAGTAACATGATCCAACCGCCTAGGGCCTAATAGGTACTAAATAAATAACATTATCATTAGCTTTCTTTTTCTATTAAAGCACTCCCTACTTCCAGTGATTCACAAGTCAATTGTGCCTAAATGAAGTTGCCCTCCCCATGACAAAAAATTTAACTTCTAAGGATAAATTTCAGCCAGTCTCTCTTGTTCTCATAAAATTCATGAGGGGACTCTAAAAGCATATTCAAGATCTTGGTTCTGATCACATATATTCCTTTCCAGAGACAAATTTATACCGCGAGATTGAAGGAGCAGCTAGATGTGTTTGAGGGCAGGGGGCAGGAACAATAGAGAGGCACAAGGAATGTGAAAGACAATTTACTAAGCTCCCTCCTAGCCTGCATTTCAGCTTACCCTTTGCTGTCTATAGACTATTCATCAGCATTACCATGCCCTAAAATCTCCTTTGAAATTTTAATCAATTTAACATTGGTGTATCTATAGATTAGATGAAATAACTTTTGCTGTCTCTTCAAGCACCTTTGTCATATGAATGGCTCATGGCTCTCATATTTCTCAATATGAATTTCTAGATATCCTTCTATTTCAATCTTGTTTTCAAAGGACAAGGTGGAAGGTGACAATGGTAATGAAGATTAACTCAAAGACTAATTATTTAGTCACTGGTGGGGGGGGGATGAGGCACACAGCTAAATCTTTCTGTCACGAATATTCATAACTAGTTCAGTTTAAATGCCAGATTTATGAGAGCAAGTGATCCATCTCTATCAGGCACCGGATGCTTTATTTAAGGTGGGTTCGGATGAATCTTAATTTTTCATGCAAAGCTATTCCCTGGATATCAGTCCTAAAACATTGCTCTCTTTCTACTTCCCTGTGTGTTATGTCCTACTTATATTTAACCACAGACATTTAGATTGAGTCTTAAAGGATTACTATGTATTAGGAATCACTGTATTTTTTCAACACTCACAAAACAGTTGTTTTTTTTTTTCTTTTTAACCTGACAACAGCCCATATGATTGGTGACAAGTTTGTGTGCCATAAGCCCAACAAGAAGAGATTGCTAATTAGTAGATTTAATTGCATAAAGAAGGTGTTTAATTTTATACCTACTAACACTTTGATACTATGAATATTTCAACTGTGGCTTATATTTAGTATTAAATTAGCAGATGATTTAAAAGCTGAGTTGGCCAAACTAAGTTAATGTCACAACTAACGTAAAGAAGCCTTAATTGTAAACATGTCCTTTGTCAAGTGTGTATAATTATAAACTATGCCCAATTAAAATGATGAACATATCAATGGAGAAGAGTTTTTTCTTCCTATACTTAATGATTTTTTTTTCCCCACCTCAGTTAATAAAAATAGTCAATGAAAATGATTCAAGGAAATATCTAGGTTATATGTAAATAAAAATGAAAACTTAAGAGTTTAATATTTGAGGGAGAATATCTGCTACTTCAATATGCATTCCAGACCATCATGTTCCCTAAAGCTATGAACTTCCCAGCGATTAAAGATAGAAAGCTTTGCTCTTGGTGTATAAGTATAATGAGAACTCCAAGCAAAGATCAGTATTTTGACCTCTCCCTTCAGCTGATTTTGAAGCACTGCTCTAATGATGAGACAGAGTATCTGAAAAATAACTCTAACAAGTACTTTTTTTCAGGTAATTTGTTCTTAAATAAAGGAGAAAGATCTCTAATCTGATATTTAATTAGGGCTCATCAAACACAATCCAAAATTTATAATCAAGTCATCTTTAAGTTTGGGATACCTGCCTAGCTGCTAAAAGTTGCTGTTGGTATTTTTGTTAACTGTAATGACAAGCAGAAGAAGTCATGGTTTTGCATAGTGTGTAAATCTCCCTAGGCCAAAGAAACTATTTATGTGTATCGACTGCTATCTCCTAAAAACTAGCAGTCTCTGAAAAACTGTTACCCCAGTTCACGGTGACATACCTGTTTTTGAGCAAATCATTAGCCCAGGAAATAGTAATCCCATTTGATGCCCAAGAAAAATATTTGCAATAATGTAAGATTTTTATTTTTGGCTACCTCTTCCCTCACCCTTTACCTAATACCTTCAGGTTTCTTTATGATGTCTGACTGTCCCAATGAATCAACTCTCCTTCATAACTCTAGAGAAACCTCCCCGGTCTCCCCCACTCCTGGACATAGCATTGCTTTCCTCCTCCTTGGCGTAAGGCAAATATTTACATGGATAATTGACCACAGTGCTTTTTCCTGGTGAGCCTCCACATGGCCTTAAGAATTTTCCTCAAACTTGCACTGCAAATGATGTCGCTATTAAAAAAGAATCAGCATTGGAGGATGAAATGCATACCCATCCTCTGCCCTATACCAAACTGTCATGGGTTTGTTAGACAGGTGGAAGAGGTTCAGAGCATACAGTCATCAGCACTTTTAATAACGCTCAAGGAGGTTGGGTGGTTGCTTACAAATAAAGTTCACCTGAATACATGTTGCTTAAACCTTCCAAATCTTTTATGGAGTATGGAGGGAAAGGGACAGGGAGGAGAGAAGGAAGGCGTTTTTGGAGAGATTTTTGCTTTGGGGTTTTAAGTGAGTTTCCTATTGCTGCTGTAGCCAATTAACAGTTGGTGACTAAATATTTTCTTACAGTTCTTAAAATTCTGGAGGTCAGAAGTCTGAAATGGCTTTCAGGGGATTGTGCTCCCTATGGAGGCTCTAGGGGATAATCTGTTTCAGTGCCTTTTCTCGCTTCTGGAGACTGCTAGGATTCCTTGGCTCTTCGTTCTTTTTCTACATCTTCAAAGCCAGCAAGGGTTGGTTGAGTTTTCATATCCCGTCACTCTGAGTCTCCTGCTCCTCTCTTTCACTTATCAGGACCCTTATGATTACATTGGACTCTTGGGGATAATCCAGGATAATCTATACAAGATCCCAAACTTACTCACATCTACAAAGTCTCTGTTTACCACATAAGGTAACATATTCACAAGTTCTGGTAATTAGGCTAAGGACGTCCTTGAGGAGCCCTTATTGTGCCTACCACAGTACTGTTGCTGCCTACACAGCAACAGAGAAGTCATAAATCAGGGTACAGAGATTTAAATACCTGGGGTGGAGGGACTGTACTTCCTTAACTACCTCTGTCTCTGGTCATTTTTCTAGGAATGTACTATATTGTTTTAGTCCAGGGTAGAAAGGAGGGTAAACCATTCCTGGGTTGGACCAAATCGTATCTACTAATGTAGTCATCATGTGTCCCTAAGGGACAATCACAGAAGCTCTGTGAGTCTTAGTATTTACCTCTGGAAAGGGGACAATTAAAAAAAAAAAAAAAAGGCTTGTCTCAAGGGATTCTTTTGAACTTATATGCTATAGTCCATGCAAGGCACTTAGTATAGCCCTTGAAATACAGTAACTGTAGTTTCATCTTTCTTAGACCTGTCCTTTAACAAATCGCTTATCCTATAAACTGTTACTAAACCAATATTGTATGAATGATCTCGCCAATGATGTCACTGCTGGATTTCAATAATGATGCAGTTTCCTTTGATTCTTCACTGTAGAGCATAGGAAATAGTGAAGAATGCTTCAATGTTACCACTTTGGCCATCACTGCAAACACTAGTCGCTTGTCAGAACAGCGTATTTCACTCCAGTTTAGTCACTGTCCAGCTGATAAACTAAACAGGAGGTCAGAGAAACTTCTAGATCAGCCTGACCATCTTAATGGAGTCAAATTTTATGTTTTTAAGATGTAATAAAACATTGGTAACTGAGATGCAGTCTTCATATTATTACTTGAGACCTTATTAAAGCTTTTTTCATTATAGGTAGCATTAGCCAGTCAATATTCATTTAGCTAGCTAAAGCTTTTAGAGTTCATGCTTCAGTTTCTTTCAAGATGACATTTTTTATATGACATCCTGTTCCAGGAAGAAATTTTTGTTTTGACATGTACAATTAATATTTAAAAACTGGATGGAATAAAATTAGCACCCGATGGCACCAAGGCAAAGCAAATCAAGAGAGGGGAAAAAGAACATCTTGCTTGTCCCTAGACAGGCTAGAGATTAGCTCTAGTCTGGTGACTTTTCAAATTGAAAAAATTTTCTAACTTTCTTAATCTAAGCTTTAATATATGCAATTGCATTAGAGCATTTTAGAACAGATAACCAGATCTAATTTTACTTCATGTTTGACTCACAAGCCTTAAATGCCAGGCTAAGGAACCAAAAAGGGCATGGTTTTGGAGGGTGGTAAGGGCAGTATATCAAACAATTATACAGAACTACTCTGTGGGATAAAAATAATGGAGTTTCTAGAGCAGACCTGGAGCCAATCCAAATACATCAATGTCTATACATCTTGTTGTACTTCACTGTGTTTTTTTCTCTATCTTTTGGTAAATCAAAACTATATTGTGTTCAGATATTACATGTCTATTTCCCAGGAATTTTAACTCTTGGGATTATTTTAGGGTTCTCGGTTTTTTAAAATGCTACCAATAATTTGAATTAATTTCATTGCACTCCAAAAAAAAAAGTTATCAAAAAATAATAAGAAATGTCTCAGAAATGAGAAGCTATGTTGTGTTGTATCAAGGCTTACACACAGAGAAAAAAATACTCCATTTTTCATTCTGCAATTAGAATAGAAAATTTCCTCAATAAATTCCAGACTTGGAAATTAAATTTAGAAGCTCTTTATCCAAATGATTTTATTGATAGTGTATCAATATAAAAAATAAAACAAAAAAAATCCCACAATATTTGAAATATTTCTTTTTAACATTCATCTGATATAATACATTGCTATTTTGGGTTGATATATTATCTGGTAGCATTTCTCAAGGATTTAAGTGGTAATGTTCTTGATAAGTCTAGAGTGCCAGGTGTTGGAAGTTCTTACTATAAAAAATAAAGATGTTAAATTCCAACCACTTGATATGAATCTGAATTCCCAGAAAGCAAATCTATCCAAATAACTTTCCAATTGATTGTATTTGACCCTAGTGAATCTGATTTTGTAGGACTACTGAAAATATGATTAAAATGGAAAATCTAAGATATATAAACTAAGAGAATACAAGTTAAATATAAGTAGATTGAACTGTTACTCATTGATAGAAAGATCACTAGTTACTGGAAATTTTAAAAAGGTTTTTGTTTTTTCACTAGAAAGGACTAAAATTAGGTTGGTATTATTGGCATAAATAATTATATATTACTAATAGATCATTTATACACACATATTTTTGAGAATTTGACTGAATTAGAAAGTATATAGCTAAGGGCAGTTTAGGGAAACCATGTTGTCACCTATTGAAAAATAATTAATTGATGTCTGAGCACCAATAACCAGTAATGGCACACACAGGGCAAGGGTACTACAAGTGTTCTTCCTACTAAGTAGAAAAAAAAATCTCATCATCATGGAAATTTTTCCACTATTTTCTGTTTTCCAGGCAACTACTGCTAATCCATTCATTATATATGAGATGAAAATTATTTCTCATCTCTGAAATCAATCATCCTGAAAACAATCACCATCAAACCAACTGTTTTTTTTATTATTATCTGGGCATTCACTTTGGATTGCTTCCAGTAAACAGAAATGTGACAAACAGAAAGCTAAGGGTTCTGCCTAAATGAAACTACATGACAATTTGGAAAGAAAGATAATTAACCAAATAATTAATAAACAAAATACAGGTCTTGTTAGATTGTGATATATATATAAGAGAAAAAAAGCAGAGACGGGACGTCTGGCTTCATCTCTAAATGAAATGAGATTAAGAGTTTAGAAGTTGTCACTCCATCTTCACAGCAAGAAGAAGCTGGACAAACTGAATATTAATGACTTTTTTGACCCACCAGAGAACTGAGAGCATAAGGGAAACTGTCACCTTGAAATCAGTTTGGAAAGGTATTTCCAGAGAAAGAGCAGAAGAGAGGTGCTAATGTAAAGCAGAAGTCAATGAAGACATAAGCTAGAAAAAAACACTTAAATAATCATTTTGGGGGCACCTGGGTGGCTCAGTTCCTTTAGCATCTGCCTGAGGCTTGGGTCACGATCAGCAGGGAGTCTGCTTCTCCCTCTGCCTCTGCTCCTCCCCCCTTCTTGTGCGTGCCCACATGTTCTCTCTCTCTCTCTCTCTCTCTCTCACCCTCTCTCCCAAATAAATAATAAATAAATAAAATCTTTAAAATAATAATAGTAATTTTGACAAATGGATGGATCCTAAAGGTTAAACTAGATTCCTTGGTCACGTAGGCAGCAGAAAAACAATCACCCTTGTGAAATACATCCAGCATCCTCTCTATAACAAAGGCCTGCTATCCCGAAAAAGGATGCCTCCAGAGCTCAACTGCAAAGCCTTATTCCCAGCAGGAAGAAGAGAATTCATTCCCATTCCATTCTCTAGCCTTTGTATCTAACTTCAGGAGGGGAAATCTTCCGTCACAGGAGCCAGGGCTGGAAGGAAATAGACGGTGGGCGCTGCAGCCAGGGGAGAGGAGAGAGGACAGTAGAGGGATGACTATGCCACTGCAGAAACATCTGGTGAGGATGCATCCCCCAAGCACAGGCCCATGAAAAGACTGAAATTTAATCTAAAGAATAGATTTTCCTCTCCCACACTTTAATATCACACCAACAGGGCACAAGTAAAATCACAATGGATTATAGCTAAAAGAGCAGCAGGTTACAGACTATACATGAGGAGCAGAACAAAGGGAAGCCCCACAGCAGAGGGGAGACCAATGCAAGGATACTATAGGAATATGCAGCGCATATTAAACAGGAGAACTCTTAGACAGATTACAATAAATCCTCCCACTAAACGCTTACTTCTCTCAGTTCCAACATTCTAGCACTCAAGAAAAATAGCAAGTCAGGCTAAAAGGCAGAAGGAAAACAAAAAAAACACAACAACAACAACAACAACAAAAAACACCCACAGTTTAAAGAGAGAAAATAATCATCACAACCAGACTCAGATGTGACATAGATGTTGGAATTATCAGACAAGGAATTTAAAATAACTATATATGTGTAGGGGCACATGGGTGGCTCAGTTAGTTAAACAATGTCTGCCTTTGGCTCAGGTCAGGATCCTAGAGTCCTGGGATCAAGCCCCAAGGGGACTCTGCTTCTTCTTCTTCCTCTGCCTCTCCTCTCACTCCTGCTCTCTCTCTCTTAAATAAATAAAGAAAATCTTTAATAATAATAATAATAAATTTAATTAACTATGTTTGATATGTTAAAGACTCTAGCAGAGAAAAGGAAATAGAATGCAAAAAGATATAGGTAATATTACTAAAGAGAAGGACACTCTAAGGAAGAAACAAAAAGAAATGCTAGAAGACCCACAAGAACCAAAATGAAAAATGCTTTTATCAGACACAAGATGGCTGAGGAAAAAAAAAAAAAATCAGAGAGTAAATCAATAGAGACTTTCCAAACTGAAATGCAATAGAATAAAAAAAAGAACATATAAAAACTGGTACAATTTCAAAAATTTAACCAGAAATAGTAGAAAGAGAGAACAGAGAAAAAATGTTTCAAGTAATAATGGCTGAAAACTTTCTAAAATTCATGTAGGTACAAAACCACAGATCCACAAATCTCAGAGAACCCCAAGCCCCAAAGATAAAACTCCAAGAATAAAAATTCTATGCCCCCAAAATGCAAACTTCAGCATATTATAATCAGTCTTCAGAAAATCCCATACAAAGAAAATCTTGAAAGACACTTGAGGTGAAGGTAGAAATCCTTGTCTGTAGAAGAGCAAGGATAAGAATTAAGTGACTTTTTATCAGAAACTATGTCAAGAACAAGAAAAGAAAGTCAAATATTTAAAAAGTTGGAAAAAACCCAACTACCCAATCTATAATTTTATATCCAGCAAAATCATCCTTCAAAATAGAGAAACGATGATTTTCACAGACAAATAAAACTGAGGGAATATCTCACCAGAAGACCAAACTTATAAGGAAGATTAGAAGTTCTTCTTGCTGATGGAAAATTATATAGGTTTAAATTTGAATCTACATTTTAAAAAGAAGGATAAAAGTAATGGAGAAATAATAAATGAAGGTAAAATGAAATCTTATTTCTCTTATTCTTAATTGATTAAGTAATTAATCAATTTGTTTGTTTAAAGTAATTATAGTAACAGTGTTTGGTGATCATAGTCTACGAATAAGTGAAAAGCATGACCGCAACGTATAAAGCAGAGGTTTTAAAATCCTTGCCAGGTAATTCTGACATCTGTCATCTTTTCATTTGTATTTCTTGATTTCATTTTCCCATAGGAGTTGAGATTGCTATGGTTCTTCCTATGCCAAGTGATTTTTGTTGTATTGTATTCATTTTGAATATTACCTTATGAACCTTAGGGGCCTATTTATATCCTATGAGAATGACCATTTTCTTTTAGCCCCCCTATAGGCTGTACTTCCAATGTCAGGCCCATTTGCAAAGCTTTTGCATTAGCTTTCTTATTCAGCATATGCATGGCCCAGGGGTCAGTCTGGGACCTGACAAGAAATCTACTCCTTAGCATAGTTCTCAAAGTGTGTAGTATACTCATTAGGATCAGATTCATGTTTATATAGGTCATGATCTCTCTCAAGAATTAATAAACAGGGGGTGCCTGGGTGGCTCAGAGGGTTAGGCCTCTGCTTTCAGCGCAGGTCATGGTCTCAGGGTCCTGGGATCGAGTCTCGCATCGGGCTCTCTGCTCAGTGAGAGTCTGCTTCCTCCTCTCTCTCTCTCTGCCTGCCTCTCTGCCTACTTGTGATCTCTATCAAATAAATAAAATATTTTTTTTAAAAAAAGAATTAATAACAGAAATTATTGCTCTCCCTAGCTATTTCTTCTCTGTAGTATGGCTCGTACTTTTCAGTGGTATGGGATTTCACTTTTTTGGTCTTTCAGTAAGATACTGTCCTCTTCTGTGAGTTCATTGCCTCCAAGGCAATGAGGGAGAGGGACAGAAGGAGAGGGTAAAATCATCAACAGTTTGACACTTCACCAAAGGGAAAAGAAGTTTCCCTTGGCTCAGTTTTGGCTGTAGGATCAACTGAGTATGAAAGGCAATAGTAGAGAGAAAGAGGAGAGGGGGGAAAAAAATCAAGAGATTTTTCTCTCATTCTCCCTGAGCTTTAGGACTTTCCTTTTCTGTTCCTCAAACAACAGCTAAAATGGTTTCTCCTTGATCTCTGTGCTCTGAACCACAGTGCTCACTTCAGGTTTTGGTTTGCATTGTGTTTGGGCTGGTAGAGACTAGAAAAAAAAAAAAAAAAAAGGCAAACTCTGTTTACTGATTCTTCAAATTCTAGTGTACTCCTCTTTTGTGCCTGCTGATATTTATTTTTCAAATGCTACTCATGCAGTCTGTGGAGGTTCGATAGCTACTTCAGTGAAAGGAAAATGTTGGTGTGCGTTTACTCCATTTTCAAATTTCACTAGAACTGGAAGACAATATTTTCTTTAGTTAACACATTTCAGGACATTTTAGGACATCATTAAAATTCAGGGTTTTTTTCCTTACATTTTATGAAGGTTTTTTGGGGAGGGAGGGCATTTAGATTGACTTCACTTGGGAAGGAATAACTTAGAAGGATGAGGTTTAACCTGACAGCATCCTTGAAGCACCACAACAATCTGATTAAGCAAAATGGAATATTTTCTATGATAGATTCTGCTTCCTCAGTTTCCTCAAGTTTATTTCAAGTTTATTTCCATGTACACTGTGGAGCCTTCACAAATGAGTGCTGGGAAGAGGAAACATCATGAGTTCCAATCTCAAAACAGCTCTACCCTTCTTTTTTAAAAGAATAAAAAGAAAACCAGTTTACTCCCTTTTCATCTCAAGTTTTATCTTGATTTATTTTCAATTAATTCTCCTTTATGTCAAATTTGAAGTAAACTGTAGAGATGTTTCTCTGCATAAAAGAAAGCACAGGTAGACGCTAACCAAAAACAGAGAAGTCATTAGGGCTACTATCTGATTATATGATTTTTACTCCTATCAGAAAACAAACATATTATTAGACTGAGAAATCCATTAGAAACTTTAATTCCAAAGAGTTGATCCATTGTCACACTTTTTTTTTATATCTCTTGAATTCATATATCACAGTTTTTGTGTGTGAATTTTTTTGATTACAGGGAGCTAGATTTTTGCAGGGCTAACCTGATGTGAACAGCATCATACAGATATTAATAAAAGTGAAACCAGATTTTAGATCATTTAACACCAGGGATGCAAGTCTTTTCACACAACTCTGTATCTCTTAGAAGTTCAGGTGCAAGGAAGCTTACTTGTATCATTAGTGTAAAATTGTTCAGCAACATTTCTCCTATGAATAAAATTATGATTAGATATTTATCTTCATGATTTTGATTAGATGTTGGATTTTCTTAGGGAATCAAATACATACATAGGGAAAAAATGATATGGTGTGCCTGACTCAGGGAAATGCTAATAACTCAGGTTTAATCAATAAATACATTAAAGCATCTACTGATCCTGCAACAAATTCCATACCTAAAGTTGCCCGACAAATTCATTAGATGAGTTAAATGAGAGTATACCTTCTAATTTGTTTTCATATTTAATTATCCATTTATTCTTTTGATTCATAGGCAGTAATTTTATACTGTTGATTCCCTCTTGACCTTGTGCTTGTAACTGAATCCGGAGATCTGGCTTGTGGCCCAGGAATATGTAGAAAATTGTTTATATTAGCAGCAAGCTGCCTTGAGCTGCAGTGCTTTGATTTAATGTTACAACTGTACTAAAAGTAGCAGAGCTTTTCCCATGTACTCTCTATTCTGTTCAAATCCCTTGTCATTATAACAGATGTTTGGATTATTGTTCTGTAAACTATGTCAGAATTTCAATCTCTAGTATCTGTTTATTATTCTCCAAGGGTGATATTATAAATGTTCCCATGCACAGTTAATACTTATAAAACAGTCTGTCTTATTTCCCATTAAAAAAATCTTGCCAGAAAGTTCTGGTTAAATCAGAGGAAATATACCTAATTTGGGGAGGAGTGTCTTAAGTGTATATGAGTAAATAATTCCAGCTAAAAATGGGCAACATTTCAGAAAGCATTCCAGTCATTAAAAAAAAAAAAAAAACTATAGCTTTTTCCTTAAGTCTTAAGAGATACTGATTTTTAAAAAATTGATTTAAGTTTATGTAGGGTTAAAACTGAAATCTCACAATTAAGTAATTTTACTCTGATACCAAGATGTAATTTAATTTCTATCATTGCCCATGAAAGCCATATCTGCTGATAATACTTCATGCTTTTGAAGTGTGCAATGTTAACAAAATATAAGAATGATTGCAATAAAAGAATTTAAAGCCTAGCCCCTCAGAAAGATATCAGAAATGTGTGGGAGGAGATGTCCACTGTTTAAAATTTGTACTTAAGTAGAAAACCTTATTACCTTAAAAAAAAGAAGAGGGCCACTGACAGCTTTTTAAAATACACATGTAAAGGCTGAACTATTAGTTTCCTCCTGTTGTTTGAATGAGTTATGGCAGCTTTTACAAGGGCAAGAAATAAGATTTCCTAAGGTGACGGTCCAATTGGATATTGACGAAGAACTATATCTTTGATGTATCATTTGTTTCTCCTTTACATTTCTTTATTTTAATTCTTGCTCAAAAGAGAATTGGGATCTTCTATATAGAGCCCGTGTCAGATAAAGGAGCATTACGCCCGCTTATTACAAGAGACATAAGCATGCTAATACTCTGAGGAATAATCTGACTGTGTTTCTAGAAAACAAGGCTTGTAACTGAGTAAGAAATGTTCCTGTGAAAATAATTTGCTTCTCTTATTTACTTCACATACAATTTTATCCTCTGTGTTATATCTAATTTTTAGTCCTTTCTTTTGAATTTAAAAAAAAAATGGCATATAAAACAGGAAAGGGGAGAAGAGCCTACTCTTTGGAAATGATATAGAAGGTGAGTGACAGAAATCTTCTGGGAAATAAAAGGAGAAGGGAAGGGAGAGTTTAAGGAAAAGGGTCAATTAACTACTCCATCAGCCCCATCGAAAATGGTGCTGTAGCTTTTACTTCATTCATTTTGCCTTAAAGACTGGACATGGCTAAAATGGGGCTCAGAGTCTGCAGGAATACCAATGTGCATTACGTTTGCATTTAGGATTTTAAAAAACGAAGGGAAAAAAAAAAAACCACGCACAAGGTCAGCTTCGGAAATGATGAATGCCTTTTTGCTGAAAGCTGTACTGAACGTCCTTGAGTTTAATCAAAACTATTTGTTTTTAGTCAGCTTTGCTGTTGTCTCTTTTACTCTTGTCCACTGATAGCTTGACATTAATGACATCATAAATCATGTGAAGTGGCGGCTTGGGTTTGGTAGCATTTGAAGTGTTTGTTGAGATGTCCTGGACTATCTGAGGAGCTGGTGCAAGGTTGGATATCATGCTGCACTGAATCTTTAGTTTATGGCATGATTTGGTCAGTAAAAGCACAGAGTGCATTACTGGTATGATGGGCTTTCATTAAAGAATGTCAGGCTCTTCTTGAAATGCAGACTTCTGAAGGAGATTATTGAATAGGTGGATTTATCTTTAATTCTGTTTAATTTTTTTAAGACCCGATTTTCCAATCCCACATTAAAATAAAGACTTTGCCCTCTGTACTCGTCAATTTCTGTGGTCGTTCGTTGCTCGTAAAGTAAAGCATAAGGGTCCATTTGCATGGTTCACATTTGCACAGTGCACACTTAATGAGACTTGAACAATGTATACAGATGAGCAACTCTATCACTTATATTTTTTAAAGGCTCTTGTTAAGCAGAAAGCATCATCTGGAAATGTATTCTTTGAAAAATGTCTAGCTTTTATCAGTTTTTTGTTTCAGAATGATTTCACCGGATTATTCTATGTTTTATAGCTTGTTATCTGTGTGACTGTTCTTAGAACATGCTTTTCATTATCATTGTACTCTACTGTTAAGAAAGAAAAGATTATTCTTTAACTATTATTTATTTAATGGCATTTTGTTATAGTGTAATACACTATAACTATATATATATATGAATAATATGTAAATCATTTACTTCCTTATCGGGCCAGTACATTAACAAGTTAAAGGGATTTACTTTTTTTGTAAGGCAACTGGCAAAACTGAGATGTCTTTTCTTTAGTCATGGAGAAGAACATCATCTTGAAATGTGCCTTGCATATTGTAAAAGAGTACTTTTTACAGTGTGGAGATAGTTCAGCCAAAATATAGAAACACTTGTCCAGATGTTAACAGAAAAGCAGTTTTCACCTACGTTCGAAGTGGATCAAAATTAGAAACTGATTATAATGACATCAAACAAAACCAATCATTTCACAACTTGGATAATTTAATCCTTACGGTTTAAACTGACATCACAGGGGGAAAAATATGTTACGTATAGATTTAAGTACAGATTCCTGAAACTATCTCCCTAGGTATTTATGACCTATTTTTATAGGATGCTAAGAAGTTTTTTCTTCATATATGCACTAAGTATAAAAAAATACTTATGTGGAAATTTTATAACTTGAAATAGTATTAAAAGATTTTTTTCTCTTCAACAAGATGTATTGACAACATAAATGGATTTGAACATTTTGTTCTTGCTTCAAATAAGACTGGCCCCTGTTGTAAAGAAGGATTCTTTCTTCAGGACTCAAATGGTACAAATAATTATAACAACAAAGCAAATCACAGGTGAGCTCAATATAATTAGAGCAATAGAGTTCAATTGATTTGACGTACACCTCCTCTCTAGAGGTTCCTTGCCTAAGAGAATATTATTATGAATTTTTAGACTACTGCACAATTTCAGGAAACATTCAAAATATTGTTATATGGTTTCATAGTGTCTCACTGTACTGTGTGGAAAATGCTCTGGTGGAGGAGAGGAGAAATAACTTAAATACCCTTTGCCACCAAAACTTACTCTACTTCCTTCCTACACATCTGTCTCCCCAAAAATTTCAAGGTTGTTTTTTTTTTTTTTCATTGAGTACTTAATAGTCTTTGATTTCTTCCAATCCATACATGATAGCATTGGGCAGGCATTAATTCTCTGCACACCCTAACTATGTGACATAAACATGCCACTGCTTTCGGCTCAGGTCATGATCTCAGGGTCCTGGGATCGAGTCCCACATTGGCTCTCTGCTCAGCGGGGAGCCTGCCTCCCTCTCTCTCTCTGCCTGCCTTTCCGTCTACTTGTGATTTCTCTCTGTCAAATTAATAAATAAAATCTTTAACAACAACAAAAAAAATCTAGTTCATATATAGATACACACACACATATACACATATATATACATATATACATATATGTATGTGCCTATATATGTGTATGTGTGTGTGTGTCTATATATGAATGAACTAGATTTTTTTAATCTACTCTGCTTATCCTAATTTTGATACACCAAATAATTAGGGTTAACCTAGGAACAGAGAGAGGAAATAAAGCTTCCTTCAAAAAAGAGAGCACACATCCTCAGTCAGACACACCATGTTTAGAACCCCCGGTATGCAGAGAGAATCACTTACATGATTGGCCCCCAAAAAGTGACCTCAGACTCCCAAGCATACAATTTTCAGTTTTCTGCATCTACCTATCTTTAAAACCCTTCTAACATGTCAAATATATACTTAGCAGATTTCCTTCTTCCTATCAACAAAAATAGGGCATTTGTAGGCAAACAATGTTTTCCTAGTAAAACAAGGAAAATGTTAGCTCTTTTATTAATGAAGAAAAACACCAAGTTGATTTATTACTTTTGTTTACTTCAGGGTTGCTTCTAAAGAATTTGGCTTTCTAAACCTTGACAAGAAAAAAAATCGGCACAACGGCTTGAGAATCTACCTTGTCCAGAACCCTGCCCTCTAGAATGTGGAAGCGCGTGCTCGTACACCCACCCCCTTACACATCCTTGTACACACCCACGTTCACTGAGACACACAGTTATGCCCAGAGCAAGTAATATTACCGTGCTGGATTAAAACTTTCATTCATCCTGAAGATTTTCATTTTAATTTAGCTCCTAATGGAGGCCTGATGAAAAACAATCAGCTCGGAGTCTATTCCATGACGAACCAAACTCTAGGTCACGTATAAATAGTGGATGATGGTAATTACAGCGAAGAATCTGAGGTACTATTTATTTCTAACTAACAGACAGCACCTGCCAGTATTCGTACATCAACTCGTTATTAAAGCCCTCTGTCTGGATGCTGAGCTGACTTATTTTACAACTAATTGTCTTTTACAAGTAATCATGAAGTATGTATGAAGTTTGGTAAGTAAAATCATCTAATTTGGCAAGGGACATATTAAAATGAAAGAATTTGTGTCAGAACATATACTACAGCAGCTAGTTTTCATGATTGTCAAGTGCAATTTCATAAATACACCACCATAAACATCTTCTGATTAACTTTTTTCTTATGTTAAGATGAGAATTTTAGAGACATGGATCCTTAAAATGTTTAAAAAGTGTTTAAGGAGGTGGGAGACCCTCATTCTTTGAGTTATTACTCCAAAATGAAAGGGCAGATTAAAAGGAGCTACCATAGGCAGAGCTCATTCAAAGGCATTCTTCAGGGCGCCTGGGTGGCTCAGTGGGTTAAGCTTCTGCCTTTGGCTCAGGTCATGATTTTGGGGTCCTGGGATCAAGCTCCACATTGGGCTCTCTGCTCAGCAGGGAGTCTGCTCTCCTCTGTCCCTTACCCGGCTCATGATCTCTCTCTCTCTCTCTCTCAAATAAGTAAATAAAAAGTCTTAAAAAAAAAAAAAAAGGCATTCTTCATGTATAGTAATGCAAGTAAACCAAGTCTGGGGAAACTCACTGCCATTCTCTAAGAGAAACAAAGTTGAATATGGCAGATAATTAGCCTTTAAATGTACTCCACAGAAAAATTCTCCTTCATCAGAACTTTCTCCCTATTATGTTTCTAACATAATTTTATTTGAATTCAAATTTATTCTTCAAAAGTAAATACTAAATACTAAATCTGGTCTGTAAGCAACTGGTGGAAAGCAAACAAAGATTGCTATATTGCTTTGGATATTCATAGAAAGCAGGTCTGCCACATATGGTAGAACAGGTTGTTCACTGTAGAAGCACACCTTACAGTAAGTGTAAGAGGGCATGAAATCTAGCTCCTACCCCATGTACCCTGGCAAGATGTTTCTCTGGTTTTGTTTTTGTTTTTGTTTTTCCTTGTTTTGTTTTGTTTTAAATACAGAACACTTCATGAATTTGTGTGTCATCCCTACACAGGGGCCATGCTAATCTTCTCTATATTGTTCCAATTTTAGTATCTGTGCTACCAAAGCGAGCACTGTTCCTCTGTTTTAGATAAAGACAAAAGTTCATCAAACTGGACATCCAGGGGGCTGTATTTGTCTAGAGGGAGTGACCTGATTTTCTACTTCACATATTGGTACCTATGGATTATCAGAGACTTTTGTGGAAAGATGTTTGTTTCATTAGATTAAAAAAATAAAATAAAAGTCAAAGAGTTACATCCAACCTCAAAAGTAAGTTTATACTTGTTTTAGTTAAGAGAAAGCCTGACCTTTAAATTACATAAAACTAGGAAATTCTGAAAGGAATGTCTTCCAAAACACCTGACTTGCAATGATGAGACAAAGCCACTTCCCCTTACTGAATCCTCTTAATCAAAATGGTTTTTTTACTATTTTGCAACTATTTGTCTTTTTATGATAATCCCTCCCCATCATATTCAAATTCCTTCCAAACATTCATATATAAATGAGAGTGACCAGCAGCTTATCCAGGACATCCGTAAGTGGGCTATTGATACGAAGTCACTCACTTCTCTTCTCCTATTCACAAAGACTAAAAATAAAACTGAACTAAGAAAACCTTGGAGCGAGAAGAGAATTTCTAGAGTGTACCAAATTTTTCAAAGTGAAACATTTAAGGACATACTTTGCCTAGTTCCTTAGGTTATCAATGTGTTAGTGCTAATCTTGCATTAGGTCAGGGTTAACCCCAAAGAATCAGCTATTGAGTTCTGTAATATCTTTGTGGTACTTGTCAATAACAGTGTGGCTGTGCCTCTGGCTTCTGAGTCTCAGTCTCCTGTAGTGTTTTCTGTAATAAATACAGTAAAATAAACATGGGTACTTCCCAGGCCCTGTATAAAATCCTTTTTTAAAGTTAATTAAATTTTTATTGACAACCTATTATGTAAAGATTTTTGGGGGTAAAAAACATTTTCATAAGAGATATTTTATGATTCACCTATCCTTCCCCATCACACAGAGAGATGTCTAACACCAATATACCTAGTTTCAGCTGTATCTTCTTGCGATAACCTCTTGCGATAACTTCTTGCGATAACTCAATGAGACAGTCATAGAAAATTATTTTTTCTATTGGAAACATATTGGATACTTGAAAAACACCTTTAAGAATATGGAAACATTTTATATCCTTGCTTATCTTGAGAGTGCTAGTGAGTAACAGAAATCACAAGAGGTATATGACGCATGGACTCCAAAGCAGTATTTTACTATAAAAGCATGGAACCCTGCTTGCATATGTAATTTAATGTGCACCATGCCTCCCCTAATTCAATCAGGTCTCTACATCCCTTCTTTTATATTCCAATTGGATTTCATGTGCTAAAGCCATCAAGATTTTCAGGATGAAATGAATGCTTGTATTAATCCTGCAATTTCCATTTAAAACACAGCATCGATTTGATTAATAAGGTTTGATGCTGAATAATTATATGGCAAATATGTAGGCTATAGGAAAACCACAGATGTGACCACCAGCAAAAGCCTTGTGGGAGAAAGAGGTCAAAGGGAAGCAATGGCCATGACTGAGGTGATGAATTCTTTGGCTTTTCTTTTATGCAATTAACAAGCAGGGCTTCTATTAATTTGCCACCTCCAGAGCCTTGACTGGTCAGATGTGTCTGGGTCAAGGGTCATGGGGGCAGAGTAGGGGTCAGCATCACAGCAGCCCTGAAACAAAATGGGAAAACTAAAGAAATCTCAATGATATGGCTGAGTATACATTCTATAGTATGGAAGGAATGGGAGGAAGTGCATCTCCTTAATGTTAAGATTGCTGTTTTAGAATAATAAAAATGTTCTCTGCACATTTAATTCAAAGTAATCAATCTAAGGTGCAGTGGTTGAGCATCCAATAAAAGAAAATCAATGTGGTCTCTACAAGGGAAGACAAACAACACTCGCTTTTACTAAAGGGATTATAGGTTAACATTTATTCAGTGTATTGTAATCTGATGTCAAGTGGTATAAAATCAAGCCAACAATCCATTACCACCCGTTATAGGCTAGGTGCTGATCTCATGCAAATTGACTTTTCATAGAACTTATTAAATCATTTCTGTGTTCTAGCTATGAAACATTTTTCTATAGTGGCTGAATTCAGTAAATTTAATTTCACATCTCAGATGGAAGTATATCAAAAAGACAAATAGTTGTCATTTCAAAATGAAGATTTTTCACAACTTTCTTATGCTTCTGGTCATTAATTATATTAAGTACCTATGATGTTACTTTTCTAGGAAAACAAACTAAAGAATTTGGGCATGGTACTGGACCTGAATTACTTTCTTCCCAAATCCTTTTTATTCACTCCTACAAATGTCACTGTACAAATTCATCTATTTTATAACACTTGGAGATAAATTGTGCTGCAATTCCAAATTCTGATAGGATTTAGATTTCTCTAGAATTTAAGAGAATAATTCATGTTATCAGTCCTATGCATATTCTTAATTTTGAGCAATTTTCTATAAAGCAAAAAAGTCTGTATTTCATATTGGACACATTGTGAAAACAGGATTATTTTTTAATAATATGCCTTACAAAGTGCTTTATATAGTTCCACAATTTTGGAATTAAAAATTGTTGAAATTCTAAGCGTCTTAAGTATAGGGAACCTAATTCTTTAGTGTACTGGTCTAGCGTTTCCACTATTTGCTTGGGCAATAAGGATTTACAGTGACGACTGCACCTTCCCTCTCAAAAACAGGGTGAGCTTTTGAAGTATTAGAAGTTAGTGATCTTTCATTAAACATAATAAAAAAAATGGCTAGCAAACCTGTCAAAGTTAGCATTTTTTTCTAAAGCAACTGTGCTTATTGTTAGAATTGGGGCCACTTTTAAGTGTGAGGAAAATCATTACCACATGTCTGAAAAAACTGGTGATATTTTGCAGATCGCATTACTCTGCAGCCTGGTGCTACTTCAAAACATTTCAGAATTACTCGGTACTAGAAAGGGAAATTGAATTTGACACTATTTTTATTATAAAAGCTAAGTTTAGTTTTACCACCCTTGCTTTGATGAAACCTTTAGCTTTTTATTTGTTGGGAAGTAGAAGTTCTCCTGTTCTGTATACAACAAATAAAGAAATGTAGAACCTCTTATTTTAAAGCTTATCCACAAAATCTATTATATATATTCTATACACACTATATGTAAAATACATTATTGTATTATTAAACTACTCATGAGTTAGTATTTTTAAGATTAAGATTTAAGAAATTTATTAATTTTATCTCTAGAATGGCTTCAATTATTATCTTTCTTAATTATTGTGATTTTTTTCCCTGATATTTAGGCCAAAATATTTGGTGAAATTTATCACATTTACATGAAGCACTCTGAACTGACCAAATTGAAATCTTAAAATCTAACAATGATCTTGCAACATAGTTTCAATACTTTTGTTTTATACTTTTGTTCAGATGTTGAATTAACCCTAAAACAACAGATTCTTTGCTTTTAAAATTAAATTGTAAATAAAATCAGAGTTGGGCAAAATAGGTTGAGACACTATTTTCAGACTGTGAATTCTAAACCTGGGTTCTCTCCAGGATGTGGATTTTACCAGGATTTTTCATGAGCCCTTAATTTTTTGTCACATTTGTGTTAATATAATAAGGCAGAATTTCCTGCTCATTCCTACTGCATGTATGCTGCATTAGTTATCATGCTTCTGATCTCCTAGCAAAAACAAAAAACAAACAAACAAAAACCCCTCACAAATCTTAAAAAAAAAAAAAAAAAGAAAAGAAAAGAAAAGAAAAAAAGAATCAGGTACCAAAAAAAACACAAGTGCGTCTCGTGAGAAAAAAAAAATTGGTTTCTTTTCATTTTTATTCGTAAAAGATTAGCTTGCTTTAGGGGATCTAAATAACACAAAATCATTTCACATCCAGAAACGATGAAGAGATGAACTCTAGGCTAACGGTAATGGCAAAAATAATTTCAAACTGAAGGCAAAACCACTTCATTTTGTGCACAATGTCTGAATGCCTTCCACTGGACTTTAAATAAAAAATGGAAAACATTTTAGCAAATCTAGGGAAGCATGGAGTCGATGGCACTGAGAGGCATTTTTGATGTTTTTGCATTTTTGTGCAGGGAGAGCCATAAAAGGTTGCCAGTGGGGTATTGTAACACCACAGCTGAGAGTGAATTTTAGATAGATATAACCAGTTAAAGGTGATTGAATATCAAGGGTTGAGTAGTGCTTATTATACCTGCTGTTGGGAGACTTCAATTCATTATTGTAACAGAATGAAAACAGCATTGCTGCTGTCCAGGACATGCTTGTAGTATTGATTGGGCTTCTCCAAAGTCTTCTCTTAGGATGCAGAGTGCAGTCAAACATGCACAAACATCACTCAGTTCCCCTGATTCTGTCATGTGCTCCTTGTACCTCACACTAAAGCAGCCTTAAGACACAGGAAAATGCTTCTGTATTTGAAGGCAGACAGGGCTCTAAGCCTGACTCCAGGGGCTATGCAGATGTGGTGACCTTTCTTCCAGAGACCAGATTTCACACTCAAATTGTCATTAAAGCTTGATTTTCCCTAGAGGTCTCCAGTCAACTTGTGTGCTCTCTCCATTAGGGTTAAAAGTCAGAGTGGCACCATGCCCACGACGCATACTAAATAAAATGGAACATAAACAAAAGCAGGGAGTGACCCTCCGTCCCAGAAGGAATGGCATCATTCACCATCCAGCCAGCAGTAGTCAGCTCTGGTCAAAATGCACAAATCCAGGATAAACACTTGAGCCAGAATTTCACAGGATCTCATGTCTCTGGCAGGGTATCTCTTAACTAGTATATTATTCCCTCCTTTGAATTTTTGGAAGTAGTAATAACTACTGACTGAGTTAATTAATCAGATAGTTCAGGAACAAAAGTTTAAAAAGGAAAGAAAGAAAAGAAAGGAAAAAAAAACCAAACCCTATATCTATAACACAAAAATGAACTGGTTTGGGGCCTCTAATTATAATAATGGCAGAGTTAGAGTCTACATTGAGACAATTAGTTTATAAAAGAGTTTTGTTTCCTTGCCTATGTAGGTTGCCCGAGGACAAAATGGCCTTAAAAAATGCCATGATTTCTCAATGTCTTAATGCAGCTCATTTTAAGCTTGTCTCATAAATGAAATTTGGAAAGAGCAAATTTCTTTAATGTCCCAAATGAATCAGCCTAACATTGCAAGGATGGGAGGTAGCGTTGACCTACCGATACGCTGTATTTGCCCCCACAGACCTATGCCAAGAATATGCTTTCCGAAAGTAGAAGCCTTTCTGCTTAATTACGTACCTCTTGATCTGAAATGCCAATGCAAACAGCTCCATTTTCTCCTTAAAAGAGGGAAGAGATGGTGAGAACTGAAATTGTTCACAGAAACATTTCTCGGTACTTTAGGCAATCCCAGTATAGGGAACATGAGAATCAGGCGGGATAAATCTCAGTCCTATCAGACCTGTAGATTAAAATACCAGCAACAGATCTGAAACTGGGATATATTCCAACATCTAAACATGTGATCCAGTCACATAGTATCTGGATTTGGCATGATGCTTTTAGCTTTTATCTAGAGGTTTGTGGCAATTCTCTCATTTAAAATGCTGTTTGGGGGACACCTGGGCGGCTCAGTGAGTTAAGCGTCTGCCTTCAGCTCAGATCATGATCCCAGAGTCTTGGGATCGAGCTCCACCTCAGGCTCCCTGCTCAATGGGGAGCCTGCTTCTCCCCTGCCACTCCCCCTGCTTATACTTGCTTTCTCCCTCTGTGTCAAATAAATAAATTAAGTATTTATGAAAAAATAAATAAAATGCTGTTTTTGTAACTGAGTAAAGATGCAGAGTGTACTCCCTGTATATGTTGTAGGAAGACTGACATCAGAAGACATCAGTTCTAGCCCCGAATCCAATATTTACGGTGTAACCTTGAACAAGTCACTCTCTCCCTTTGAACTTTTTATTTCTAATCAGCAAATTAAGGCTGACATATGCTTTGACTATTTCTCGGGATTGTTCTCAGATTAAATGACCTAATTCATATGAAAGTTAATTGGAAAATTATGAAGATGATAGATAGACCCACCCCACTATTATCAATTTGCTACTGAAAAGTTCATCTGCCTAAGGTGAACAAAAATTCCTCTGGCTAACCTTTGGGCCTATTACGGTGTCCCAGATCCCTTTTGCCTTTTCCTCTGCTCCAACTTTCCCAGAAACATTTTCTACTGATATGTCAAAACCAACCTTAAGTGGCTGATTCCCAAAGTCAAGATCATTCCCCTGGTCTTCTGCTTCAAGCCTTACCCTCCGTGGGGATTCGTCTCCACATAACTAGCCTGGTACCCTTCACAACAGCCTTAAGTGAAGATCGAGATCCCATATTCTCCCCTTTGAGTAAACGCTCTGCACATTGCGTTTTTGTTATTGTTCTTTTTAAAAAAAAAAAAAAAAAAAAAAAAAAAAACACTATGATCTGTACTTGTCCCAAACTACAACTTTAGCTTCTCTTCCCTTCAGTCTGAACCTTGACTTTTATTTCATAGTAAACAGATTAATTACTATTTTTCTGTCCCATACTAAACTTTTAGCCTCTCTTCCCTTCATTCTGGACACTGCTTTTTATTTGAGCAATGAAATCACTTACTAGTTTTTTTCTCAATTACTAGTTTTTTTTTTATAGTAATGAAATCAATTGCTAGCTTTTTCAGAATCACTTAGGTATTTGAAAGCTTTTTTAGCCTATCCCACTAGCTTGCAAGCTTACAAGAAGAAGAGTGTGTCCTGTTCAGGTACTGAACTTAGTACCACAAATGCCCCAATGAAACAGTCCTAGCTTTATCATTGTGGGATATATGCAGTCTCTGTAGTTCCAACGAATTTAAAGATAAACCCAAACTTCCCACATTTTTTTCCCAGGGCACATGGAGAGGAGCAAATTCACTCTCCTCCTTCATTCGGAATGATTCTTAAGATTTCCCTTGCCCTCAAAATGTAAATGCATACATTATATACATTGTTTTATCAAGGAACATTACAGTCGTGTGTATGACTTACCTCTGCCAACGTCCCCGAGTTCTTCCACAGCTTCACCTTCCCCCACCTCCCAACCCTGTTTTGTTAACGTCAACTGGTTCACACCATAGAGAATGAGTAAAAGCAATTATCTTTTAAAGTGAAGGCCTGCTATGATCAACACCCCTAACACACCTGATTTCTATCATAAAGAAATGATGATTTCTTTAAAAATGATGTTTTTAAAAAATCATTTTCTTTAAAAAATGATTTACCTCACCATAAACTCATTTTGCAAATGAGAGAGTGGAGACTCAAAAAGGTAAATTAACTTCATTCATACCATAAAGATAGTAAATAACTGAGCTAAGAATTCTTGAATTCCTTATCAGGTCATTCTGATTCTTAAGACTGTAATATATTTCAATATATAGCTCAATATATTGACTTCCTTCACTATACATTGACTGCCATAACCTCATTTGGGGGAGCTCATTTTGACACAAATCTGCATTCCGTGATGCCTCCAAAACTCATCATTGCTCCTATTCTAATTCATAATAATTGCCTGGGATCACATTAGGCTCTCTAGCTTCTCAGCGCCCTATACGTAAATGATCTCATTTGATGCTGGGGGAAACCTGAAGAATGCTGGACAGGTGTTCTAACACCCATTTTAGATTGAATAAAGTCCTTAGGTTAAATAAAGGATTGCTCAAGTTACCACAATAATAAGCAACAAAATCATGACTAGAATTTACGCTTCCTGACTATACTTTCAGAGCTCCAAACTCACAGGGTCTTCTATTACTATGTGGACCTATAATTGTAGTTTAAAAGTTCTTAGCACAGATTTCACAGTCAAGAAATATAAGAGCTTGGCAGCGGCTGGGTGGTTCAGTGGGTTAAAAAATTCTGCTTTCGGCTTAGGTCATGACCTCATATCAGGTTTCCTGCTCAGCAGAGTCTGCTTGTGCCTTTCCCTGACCCTCCCCACCTGTGCTCTCTCTTGAGCGTGTTCTCGCTCTCAATAAATGAAATCTTTAAAAAAAAAAAAAAAAAGGGGGGGGGGCTCCAAAGCCTCTGCCTTTGGCTCAGGTCATGATCCCAGGGTCCTGGGATCGAGCCCCAAATCAGGTTCTCTGCTCAGCAGGGAGCCTGCTCCCCCCCACCTCTGCCTGCCTTCCTGCCTGCTTGTGATCTCTGTCTGTCAAATAAATAAACAAAATCTTAAAAAAAAAAATTTAAAAAAGAAAGAAAGAAAGAAATTCAGGGACTCTAAACTCTTTCTTTTTTGTCATAACTGGACTTAATTTCTTTTTAAAACCTTATTTCTGCCTGAGAGTACAATCAACCTAGCCACACAGGAAAGTGTAATTAAATTCCTGATTACTCAAACACCATTTAGGAGTAAACAATTTTTTTTTGGTTTGTTGTTGTTGTTTGTTTGTTTGTTTTTAGCATGGGTTGGGGGTGGGCAGAGGAAGCCCAATGCAGAGCTCAATCCCAGGACCCCGAGATCCAGCCTGAGCTGAAGGTAGACACTTAGCAAATTAAGCCACCCAGGTGTCCCTAGGAGTAAACAGTTCTGCCTGTTCCTTCTTTTACTCTGGGCCTTTCCTTGTTTTACTTTTCTTCCCTGGCCTGGTAGCGGTGTTCTCTCCTGACTTAAGGAGCAAACAGTTGGCCCAGGGTCATTGGTACCTGCTTACACTGGCCTCAGGGAGATGTGGCTTAGTCAGCCTGGGCTTTGGACACTGACCTTGGTCTACACTGCATCCACTGCTTACTCGTGAGGCACTTCTGTGGCCACATAGTCCATTATGCACTTGCACCTATTAATGCCCTTTGGTCCCAACCCAACTTTTAGCCATGTCTCTGGATTTCTTAGGAACAGCATAATTACAGGATGTTCTCTTGTGCTGCTCTGGGCCAGGGGAGGCTTATGAGCTATCTCAGGCCCTCTTACTGTTTTGAACCTTCTTTTCTAGAACACATCTCCGTGCTCTCCGGCACTGGTGTAGAGGACCTCTACATCAAGCTTGTTGCCATCCCAGACCTCTGCTTAGAAGAAAACTGAGAGTCCCCTCCACTACTGAAGACCCCAAACCCTTCAAGCATTATTATTATCGAGAGCCTCTTTCAGCAAGCCTTGTTCAGTATCAACTGCATTAATTATATATTTTAACAAAGGTTTATATAGCACTTATTTTCTGTTCTAAATGCTAACTCTATTTTATAGATGAGGATGTAAGCCAAAGAGAGGATAAGTTACCTGCCCAGAATCACACAACTAGTAAGCAGCAGAGCTAGAATTTAAACCTTGGTGGTTAAGAATGATGAATAGTAAGTGATTCACATGAGTATATTAACCACACCAGAGTAATGAGGACCTTAACAAGACGCCATTTATAAAATTTATTCAAATGGTCTCAGAGACATAAAGTGCCTCACATAAACTAGTGCATTATACCTGCCTGGGCTATGCGATGTCCTAAGAACCTGTCCTTGTGGGCATGGTTCTTTTTACTTGTCAAGAGATACAGATGGCTCTTTCAGAGTAGGAGGTGGCAATTCCATTATGTTCTAAAATGTAACAGTATCAAGGCCAGGTGTGTATTCCAATAATAAATGTTTATGGTTAAAGTCAACATCGTCATGTAAGTGATTACAGTCTAGACAGCTTTTACTTAAATATATCTTAAGTTAATGATGACGTTTTTGAAAAGAAGAAACAGTAAGACTATTTCAGAGAACATATCTGAAACTTTCTTCAATAACATAAAAAATCACTATTTCATCATCTCTAACATTTTGTGAAATTAGGCTTGGAGCCATAGATATGCTTCACAATTAAATTCCTTTTCCTGATACATAAAGTAATTTTTCTGGAAAACCAAGACACTTGCAATATACTTAAATTTAAAACACCACACACAAAAAATACCAGCACTGGAATTCAGAAACAATGAATTCTGGAACACTGAAAAGAAATTTTTAAAAATTTAAATAAAATACATAATACAAAAAAAAAATTTTTTAAACAAACCTTATGCATTATAACAGATAACTTCATCTTCTGGGCAAAATAAAGTCACAGGGCCAGAACTACCCTTCTATATGAGATAAACAAAGAAATGAACAATTGTTTTCAAGATGTTGGACATCAGATAGAAAAAGAGCAGTGATCTTTGATGACAGGAAACAAATGAGACAGACCTTTTGCCCGTATCGTAGCTATGAAAGAGTTTCTGGCCTTTGGTAGAGATATGGGGAGTTAGGGGAAATCAGGAAACTACCTAATTTAAGAAGATGGAGCTGAGACACCAGAGAGACGAGGGCAGCTAAAGTTCACAAGACAGAGTATCAGGGAACTAGTTCTCTCCAGGAAGAGAACCCTGGAGACCTGTGGAGCATTGGCCTCAAGTATTCCCTGGGGTTCTGAGCAATTCATGCTCTGAGGAAACCAGACAAGGCTGGGGAAAGAGGCATCCAAGAGGAGTAAAGGTAACAGTGCCCACACGCCCACAGGACCAGCCTGGAAAAACAAGATTCACAGGGCATTGGACAGAATCATTACAAGGATCTTGCCTCAGTAGTGAGTTCCTTATACTGAGAATTATTTGGGCCACTAAGTCTTAACAAAAACATCAAAGGACCAAACTGTTTGTAAGTAATTTAGCTGCATTACAAAATAAGACACAAAAATATTTATAGGAAAACAAAAATATCCAGCAACCAACGATGTTAAATAATGTCTGGCATCTAATAAAAAATACCAATCATATGAGCAAGGAAGAAAAGAAGACCCATAAAGAGGAAAACCAGCAATTGAAATCAACCCTGAGCTGACACAGATGTTAAAATTAAGACAGTTTATCAAAACATATGTTCAAAAAGGTGGGGATATAAGGATGTAAGAATACCTGAATCAAACTTATAGAGATGAAAAAAGACTTAAAAATGAACATCAAGTGTTGGCAATTATTTGTAGGAACTGGGATTCTCATACCCTGTTGGTGGGAATTTAAATGGGAACTAGTGGGAATTTAAATGCTTTGGAGGGCAATTTGATAATGTGATAAAAAGGTAAAATATAACTACCATATGATCCAGTCATTCCATTCCTGGGTTCATCTGAGAGATACAAAAGTATATGCCCATGCAAAGACTTAGACATAATTATTTATAGAAGTTTTATTCATAAAAACTCCAAAATGAAAAGAATCCAAATTTTCATCAATATGTAAAAAGATAAACTCTACTGTATCAATATGGACTACTACTCATCCATAAAAAGGGACAAAGTATTCCTTTCCTCTACACCATGGATGGATTTCAAAATAATTACGCTAATGAAAGAGGCTAGACAAAAATTGTATGATGCCATTTATGTTAAATTCTAGGAAATATAAACTAATCTATAGTGACAGAAGACAGATTTGTTTTGGGGAGGTCAATGTAGAGGTCAAGGAAGGTTGGGAAGAAGAGATCACCAGGAGTCATGAGAAAATTTGTATCCCTGATGGATAAGTTCATCATCTTGATTGATGGTAGTTTCACGAGTGTATACATGTGTGATAACTTTTCAAGTTGTTTACCTTAATATATTCAGCTTATTATATGTCAGTTGAATATTAATAAAGATTGCTTTTAAAAGCCACATACACACACAAAAAAAGAATGAAAAAACAGTTTCATATGAGAAGACTTTCTAGCACAAAATGGGAGTAGTTAAATTTTGTTTTGCCTTTCACCTCTTCCAATACTTTGCTTTTGTGTTGTTAATCATATAAAATCAGTTTTATTTAAGGAAATTTGACAGTGAATGTGATATTATTTTCCATTATATGGAAAGTAAATTTATAGGAACTTTCTCCATGTTTATTTCTTTAAGATTTTATTTATGTATTTGAAAGAAAGAGTAAGAGAGAGATCACAAGCAGGAGGCATGGGTAGAGGGAGAAGTAGACTCCCTGCTGAGCAGAGAGCCCAAAGCAGGGCTTAATCGTAGGACCCTGGGATCATGACTTGAGCCAAAGACAGATGCTTAACTGACTGGGTCACCCAGGTGCCCTCTCTATATTTATTTTTAAGTAAATAATGAAATGTGCTCAAGAATAAATAATGCTCAATATTTTACATTCAGGCCTTTCCATCAAAAAATAATGTCCTAAATTTCCAGGATCACAATATGTACTCAATATCTATGCCAAAATTTATTGGAAAAATACATAATGTAATTTAGTAATATATATTTGAAGAAAGAGTAAAAGAAGATGTTTTTAAAAAGTAGAATTAGGGTATAATGATCAGATTGCTGAGAAAAATTTTGAAGTTTGAGTATTCTTTTATGATAATTTTTTTCCCTATAATAGAGCATTAAAGCAATTTAGAATTTTACACTATCTCGGGACAATAGGCCTAGGCAATTGTGGAATCTTAGGTGTGAATTGTCACTAGGGATTTTCATACTCTTTACCAGAAGATAATGTTGTGGAAAATGATCAGTTTCAGAGAATATTTCCAATGGATACCGGAATCACTTCTACGAGATCAGTGAGTATCCTATCATGTGAGAAGAGGCTCCTAATAAGTTTTTCCTTCTTCTAGTCTCTTCTTCCTATAGTTCATTTTTTGTATTGTTTCCAGAGTTCCAGAGATAAAGATTTGACCATATCACCTTTCTATTCTAAACCCTTCCGTGACTGTGCAGTATTTAAGGCCTTGGATTATGTGCATCGTTATTTTTGATGACTGCGTCTACCTTCTATGCATTCTGAGGTTTAGCTGCAAAGAACTTAGAAATATGATTCTTTTACTTATAAGCACATATATGTTCACATTATCCTAATTATGTTTTATAAAGATCACACCTCTGCTGTGTTGGGGAATCGATTGCAGGAAGATGAAATAAGAGAATAGCATAGCATTGACTCTTGTGAGAGACAATAGTGACTTCAGGGAGTCTGATAGTAAACAGCATACAGGGGAGCTCTGCAGATGGCTTTCCTTCCATTTTCCCACCTAAGGACTTTCTAAATAATATTCCGACCCTACAGCAATGTCATCTCATTTATAAGTTTCTTCCCAATGGCCAGGACAAATACCTTTTTCCTTTCAACTTTGTTCACTTATTGCTCTATACGTCTTCTACACAGTACTTACCCCAGTTCAGAATGATCATTTCTGACCATGCTTTATTTTCCATGACCTTCTCAGAAACTAGTATAAAGCTACTTAAATTGTTGGTCAGGTTTCCCTCAGGAAAAGCGTGTCACACTCAAAAGGAATCATTGAAAAGGGTTTAACCATAGGACTCTCACAATGTACAAATAGAGTTCCATAAAACCAACAAGAGCTAGGGAAGTACCATTAGACAATCTTAAGAAACTAGAAGTCTTCTAGGCCTGAAGGGCAAGGGAAGGGGGCAGTTACCAGAATCCAGCCTGACCTATAGTATGATGCCTCCTAGTCAATGCTTTAGTAGAGAAATTCAGCCACTGACAGACTTCTTTGGAAGGGAGCACAGAAACATAAATGCTGCCTTCACTCTCCACCGGCCTCCTGAAGGCAAAGGACACTGTTAGATACAGTATTTTGAGACTGGCCTCCTGGACACAAGGTGGATTAGATGGGTTGAGAATGGACCCGGAGAACGAATGCAAAACCGCCAGCAATTTGACATGGAAAGTGAAGGAGTGTCATCAAACTGACAAGTGGAAACATGAATCCATGCATGGAAAAAGAACAGAAACTTGGGAGAGCATTTTCATGTGGATTTCATTGTCTGAATACAACAGGGTACAATGGCAGCTAAAAATTAAATTCTAGGGGTGCCTGGGTGGCTCAGTCAGTTAAGCATCTAACTCTCGATTTCGGCTCAGGTCATGATCTCAGGGTTCCGGGATCGAACCGCTGTGTCCAGCTCCTCGCTCAGTGGGGAGTCTCCTGGAGGTTCTCTCTCCCTTTCTCTCCCTCTGGCTCGTGCTCCCCCATTCTCTCTCTCTCTCTAATAAGTCTTTAAGGAAGAAGAAAGGGGGAGGAGGGGGAGGAGGAAGAGAACAGAAAGGAAGAGAAAGAAAAAATAAAGATTAAATTCTAGGTCTCTGGGAAGTCTGTGTCATTGCCTCACAAGTTTTCTTAAGACCACCCGAGTCAGAACTGACTGGGTTATATGCTAAAACATAGTGTTGTAGACACTGTATGGAGCCCACTGAATCAGAATCTCTAGGGGAAACACCTAGAATTTGAGTTGTTAACAACCTTCCCAAGAAATTCTGATGCATTCCTCTTTTTTGTTTTGTTTAGAAAGCCACTGATCTTAAGCTTTTTAGAGTTATAAACTGCAGAAAATTGGAGGCAACTTTCTCTAATTTATTACTTTACACTGATTTTAACCTTTTTGATAAACTCTACCCCTTAGTTAAGGTGCTAACTTTATTCTGGAGTTGTGAGACAAACAAAATGCTCATTACAAAAAGATTTCCAGCCTCTGAGTCCCTTGGGGTAAACTGTCACTGAGATCAGAAAGAAATCTGCATCGGAGAGATGATTTCTTTGCATCTTCTCTTTCTGCACAGAGTGTAGCTCAGGACTGTCTCAACTCCCTAGCCCTTTGTCACAAACAGCTGGTCTGGAACCAAACTTCATCATTACTATGTACCCTAATCCCAGAGTTTCCACAGCACATCACGCTCATTTTCAAGAAGCTTAATGGTAGTGATACTTCATCAGGTATTATTAGCAAACAGCCCGCTAACAAACACATCACCAGAAGCAATGCTATTGAATGCAGCCATGCCAATTTGAGGATGACAACCCAGTTCCTAACAGAGCACCCCTGGGGGATCTTCATGAGATGGTGGGAGAGGAGGATGAAAGCACCAAGGGAGTGGAAGCAGCCAGCCTCCAGACCATGGATCTGCAAACCAGTTCACTGATGAAATAAGCCAGGATGGGAACTGGAGTGGAGGGATGTCGGTATCAAAATATCAGGATCTCTTTCCTTTTTGCCACCTAGAGAGAAGGAAAAAAATGTGGATTTTTTTTAGCATCAGAAAAATAGAATCTATACTATCAAAGAATTAGTTTCCTCTCGTGATAACTGAAGCATCAATAAAATTATATATGTTATTAAACCTATTTAATCAGGATGCCCTTACATGTTATCTCAGGGGAACATTCTGAAGGCCTGTGAAATTAACTAGTGCTTAGGAATATTTTTCAAGAATATTAGTGGGATAAAATTGTAACTATAATAGTAATAATATTACCTGGTATGTACTGAGTAGTTACTATGTTTCATATATGTCTTACTTCATTTAATTGTTTTAACAACAGTCTGATGTTATCTGTATGAAACTATTATTTTCCAATTTTATAGATGAAGAAACTGAGACTTATGAAAACTTTGGCTTGAACTGTCACGATCCCACAGCTGGAATTCTAACTGAACAGCTATAAAGACCCTACCTTTTGAAAAAAAGTCATTCTATACCATTCGATATATAGCAACTTTAAGTTCTTGAAGATGACTTAAATTCTAGAAATGTTTACACTCTCTTTTAAATACACTTTCAAAGTAATATGTGGAAATTTACCTGTATAAGAACCCCAGAGTAAATCTATAGTTTGGAGTCATGCTACTGATCAAATAGCAATTATGGTAATGAGTAGCTAGAGGACTTTCATATTTCGGAAATACAGCTATGAAAAGTTGACAGAATGTTCATGGAATGCCTATGTCAGTGTAAATATATTCATTAAATGGTGACCATTATTTGACGGATTATGTAATCTTCATATTAAAACTCAAGGGGCATTTTAAAAACTGGAGGTGTTCACTTAACATTCATTAATCAGCAGACTTACATACTGTCCTTCAGAGAAAAAGAACATACGAGATTCGGGGATATAGAAGAATCTGTCCTGCAGAATCATTATTATTTTTTCAGTTTAAAATATATGCCAATTTACCTTCCACTTAAATTTTTACTCTCTCACCGAGATTCTTAAAGCTGATGCCGCAGTTCAAGACTGTGTTCAGAGAAGCAGCTGTGAAAAGTGACTGTAGCAGAAGTACAGGTGTGCTCTTAGGATGTTTAGGTGGAATGAGATGCAGTTAAACAGAACTGAGGAAGTCAAGAAGAGACTTGGAAACAATGAGGTTATTAAGATGGATCTTGTGAAAAAAATGGGAAGATGATGTCAAATGTGAGGGAGAAAGATTCTGACCAATGTATTGAAACCTCTGAGGCAGATAAGGGTGGTTGGAGTTGGTGGGTGAGGGCAATAAAGATAAAGAAAATAAAGAAAATTTGCTGGGTTTTTGAAAGTACTGAAAAGACGTTTGTAAACAATAGGAAACAAGGGGTATGCTGATTAACTACCTCAGGGAAAGCTCACAGGCCCCTTCTTCTGCTCCTGGACTCCCAATTTCTTCTAGAGAGAGCTCTACAACAACACAACGGGTTCCACCACGAGCTCAGCAGAAACCAGCCGCTCATGGCCGGCTACTACTGTTCAATGCTCTCATTTGTCTCTGAACTGATTGAATTTGCGTAAGGTTTTTCCAGTCCCTTCAGAGCAGAGCCCCAACCCGCAGTTATTTTCTGCAAATAATTCCACTTTCTACTCAAGTGAGATCAAAACCAGTTCCTCAGTCTCTCCTGTTTCTCCCCAAACTCTTCAGCTTCTTCCTTGATCTTCTCCCTCCCTCCCCTTGCAGGTGAAGAAGTCATTTCAGTGCTCATTCAGCGGTGACCTCATTCCAGCCCTTCCACATGCTCTGAGGGCTTGTCCCTGGATCTCCTGCCTCTCCTCCGCTCTGACTTGCTCTCTCGCTCTCATTCGTGCTCCCCGGACCCTAGCTCCTTAGATCACGTTCCCATCACACCGCCGCTCTGCCCCTGTGCTCCCTCCCGGCTAAATTTCTCAAAAGCTCATTCTCAGAAGAGGAGTCTCCATTTCCTCACTTTTTCTTCTCCCATTTGCTCCACTGATCTACTCAACTGCTTTCTCCGAGGTGTGATAATAATCTGCCGAATGGAAGATATTTCTCTTCCTTCTTCCCCCTGAACTGCTCTGTGGGATCTTTTTCATCATAGCTCTCCTCCGGAGCCTTCCATGCTGCTGCTCTCGAATTGCTCTAAGACTGCTTTTTTGGACTGTTATTTCTTTTCCTGCTCCCTAAACAGACGTTTCCAAAGTTTCTGTCCTTGGTCCCTTTACCTAGTCTCTCTTCTTTCCCAGAAGAGTCACCTATAGAAGCCTGACTTCAACTATCATTTTTAAGCCTACAAGGACAAGCTTTCTGCCACTGCAAAACTCCCTTCTGATCGTCTCCACCAAGATGTCCTACCAGCACCACACAGAGACCCCACACCCTCCTCACCTCCACCTCACCTCCAGCTCCACAACTTCAGGCCTCCTTGGTGGCCTACATAGCTGCTCTTCCATCACATTCCAACAGATCCTAAATCCTGTGGATTCTACCATCCCAATATCTCAAACAACCACTTCCATTTCCATCATTACTCTCTTCACCGTCTTTCATCTGGTAGCAGACAATAGCTTTTAAACAACACCTTTAGAAGAGGCGGTGCAAATTTAGAAGTTTAGAGTCTTATGAATAGAGGTAGGCAAACAGATCTTCAAAACTGGGGTTTCTTCAGGGCACCTAGGTGGCTCAGTCAGTAGAGCATCTGCCTTTGGCACAGGTCATGATTTCAGGGTCCTGGAATCCAGCCCCAAATAGGACTCCCCACTCAATGGGGAGTCTGTTTCTCCCTCTGCTTCTTCCCCTACTCCCCTCCTCTTCTCTCTCTCAAATAAATAAATAAAATCTTTAAAAAATAACTGGGATTTCTTCACTGTAACATCCACTTTGACCTCCTTTCTAGTGTTTGACTCTAGCCAGCCATGAACAGCAAGCGTTCAGAAGTATTGCAAAGGAGGGAACATCCTTGACTTTCCTAGGATGTTTTATTCTTTACCTATTCGTCAACATTCAGAGACTCTTAGATTTTATGTTACCCTCTGGCTTCCCAGAATTTCCCAGCCAGGACTGCCCTCTCCAGGCACTGTCCCTGGTTGCTTCTCTAGTCCTTTTTTAATTAAATTAAATCTTTTTTTTTTCTTTTAGAATCGTATTATAGAAGGAGTTTAACATTTGGAGCCAAAAACTACTTATATCAAATTCCATCTTTGCAACCTACTGACTCTGAGACTGGAGAAATAGTATGTAATATTTCTGTTTGGGTTTTTTGTTTGTTTGTTTGTTTGTTTGTTTTTATTTTACAATCTGTGAGAAGATATGATCACACCTATCTAAGGTAGGTAAATAGCACCTACCGCCCCTATTACTGAGGATCAAGTGAAGTAGTATGCATAAGGCACCTGCCACACAAACCCTCAAGAAACACAAGTTCCTCCCAAGCTGACATCAGTTTGTATGAATGTAATATAATGTCTGGTACAATTTGATGGTACCCCTTCTGAAGTAACAATATGGTCTTTCAGACCATACCTGAATGAAGGTTTCTGGTTAATACAGTTATACAGTTGTCAGGTAAGAAGGTTCTTTCTTTTTTTTTTTTTTTTTTAATTTATTTGACAGAGAGAGAGAGATCACAAGTAGGCAGAAAGGCAGGCAGAGAGAGAAGGGGAAGCAGGCTCCGTGCTGAACAGAAAGCCCAATGGGGGGCTCGATCCCAGGACCCTGAGATCATGACCTGAGCGGAAGACAGAGGCTTAACCCACTAGCAACCCAGAAACCCTGGTAAGAAGGTTCTTCCCTACCACCCTTTAAAACAATTGCTGCTTCGCTTCTATCTTATTCAGGCCCATGACAAAATGGATGACTTTCGTTACAGTCAAATGTTTTTATTAAAAATCTTCAAAATCTCATTGTTTTCCTAACCTCAGAAAATCAGAAGCCGAAGTGACTTTGAAAAAATGACTCGGCCAGTCAGGCTGCCTGAAAGCTGGAGGGGCGGGTTTGGGGTGAGAGGTGGTGATGATGCCAGACAGATGGCAGGGGACAAACTGAAAGGCACAAAGGATGGGCTGGCAGCCTCAGGTACCCCTTTCTCGTAGCCAAGATTCAGGGAGATTTGGGGGTGTGAAGAGGAGTGAAAACCCAGGTGGGCAGTCTTTCTTAACTAGCACTAATTAATTAGTCTTGGCTGAAAAATTCCCACTCGTACATGAAAGAACACTGCAGATCACACAGGGCTGTTTGTTCAAAGGTTTTGGATTTGGTTTGGCCATTACAGACTGCAGTGGGCACTTTGGGTGACGCTTTTTCATCTCAGAATTTTTTGTTTTGAATGTGAGCATCTGATTCAGAATCTAAGAGACTTTTACTATCAATAAAATTCTCTGAAACCCATATGGATGCTGTTGAATCTCCAGGTAAGTTACCTTTCTGCGATTCTTTTTTCTTTATCCCTTCATATTTTTCTTCCTCAGCATTGTGTTCGAAATGGGATCTAAACTAGCAGAGTCATTGGCATAGAGGTCAGGATGTAGGCTGTGAAGCCAGGTGGCTGTCTCATAGTCACTCTTCCACTTACCAGCCACATAACCTTGTGTATTGGATTTAACTTCTCCCTGCTCTAATTTTGTCATATGTAAAATGGGAGTAATAATACCAACTTCACAGAACGATGAACAAGGTTAAACAAATTAATATATCCAAAGTCCTTAAATCATGCCTGGCAAATAGTTTTAAGTTCACTCCTAGACTGGCACAGAGTAAATGCTATACGTCTACTGAGTTTTAGCTACTACTGCTGCTAGAAGCTGTCAGAGTAAATTCCACATGCTATACTATTACTTTAAAAACAGTACACTGATCTATCATCTCAGAGGAGTTTATTCAAGTGTGCCAGATAAATGTCTAAATACACTTACTCATCAAACGAAACATGAATTTACTCTGTAAGTTGAAGAGAAGCACAGTGAAAACAAACATTTTATTTTTTAACAGAAAATTGTTTAAGTTTTCATAACTTGATATAGAATTAAAATAGCTTATAAAAGCATTTGGCAGACTCTGCTGTTGATCAAGTTCAGAAGCAATGTGAGAACAAAATAAAATGATTATTCAATGGATTATTGATTCACTCAATAAGCGATTACCATATGCCTTGCCCTGTACAGTGGTGTGAAGAAGACACAATGAAAAAATAAGACCAAGTTCTTACCTTTCTGGAGTTATAATCCAGTAAAGAAAAGTCAGATCGATAAATAATTTAAAAATCACAGCACGGGCACAGTGACAGTCAAGTGTGCAGTGATGTGGGAACATGGGAAGTGATTTGTATATGGGGGGTGTTTGGTCATGGTTTGGGTTGGCTGTTAAAGAGAAACATTTATCCGTCCCCTAAGTGGGATTTCTGTGAATAGAGGGGAAAAAAAGAAGAAAAGAAAAGAAACCCTTGGCATCAATGTTTTTTCATTCTCCTACTTAACCATTTTTCAGTCAAACCTGAGAAAAAATATAATAACAAGCCTATAGGCTTGATCCCAAGACACAAAGCTTTCAAAATCTTCAAATTTAGTAGGAAAAAAATAATTATACCAAGGAATATTAGTACATTATATTAATATAACATTGTAGTTAAAATTTTTGAGTGTCTAGGGAAAAGAAGTCCCAAAACTTTACTGGCAAACCATAGGCAAATTTTCAGGAAAATGATATGAGAATGTTTTCCTTGATTCTTATGTTCTCCCTGAACTAATGTGATCTGTCAGGGACCCTATGTAGTAATTAGTGTCATAGATATACACTGTAGATAGTCAGATGGGAAGACAAGATCATTCCTAGGGATTGTTCCCACAGTAACAGTCACTCAACCCCCTTCATACAAACCATTCACATCCTCCCTGGTCAAGTGAGAAGTCAGGAAGCAGAGACAGCTCCTCAGTCTCGTTCACCATTGTCTAATCACGATGAATCAACTCTCTTTCAAGTGAAAACCTGCAAGAAAAGAAATTCAACAACTTGAGTAATAGTAAGTGGATTTTTAGAATGTATAAATACTTTTTAATCTCACAAAACAAACTGAGGGTTGCTGGGGGGAGGGGGTTTGGGAGAAGGGGGTGGGATTATGGACATTGGGGAGGGTATGTGCTTTGGTGAGTGCTGTGAAGTGTGTAAACCTGGTGATTCACAGACCTGTACCCCTGGGGATAAAAATAAATGTTTATAAAAAATAAAAAATTTAAAAAAAAAGTTTCTTAAACTTGACTAGATGCAAAACACAAGGTGTTTGTTAAATAGCTGGTTTCATAGTACAACTTCAAGACATAAGCTACCAATAGACATAAATACTTCTAATAGGGGCGCCTGGGTGGCTCAGTGGGTTAAAGCCTCTGCCTTTGGCTCAGGTCATGATCTCAGGGTCCTGGGATCGAGCCCCGCATCGGGCTTTCTGCTCAGCGGGGAGCCTGCTTCTTCCTCTCTCTTTCTCTGCCTGCCTCTCTGCCTACTTGTGATCTCTCTCTCTGTCAAATAAATAAAATCTTTAAAAAAATAAAAAATAAGAAATAAATACTTCTAATAAAGCTAAGATTCGTGGTTATCATCAGGTTCTTAAACTCTGACACTTCTATACTAAGTATGAGCTTAGGAACTTAGGAAGATTGAATCCTGGGAGCTCAATCATGGGAAATTTTGAGTAGCACCCTGTGGTAATTGGCTCACCCTGATCTTAACATTTGGCACCAAAACTCAAATTATAGCTATCATAACTAGTGTCAGTCACCTACCATAGCCAATTAGGAAACATAATGCAAAGAGAGATCTTATCCATAAAAACAAAAAATATAAAATACAAAGGAAGATATTTGACCAGAAGTGGGCAAGAGCTAAATAAGAAAAACAATAAAATGATATATATGTGTTTAAGATAAAGACTCTAGAACCAGAGAAACTTACCATGTTCTGCACACAACAGCTAAGGCATCATCCTTCTCAATCCTACTACACCTATTGCTATCTAAAAGATCAGATGAAAGGAAATATCTTTGTCTGAAATAACCAAATATCTTATTTCCTTGTTTGCTGATTTTTTTTTTATGTCTTGTATGCCAAAATAAGCTTGTGAAAACAAGTAATTTGTCTTCCATCTTTATTCCTGTCTAGCACACTCATAAAAAGATATAATGTGTAAAGAGTTCTTATAACCCAATATGTAAGATGAATTCTTGTGGAGAAAAATAATTAAAAGCATTAAGACTCATAAATAATAGATAAAATTTCTAATAAATTAAAAAAGTTAAACTTCAATAAATAGTCAAAATATAAATTGAAAATACATGGAATAGCATTTTGACCTCCAGTTTTTGTAAATAATTCAGTAATACATATCAAAAGAATTTTACACTTGTATTCTCTTTGAACCATAATAGGTGACTCACCAAAAAAAAAAAAAAAAGAGTATTTTTAAGGATGCTTAATAAAGAATTCTTTCTGAGAAGAAAATGGAAAAACCACGTAAATAACCACAAATGAATTCCTGAGTAAATAAGTCAAGCTATAGACATATAAAGTAATAATATGAACTATTAAACATTGTTTTCAAAGAATATGAAAAGTTTTGGAAAATATACAGAAAACTGATGAACAACAACAAAAAATCTCCCACATAGAATGCAATATTGCCTATGTAGTATTATCTTTTTGGAAATATGTATCTGTGTAAAAAAAATATAAAAAATTTGGGGGCACAAACACAAATTAGCAATGATTTTCCAAAGGTGTTACAAATTTTGTTTCCCTTCATATGGTTTTCTTTACTATTCATAAGGTCCACAGTAAAAATTATGTTAATTTTATAATTTTAGAACTAAATTAAAGTTATTATTTTTTAATCACCAATTGGCTTATTTAAAAATATAACCCAGAACTTCAGCTGTTCAGACAGAGAGCATATTATAAAAAGGAACATTGTCTGATACTTACAGTCTAATTGTTTCATTAGAGAAAATTCACTCTCATATTTCTACCTAGTTTTAGACTGAACCATGTAATTTTTTATATTGTCTTCTTTCTTTTTTTTTTTTGGCACATTATGGTGGTCAATTTAATTCTTTCATACGTTAAAATGCAAGCATTTTATTAGCATGTTTTGTTACCATGGGCCCAAATTCCTGCTGTAGAAAGAAATAGGTAAAGTATGATCCATGAATATGAATGGTAACTGAAGGCTCAGTTATTCACATTGGAGCTACATTTCCTTAGCACAGAACACAGATATCATAGTTGCTTTCTATCTTCTGGATGTCAAATATATCTACTCTTGTGTTCTTAATGATAACAAAAGGTAATCCTTGAGCACTTAGGGTCAGAAGAATTTATCCTGCATGCCATATACCTTTTTTTTAATCACTGATACTGGATGAACCTAGATATTGTTTTAAATGTGGATTCAATCAGATAAGTCACACACCAATAGAAAATGTATTTATCCTTTCTGTTTTAACACCTCATAGGCACTTTCATTCACCAAATTATAGACTTCCTTCCAAACACCATTGTCCATGTCCATTCTCATTCTGAATTCGGTATAAAGGACAAAGTTCTCACCACATTCACCTCACGCCACATAGCCACGCTTGCATCACCATGATCTTCTTGAATCCATCTGTGGCCCCTGCTGAGATGAATCAAGATTTTTAGACATAAAATAGCCCTGTCTAGTAGAATCCAGATTAAATCCACTTCTAATCTCATGGGGCTTAGTTTGTTCACTGAGTCTCAGATAACATTTGAGATCAACTTCTGGGTTGGAAACCACAATTCTGATAGAATCTGGACTGTGCTATGCAACTTTGAACATAATGAATTTGAAGGCAGTCATTTCCCCCTGGACTATACTAAAGAAACTCTTTCTCTCTTCCTACCAGAATACTGGTATTATCCCCACAACCTTAAAACTGGCTCCAAGAGGGACACCTGGGTGGCTCAGTTGGTTAAGCAGCTGCCTTGGGCTCAGATTATGATCCCAATGTCCTGGGATCGAGTCCCACATCGGGCTCCTTGCTCTGTGGGGAGCCTGCTTCTCCCTCTGCCTCTGCTGCCACTCGGCCTGCCTGTACTCGCTCTTGCTCTCTCTCTCTCCCGCAAATAAATAAATATAATCTTTTTAAAAAAATTGGTGCCAACAGAGTCATCTTTTCAGTCATGATTTCAGGTGTCTAAAGAAATAAGCTTCCATTCTGCAGATCATACATTTTTTTTCCTTTCAGGTTATCAAAATAATAGCAAAGACAGATGCATTAGCAAAACTTTTGGCCCAAACTATACCAAGTCAACTGATAGGGAAAGAAGTCACCCCACATGGAAAGTGTCATAAACTGGTTCTTCTAACTAGGAAAGCATAAGGCAAGGATTAAGGTGCTAGCACATTTTGAGAGGTGTCCACTCTGCTGGGGAAGGTAACAGGAAAAGTGAAACAAAGCAAAGGTAGGAGAAACCAGTGCACCACCACGATGTGTTTACCACACTGGTTTCTGCTTAACAATGAACCACAGAGATGACCGGTTGACTTGTCTTTGTGTTACTTAGCCCTCAAAACTTGTTTGTAGGGTTTGCAAGAAGAAAGCCAGCCTCTGAGGACTCAATGAAGAAGAGAAAGAAAAGGAAAGGAATTTATTTGCCCGACACCTTCTAATCTCCTTTTCCCTTTCATCAAGGGTCACATCACTGACAGTCAACTCCTCAGGTGCCAGTTTGCATCTTACAACCTTTTGATGGCCACCTAGGAAGCCATGTGGTGAGGATTTTCATCTAAGTCAGAAAGCCAGGAGAAAACAACACAGGGAGAATACTGATAAAGAAAAAGAAGGAACAGATAGGAATCTGAAAAATGGTTGTGAGATCTGTGTCTCCAAATGAAGACAATATCATCTATAAGTTTTCTCACATATATTAACTGTAAAATTTCATGTTTAAGTATTTGTATTCCAAAACTGAATCATTCTTTGTGTTAAGTATATTAGAAATATAGGAATTTAAGATGCATAAAAAATGGAATAGGAACCACATATCTTAAAGGAGTATGAACTAATATCTTAATAAAAACCCATATGTGAAATATCATTTATATCAGTAAAAAATTTTCTTTTTTGGATAGAAAAATTACAAAAGTGTTCAAAAATACTTTTTAAGAAATGACAGCAAATCCATAAGTTTTCTATGAAATCTTGTATTTAAAATTACATTGCTCATGTCAAAACATAGTTTTAAAGTAAGATTTCAAATTTATAGAATAAAATATATTGAATTCAGAATTTCCAATGTGTTCTGTTATGCCACCTTTATTAATAACATAAATAATAGGAAAAATGTTGCTTATTGTATAAGTAAAATAAATCACTTTATATTTTGTGTCTTCCAATTATAATATATGCAATACATACTCATTTAATAGAACTTCGAAAATTTAAAAAGGCACAAATAAAGCAATACAGTCACCAACCCATACTCCAACTGATTCTAACACTTCTTAATATTTTGTTTCAATCTTTTTATTTAGGCATACATATTTTATGTAATCATAAATATTTAAATTGATATTAAAATTCATGTATAATTTTAAATCTTTCTTTTTCACTTAACATTATATGCTAAGCATTTGCCCATATATTAATCTCTGAAAATAACAATTTAAATGGTTATGTAATCTCTCTCCATTATACTGATATTCCATAATGTATTGGACCATTCTCTTATTAGATACAATTGTTTCCGTGTTTTTATTATTTGAAGTAATATCATGATGCATGCTATTGTCTGAATTTTGATTATTTTTTAGAGATCAATTCATAGGAAGATAAAAAGCAAATAATATTAATTTCTGAGAGAATTATTAATGTAAAATGCCATGTCTTTTCCAAGAAATAGTATTTGTATTTATACTCCTATCAGAGCACTGTATGTAAATGTCTTAGTGCAAAGGCAGATCCCACAAATTTTCAGGTTGCACTTCCATAATAAAAGTCCAGTTAATGAAGTATCATCTAACTCTAAATTTTGATGCAAATTTAAGTTTCTCCCCAACCCGGTGAAATCCTGGAATAGGAGGGAGGAATGTACTGCAAGGGTTCTGATTTTCCCTCTCCAGGGAATTTTGGGGCTTCCAGAAGCCTCTTCCAGTTAGCTGCCATACAACCCTTCCTCCCTTCAGCACCGCTATTAGTGGTAATTTGGCCTCTGCTATAGCCCCGTGCGCTGGAAGTGGTTCTGTGAAATAGTGGAGTCCCTTGTGAGAAGACTGAGGCAAGTTTCCCTTTGCACCATGAGTGCTTCCATGTTACTCTCCTCTGGGCCCTCTCCATTGTTATGCTGCTTACAGAATTCTCCCTACAGGAGCAGTGGCCCCTTCCTATGACCTTCAAACTCTAGGCAACTGTAAAACTCTTCTCTTGAAGGCAAACTTCCCTGGAAAGGAAGTAAGGGAAATACGGTAGAGAGCAGTGGTGGTGGTAGGTGGGAGGTTTGTAGTGGTAAATAGCCCTTCCTATTTTTTTCTCTTTCAGGTCCTACAGATCCACAACAGGCTCAAGTTTGCAGAACCAGTTTCACAATACTTTGGCATGTGCTGCAGAAACGATGTAACAACTTTCCGCCTTAGAGCTGAAGGGTTCAGGTGCATATGGAATTGAGACTTCTGCTTAGATTCCAAGACAACAGAAAGCCTAATATTTAGCATTATCCTAGATACATAAATAGTATGTATTTACATATAAATGATGCCCCTATACCTATACATTTACATGTGAATGGATTCAGAGTTTCCTGTACCTAAATATCATAACACAGGGACAGATACATTTAGAAAAGGAGACAGAGGAAAAGGACAGGGAAAAGTTATCTAAACCCATACACTATTTAAAGCGTAGGATATGATTTGGAATGGATTTAAATTTCCAATTTTAACTTTTACATGTATTAATTATAAGGTTTTGAAAGTTTATTCCCAGTATCTCTAACAGGGGCTATAAGTCTCACTCATCTTCTAGGTCCTATCTGAAGATGTTAACATCACCATGAATCTGTTCTTCTGGCCTCAGTTCTGATGAAACACAAAACCTTCTAAGGATGCTTCTTTAGACATGGATTCAAGTTAAGAAACTAATATGAGAAGTCTTGAGGAAGCATCATCTAGTTAAATTTCTCTCAAGCTTTGGATACATCCAGTTCAAATACCTAATTTTTTTAAAGTCAAGAGAAACATTTCCATGAGGGTCTAATGCCTATAAGAAAATACCAGTGCAGGGACATTCTGAAGGTTTGTATCTGACCTTTCTTTGGTTTTAATCACTGAAGTTCTCGACAGCTTAATAAGTTGAAGGTGCTGGGTCACTGTCTAACTTAATAAGGCCTGCCACTGAGACTTGGTCACCTCTGATTGCTCCCATAAGTCTTAACACATCTGGTACACTGTCCTTGGGTGAGAAATGTTTTCCATAACTTTCCTCTTGTTCACTACCCTGCATATAAATTGTTTTTATTAACCTGAGAATGATACAGCACTGTATATTTGTGTGAGCTTTTGCCATTTTCAGCTTTATCCTACAGAAAGAGACTTGATTGTTTTCTGCAAAATGGAATTAAGCACTGTTTATCACCAATGTCTTCTTTTTTATTTTTCTACCCTTATTTAGTATGGGTCAAATCAACCTTCAGTTTGCTGTGAGATTAAAGGACTAAACATTGTAACTAGACTCTTCCAGACAATTTACAATATGCCATAGTTGTGGGAAGGAGTCAGATAACACTAGACCACTAGGAAAGATTTTTTTCATAGGACAACATATCTAGATATAAATATCTAAGAGTAATCAATTGTATATGGAAATATAAATAGTTGGATGATTGGCACATTCCTTTGTCCAGAATGACAAAAAAGTTGATAGAAAACCTATTCTATTTTATTTCAGTGTATTTTATAAATCTAATGATAGTCATATTTCTGCTTTCTTTGCAATTTCCCATATGGATAATAGTAACATGAAAGTTGATCCAGATGGATAAAACTACAGTTTTATAGTATGGCATTATGTCTGTATCCTCCGTCTTAACCTTAGTCATGGAGAATGCTTCTCAGGGCTATTATAGTGAAGTGAAGAAAATTGAGTGTCTTTATAAAGAAAGTGGACCAAAGACAACATGACCATATTTTTATTGAGAAAAATTCTGCAGGTGGAAGTAGTTTGTGCTGGAATCCATCCTATCTCCATGAAAACCAAAATATTTGCATACTGAAGTCATCTGCCATCCCATCATTGACACTTAACTTTTGAGTGAAAATAATGTTTGAATTCATCTCTGATTTAATCCTGCCTAACCTGAATTCATATGCAAATGCCATATAATTCACATCGTATTGCACCAAAAGTATGAAAAGAGGAAATAGCTAGATAATGTCAGATGATAGCCAGCTGGTCAATTTATTTACACGCAAGGTAAAGACCAGTCTGGTTATACTGGTGTCCATTCCTTGAGAGAATAGTTAGAATTTCTCCTGAATCAAGCTAATAGCAGTTTTAGAAGGAGTAAAAGCGATGGTCTAGTTGTGGCATTTTTAATTTGCATACTGAAATGTTGCATTAAAAACTAAGTTTTCTCCTAACCATCATTTTATATGTCACTAATGTGAATATGTGAAACAATAGTTTTGTCATGTTACTTCAACATTAGCAAGACTAAACTATTTCCCTTTTGCATTCTTTCTTTCTTCAATTACGTACTATAATTCCCCTAGTCCCTGATAGGCTGGCAGGGATGGGGGGAGGGGCAGTGTTGGTTGTGGCTGTTTACTTTGTATTACTAAGTCACTATTCCAGAACATATCATACAATTCATTTGTAAAGGAAGTTTCATGAGACTCCAATCTAAGATACTTAAATTGGGATTTTTAAATAGCTTTATCTTCTCACATGAATTTATCTACCAGATACATGGACATGCAGAGATCAACAAAATCTGCCTGCTGTTGCTCACTTTCTCTCTCATTTGGGTCCAGTGGAATGCCTCACTAACATCCCTATTAAAATGGAGCTTCTTACAGTTCTTCCCTATGCCCTGTAAGATCATCTTCTCTATCACATTTCTGCAAGCTGATACTTAGCTATCTAATCACTTGCACATCTAATCATTTTACTTTATGTTTTATATAGCACTTTCCACAGCTGCATACCCTGTGACTCTACCTTTTGTTAAACTTTGAGGATGTCTCACTGGGATACACAGAATCCTAGGGTTCTAATTTGTAATCATCATTGTATAATGATCAAGCCTGAAAGAGGCTCAAAGACCTTCTATTCCATCTCTCACATTTGCAGCTAAGGAAAATGCTCTAGGTGGCAAAGTCAAGATTAAAACACCAACCACTAGATTTCAAGTTCACAGCTCTTACTGCAACAGCTTGCACTTACAACCCATAAGAACTGCTGCAAATTAGTCCTCTGCAAATTAGCAGTCTTAAAAATGTTAGTACTCACTACACTCCTGTATTAGTCAGGGTTCTCCAGTGAAAGAATCAATAGGATGAATACAGGTAGAAGTAACAGGAGATTTATTATATGAATTAGCTCACATGATTATGGAGGCCAAGAAGTCCCATGAGCTGCTGTCCACAAGCTGGAGAACCAGGAAAACCAGTGGAATAATTCAGGTCCAATCAGAAGGCCTGAGAACCATGAGCGGTGACAATGTAACCTCCACTCTGAAGGGGGTGCAGTGCTACCAGCCCCAGGGTCAGAAAGCCCAAGTTCCGAAAGTTTCAATGTCCAAGGGCAGAAGATGAACATTCCAGAGGTAATTTGGCTTTCTGTGTATTTTTATTCTTTGGGGGCCCTTATCCAATTATATCATGCCCACCAACTTTGGTGAGGGGATCTTCTTTACTTAGCATTTGCTGATTCAAATGCTAATCTCTTCTGGAAACTGTCTCGTGGACACACCCAGAAATCATGTTTTACTAGCTATCTGGGCGTCCCTTAGCCTAGTCAGGTTGACATAAAATGAACTATCACAACTGTTCAGGTCTCCCAGCGGATCCCAAGTCATGTAAATATTCACACTGTGCTTCAGAACTTTCCAGAATCCCCTGCCTCATTTTTTACCTTGTCATCCTTCCTTATTCTCTCAGGCATACTTGATCCTCTTTATTACATCTCTTGAGTCTGTTTTTGCCACTGCCTCTTTCTCTCTTCCAGTCTACTGTAGCCATTTTAGTTTCAGCTCCTTCCATTTAAAAGGTTTTGAAGATTTTCTCCTTAACTTCAGAGAAGAGTTAACTTTCTCCATTGCTGTTGATGCTCCATCATGCTCCTGGTGATAAAAATCACAAATACCGTTAGCGCCTGCCAGGAGTCAGACACTGTGGAGACACTGAGGGTGTGTATCAGGTACTTCACATGCACACGTAAGGTCCTCTCTACCTCACCTGTCTCTTATCTCAATGCCCATTACATGACTAGATCTGAATGGACTCCAACCAACTGTATGCCTGATAGTATTTTATTTCATACTCATACATCACTTCTCCTTCAACTAACTGTGGCCCTACTGGAGGTGGGGATTTTTTTACAATCTTATAATGAAGAAAGAAACTTGGACTTTTTCATGTATGTTGGTGGTAGCTAAAACTAAACTACCATTCCATGACATCTCCACTTAAATTTGTCTAGAGGATGATGTTCAAGGAAATCTTACTAGCAAGCAGAGATAAGAGCAGTATACTGGGTCATTCACCTAATATGGAAGGAAAAGTAATCTGAAGTACAGTTATACACGGACTTATCAATAATAAGAAATGCCTTGGCTATTCAGTTATGGACCAACGAGTGCCCACCACAGTATAAGTGCTAAATAAGAAGATGAATAGAATGATTTGTCTTGTGGATATTAACCAACTTGGTTCCTCTGCTACTCCAGTGCCTAAATGTTCTTGGGCAATGGGATGATGAAAAGAGTGGCCAGGATGTGTGGGAGCTATGCATGGGCTCCTTTTCACCAAGGCTAGCCTAGTTACTGCCACATCGTAATGTTTACCAGAGGCTAAGACTGAACCTAAGTCCGTGGTAGAGCACCATTTCTTGAAGCAACCAGCCCTGTGAATTACATCAGACCTCTTCTCCCCTTAGGGATAAACAGTGATTTCTGATGAGCATCTAAGAAGGTAATTGGTCAAGAGAAGGAGGTGAGAGAAATATTCCAGATGATATTACCAATATTACCAATATTTCCAGGTACTGAAAATATTTAGGTCAAAGTTCAGAGAGGAGGTAAGAGATAAGACGTAAGAGGACGTAAGAAATAAGGCTGAAGAGAAACAATGCCAGAAGAAGAAGCCCTACACACTTCCAAACTAATAAATAATTTTTGAGTTTATTGTCACACTGGTAAACTGAAAGTGGTAAATCTTAGTCTTCAGTGAGCCTTTTTCTTAAAACAACATTCTATTTTAAGAAATCTACAGAGATTCCTGCATTTGAAGGCAGAACTATTTTCAGTCCTTACGGCATTAACCACTTCTTTGCTTGTATTTTCTGCATCCCTCTCTATATAAAGGCAATATTAGAGACCTGAAAGATGTACTAAATACTCGAGACCTTTCTCATAAGGAGCCACTCATAAAGCCACTCATGATGAACTTCAAAATCTGAAGCTATTTTGAAAGACATCTAGTTCAAGTTTCTTCTTGGTTTTCTTATTTTTTAATCTCAAAAATGCACTCCTTTTCTTATAAGAAATATAAAAATAAAACAAAACAAAAAATATCAAATTGAAGTTTTCATATAAATTGAAAGTCTGCCAAAGCTGAGTTATAAGCATCCATAATTCAGGGATTGGAAACCCTATGTCTTCAGTAACCTGACAGGTAAAGAAAATGAGTAAAATGGAATTTGTGTACAACAGTAGAGAATGACATAAAAATATATGTTAACCTGATGGGTTATGCTTCTTTTACAGACATTCTTGTTTTTTCTTTCTTTTTCTTTCTTTCTTTTTTTTTTTTTTTAATGAGCTCCATGTCTCTGGGCTCATATGTGGTTTCTGATACACGGTACTAAGCTACACATAGTTGGTGGTTACCAAAATTAGGTGATCATCAAAATCATTGGGCAATCTATTAAAACATTCAAATTTCTGGGTTCTACCTAAGTTTCCTATTATGACGTGATTTGTCTTCATTTTTGTTTTATAGTTTATCTCTTTTCAATCAGGGAAATCACTGATTTAGATGCATTTATTCAGCAAATAGTTTTTACTATTTGTCAGGGACTGTTCCAGGTGCTAAGACTATTGTAATGAATAAGCCTGTTTTCCTAATATATAAAGTTTACATTCTCTGTAACATAATAAGAATGGGCATGTCTCTATTAATAAACCAAATTCTCTTTACTGTGTTAGACAAAGGTTAATTAAGGTTTAAATTAATTATTGAATCAGAAAAGCTACTGATTCATCCATGAACAAAACAGAACCATAAAATCACAATATTTTTTCACTCTATTCATACTTCCAATATTTACAGATAGTAAATCTACTTGATAGGCCATTTATAGGAGTCGGTTCTATAAATCCAGTTTTATAAAATTAGGAAACTAGAAGAGTTTACATAAGGTTTACTAAATGAATGTTAAATTATTCGTTGAATTTTCAATACCATTCAAAATGGGATGAAAACAAAACAAATTAAAAATATCGAAGAGATTAGATCTCTCTATTTTCTTTAATTGATGAACTTGACACGACCTTACCACAAGCCCTCCCTTTCTTAAATTATTCTCAGTGCTGTCTTCTACTTTGTCTCGATTTTTAAGGGGTGCTCACAGGAGGTAGGTGTACAATCTAGAGTACAAAATAAGATGAGTTGTTTAAGACAAGTATTTCATGGTCTCCTACCATGATAGACTTTTCCCCAAGAATCTTGCATTTTTTTCTTTTGAGTCACATCAAATAGTCTCTTCCATTTCCACCCACCCTGGTCTCGTCCACTGGGTGGTCAGCACACTGTCTGTCTGAAAACAGCTGGAGAGATAAACCACCCTAATAACCCCCATTTTGATATAAAAATTACAACTCTCAAGAGACTTGAGGCATCCTGACTTGCTGACCTTGGCCAACTGTGTGGCTGCTTACAAGTGAAGCCAGCCATAAGGAAATTAGAAAAACTCTGGAATGTGTTTTTTTGGCCAGAAAAAACTCAATCTAGAGGGAGGGAAAGACACTGTCCATTTTATTTTCCAGGGTAGTATCTATCACGTGAAAGTCCTAATGGAACACTCAGATATTTGTTTCCACATTTCTGGCTGCACACTAATTCAGGTGGACACTCCTTCAGTCAAGGTTCTTTGCAGGCAAGCAGCTGCACTTGGAATCATTCTAACAGTTAAACAAAAACAAGATTTTTTTTTTCTATTGGGGCTATTAAAATAAGATTCTTTAGATATCAAAGGTGGAACCATGTAGCATCAGCTAGAAATATTCTCTTATTAGACTCTCTCTTCTCGTGTACTTTGTTGATTCAAAATTTTATGCAATACCTACTCTTTGAAAGATGCTAGGTAAAGTGCTTCATCTGTTTGTTTGCTATAGAAAAATGAAATCCTCAGCTAGATGAGTAATTCACATCTATTGCGTTGTCATGAAACTTCGTCCAGTAGATTACCGAATTTTTACTTAGGGAAGATAATTTGTTGTATAAATTCAAATGCATCATATACTTAAAAGCTGGGTACTCCATAATCACGTATGGAAGGAAAAAGGCTCAAGTGTTGCCAGAATTAATAACTCATATATTGCACAGGAACAAGTTTGTTTTTAGGTAGCAAAAGCATAATAATTCCTAATGATTTTTCTTTCACATCTTTCCTGTGAGCATACATCTGCTCCTTTTGAGATTTAATTGTAGATACTGCCTACGTCGGCCAAAAAGAAAAAGATCTGTGCTCTCTTCGAAACACCTCTCATTTCACATTTAATCAAAGGCCTGACTTCATTTGATCTTGGTCCCTCACTGCTATTCTTCACACTTCAACTTAAAGGCAGTGGGTTTGCAGAGTAGAAGCACTAGCGTTTGGAGGGATGGTAAGGAGCACATTTTCTCGCAGTGTCGAGCAGAGCGTTAGACTGGTGTGCTCATCTTCCTTATTGAATTGTTTGCCAAGGAAATCCAGTCCATGATAAACAGACAAATGTGTGAGATCACTGCGGCTCCGTCTCTGATGAGGCAGCTGTCTCCACGCTGTGTTTGTTGTTCCAGGATATTGTAAATACTAATATTTTATAAGCTCTGGTACAGTTTAGAAATGAATCTCATAAACATAATTCACTAATTCCAAGCCTTCCAAAACACACAGCCTGGAACCATCTCACTCAAGGTCAGCCTGTGGATGGGCTCTGGGCTCCCAGTCACGGTGATGGGCAGAAGACATTTCGGACGTGCAGAATCTCAATTTACCTGTCTTTCAGGGAGATGGGGAAAGTCTGGATGTACATACTCAAATACAGTTCCTAGTGACGTCAAGTAACAGAATAGAAAAGAGTACCAGAGTTTAATTTATAAACGTGTTATAAACATGCAAGACAGGTTAAAAAAACAAACAAACAAACAGAAAAAGAAAAAGGTGTTGATCATTAAAAAGTCACCATGATGACTTGTTTTCTTTTCTAGCATGAACAAAGGACATGATATCATATCGCATGCAAAGTACCAACTGAGGGTATCCTGCTAAAACACTAAACAAACTGTCATGTTCTTTTTGAATTCTATCCCCTTTGGCAAGTTTTTGGATCTGATCTCTATCGGTAGTCTCTTTCTCCTTTATTTCTATATTCTCAGAACCAAGCCTCTGAGTCTTCTGCCCACTAACCACTTATGCCTGCTTTGTAAAGAAGTACCTATCTATATAGTATGTTTAACGGTCTGCCCATTTCCTTAAAAACACAACAAAATATAAAGAAGCCAGCTCCCTTTTGTATACAGGAGGTTGGCCTGGTTAATTTTATTAGATAGCTTTGTGGGTACGCAGGCAAATGTGATAAGGACTGAAATAAAAATCCACATCTTAAATCATGGCAACCAATAAAAATGTATTGATTAATACATGGCTAGAGCAGATACTACATGAGAGTAATAAAGTAGATGAAAATATTTTGTAAATTCTTTAGCACTGTACACACATTACTGTGATTGTTTTTCCTTTAAGACATCGCACTGAGAGTGAATTAAATAAGATGCCAATTGCCTATTAAAAACGTAGCCTTAATTAGTAGTTGGGAACCCCCCTCTTTGTATTAAAGGGCAATAATGATGGAAAGACCTGCTACATGTGGGATCTTTCTTTTCTTTATCCGAAGTCGGTGATGCTATTTGGGTAATAACTGATGAAAGGACTAGGGTGCCAACCAATTTGCAGTTAAGTGGCTAATTAAGACCCAAAGCAAAGCTGCCAGGAGGTTGGTTCTCCTACTTTAAAGTGACACATAAAAGCAATTAGAATGGGGCTGGCTTTGCTAGGACATATTTAAATTTGGACAAAAGTTTGGGCCAGTTATTATTTTATGTTAATATATTCCTCCATAAGACAGCATCAGAGAGAAAAAGGAATCATTTAGGACACAGAAATAAATTAGAATATTACTTGGAAAGCTTAACTTCAGATGTGAAAAAAAGCAAAACTATAAAATCATTTCTATGTTTGCCATCCTTACAGGGGTACTCTATGTAATTAGATTCCCTGCTCTTAGAGGAAATGAGAAGAGGTGCATGGAGCATGGTTATCCAAGAAGAGAAAATCTCTTAAGCCTTGGGTCTGTTGCCACCTGTCTGTCATATCGCGTGAGGGTGACACCTAGCCCAGAATGGCAAGATTTTGAGAATGGTTCTATTTAACTTGAAGACAATCCAGTGTTAACATTTAAATATAGCTGCTCTAATCGCACAGTGGGGAAAACAGATTCTCTCTGGGTGTAGAAAAAAGGTTTGAAGTTGACGAGGAGAAGTAGAGAGAGCGGGAGACGATGGAAATTATAACACAAATTATCCATGTGTAAGGTAATGGTCGTTGGGGAGAGTAGACAACCTTTAAAATCACAGCTCCAGTGGCATCGTAGAGTTGTAGGGAAGCCCTGTCCATTTATACCTTGCTCTTGTGATTTATGATGTCACCATTAAACCCCCTGATGGCATTATATCCTTGTAATTTGCAGTTGCCTAGCATTTTTTCTATATACAACCCAATAACTCATTGTGAAGCTATTTCACACACACATAAACACACACATTAGTGGGACTCTGTCGTCAATGGAAACCATGATTTTTGATGTAATAATCAGTTGGGTTAACAAAAGGCAAGAAATCAGGGGTGGGGTGCCTAGCCACCGCAGTGCCCCTTTCCCCCGTGAGGCATCCTAAGGAGACGTAGCACTACATGTTGCTATCAACAGATTTCACTTTGATTGTCTATACATTCCTTTTAAGAATTAAAGAAGCTACACTGTTTGTGAGGGGCAGCCGAAAGCCATTATTGAAGGAAATATGTGAGATTGCACAGAGATAAAGAAGGAAATATATGCAATTCACCTCAACAGTTTCGTAATAGGATTAGAACATAATAGGATTAGAAATATTAAACCTTCAGGGCTAAATTCTACTGCCGCAGGAGATACCTGCGTTGGATCTCTTCACCATCCAAGGAATCTCTGCTTCCTTCCAGAGAGTCTGGTCATGGCCGGTTATTGTGACACCACAAATCTGAGAAAGAGAAGGTTTTGGAACCTTTGCTTTAAGACTATAATACAACGAGTCATTAGCATTTCTGTGGGGGTGAGAGGTGGTTTTCAACATCTTTTATGCTAGCTTTGAAACTGACTTCTGTGATTATTCTCCAACGGAAACATGAATGCCAGCAACTTTCTGGGGAGTTATTTTTATTTCTATTTGAATATTTTAGCTACAATGCTGGATATGCACTGCTGGATCTCTGAGAATGCTGTTCTAAAATGCTATATTTATAAAATGACCAAAGAGCACATGCTGCCTGGATTAAATTTATCCCCAAATGAGAGGTTTTATCTCTAATCATCTGCTTGTTGACTAATCTGGCTGCATCTTGTGCAGGTTTGTCGGGTAAGACGTAACAGGCTAACGCGAGCCAGGTCCTCAAGGGGTATCCCTTTGTCTCTGCCTTCCTGAAACAGAAGACAGGGAAGGTGGCTGCCCTGAATTCGTCACACCTCAGAGGAACATCCTCACTGAATGAGACGGCTGGCTGGTCTGATAGGAGAAAAAGTACTCTTTTTCAAGTAGTATAATCTACAAAGCCACAAAATTAGGTAGTTCTCAGGAAAATATTTTTAAAAGATGTAGGGTAGCTTCTGCACAATGCGTTTAAAGCCCACATCAAGTATAATTTTGAAGAGTATTTGTTTCTATGGCATCATATCCTTTCGATTCTGTGGCCAAATTACCATGTTGTTACTTGCACCTGAGTGTGATGCACTAGACTGTGAGCTCCCTGAAAAAGGAAACCTTTACTCACCATAGTCATACTCCTAAGAGCAAACCACACAACTCCAGGCACATGGTAAGCATTTACTAAATACACCTTAAGAAAGGCTGACTCTTTGCTTCTCTGTGTTGAATACACTTAATGGTGACTGATACAACCTTGTGACCTGCTGTAACTGCTTCCGTGGAATGGCCTTTGTTTTTTTTTTTTTCTGCATTAGGGTTTATAAAATTCTAAACTGGGATTAGATCCTGTGTCTTGCGGATCTGCCTTCCATGAAGTGGAAAAAAAAAAAAATCAGTAAGAAGGATATCCGTAACAAGATCAATATCTTAATCTTTCTCTTTGGAAGCTTTCAATGCCAGCACAGAAAAATTAATGAATGAGAAACTTTTAAGATACAGAGTTTTGGAGTGAGTGTAGAATCATTTGCCTTCCTACTATCCTATACTAGGGCCTATCAAAAATTGTAAGCAGCTTTTCTGCTGGCTACATTTCTCCCTATGGGTTATTTTCTTTTCTATTAAGTAATTCCTTCATGCCCAGGGAGTTAAAATTCTGTTGAAAAGAGAGTTTTTAGCATCTTCTAAGACTCAAAGCCTTACTGCAATGTTTTTCCTGATTTTGTAATTTATAAAGTGCTACCTGTATAGTTAAATGTCTCTTTCATGGTGTATTTACTTTAAAGTATTTCTAAAGTTGTATGCATTTGTATAGATAGATGCTGTGTAATCAGAATCCTACTCTCAAGCACTTTTCACCTCGTTTTGATATATTATCTAATACTTTTGAGAAACTATTCAAACTTTTGGCCTTTTCTAGTCCTCATCTTCATATGAAATCATAATAGTAGCCAAAGAAAAAGGGAGAATGGAAAATATGTCAATCCCTGTTCTATTTTGGTTTCCCCTAAGGCTAATATAAGCATCATCTTTCCAATTTCCAGCCAACATTTTAGAGATTTATGAGAATATCTAACCCAAAATGAGGTATTTCAAACACATTTTATGAATGATTTAATGTTTCTTTGCCAATGAAAGCCTGTATTAGTCATGATCAAAGGCAGAAAAAAATTATTTTCTTGATTTTTTTTAAATGAGATATGATTCAATTACAAACTAGCCCTCTCTTGAGATTAGCATATAATCAAAGGAAGCTAATTCACTTACCAATTTTTCCCCCTCCCTTGCTTTTGATAAAAATCATAGATGATAGTCTTTGAACCTTTGCTAATCCCGTTGTCTCTTGTCTTATTGACCTTGCTCAGGGTGGGAGTGGCTTTTGGAAATGATATGCTGCTCCTCCATTAGAGTGATGTATTATCTAAAAGCCAACATAGCTTTAGCAGTCTGGAATTTGAAAGAGAGTTGCTAGAAGAGATACAGCATACAGAGATGGGGGGGTCGTGTACACGCATGCATACGCACATGCGTACCATGCACACACTTTCATGTGTGTCTGTAATCCTAAAATGAAGAGACATCTATTCTGCCAATAGCCGTGTACTTGGACCCATCTACGGTTTGACTGTACATCAGTTATGATGTGTCTCTTTCTAACAGGAGGGAAACCGATTTTGATGAATAGTTAAAAGGTAAGATCATTCTTAAAGGTGTGAGTGATTAATAATGGCCACGCATAGATTTTTTTCTAAGAGTGTAAATAAAATATATCATTCACATGAAGGGCAAGAGTTTGGCAGAATGATTCATAGTGCATTTGAGAGCATAAAAAGTCAAACCTAGGGTCTCTTCTAAGTGTGTCAAAGAGGAAACTGGTTTCACCATTTGAAATATTCAAGTAGACGATGGAATATTTGAGTGGATTATAGAAATCATATGCCTTAGGAGATACTGAAGACAACTAATATTTTTAGTTATCGCCAATCAGAAAAAATCAAACATTTCTCTTTTAGTAGTGAAAAAATAATAGCTTGACAGGGATAAGTGGGTGAAAGATAAAGGTGACATTTCTCTACCATGGCACCTGGACCATTTACTTCGGTCCAACCAAGATTTACTATATAACCTTAGACTGGAGGTTCCTGTGGGCAGCTGTTATATTAGCATAAAGCTTGGCTCGAACATGGTCAGCATTTATACCAAAGTACATGAGCCCTATTAAATCGCTAACTAATGCAATAAGACTGATAAAACTGTTATTAGAAGATAGAAGATTTATCCCAGTGGTGACAATCAAAGTACAATAACGAACAACCTATATGGTTGGTCTTTGTTTATTCTCTACCAATAGTCTAGAGCTCATGTTATTTTCACAAGGCCTGAGAAAACAAGCTCCTTGGCAATACAATACTCCATGGGCTGCTCTTCTATGGCTCAACAGCCCAGAGACTGTGCATAAGCACAGAAATAAAGAGCCTCAGGCCTGGGTCAAGGTGAGATTCAACTACTCTTCTACAAGTCACAGGCTAATGGAGAGTACTGATTGTGCTTTTTTAGCATGAATTGAAGGTGAAAAAAAAAATGGATGACTATCAAAATAAACTGTGTAAAAAGGAGCACTGAACACTGTCTACAATCAAATGGTCATGCCCATTAGAGATTTAAAAGAAGAATCATTGTTTGTACTCTTTTTTAAGAATAAAGTCACTGAATTTTTTAAAAGAATTTATTGACTTAATGCCTCTAAATGATTTTATGAATGTAATTATCCTCATCTGATGCCTCTCTCTGCGAGGATATGGGGCATATATCCTGGGCATGATAGAAGACACAGTGACATTCTCTCTCTACAGTTGTCATGGCCTCCCTCCTGCGTTCTTTGGCTGCCAACGTTCCCTGAAAGTCAGGATTTGTGTAAACAAGCCAGGCATGAGGCCTATTGATGGACAGAGATCTGACGAACACCTAACACCCTCAGGAGCACGACTTTTAAATCAGAAAGGCAAAAACATAGGAAATACCAAAGGATCATGTCACAGGTGAGACTTCACTACATCAAGGTCTTCCTAGTATTTTTGGAAACTAAACCCCCTTTGAGAAAATCTAAGATGTAATATGCTTTACTGGCTTGAATACCACAGAGTCTGTCATCCCTACTCTTCTAATTCTTTCTTTCTCTCAAAATACACATGCTGAGAATCCTCCTGCCTCTGGGTGTGGGGGGTGCAGTTATGTGTGTACATTATAGACATAGATCTGAATATCTTGAGCTTCCTGAGCTAGTAGGATTTAAAATTGTTTCAGTTTTACCATTTAATACATTTCAAGATTGGGGAATTTTTGAATAAATGTGGAACATGTTGTTCATAACACATATCTGAATACAGAAGTCAAAGGCATGTCTCCAGAATAAGAATATTTAAATAATTGTCTGTTATTTGGTAAGCATGCTAGTGAGACACTATCCTGTGTTGCACTCTTAAGTACTAACTCCAAATTATAATGTCTTGGCAAATAAAAATCAAAGCATCAAATATCTAAGAGAAATCAGGAAGGTGATGGTTAGGGACGTAAATAATGGTATAGATGTATCTAAAAGGCTATAGTATATTGCTCTTCTCCAAAGTTCCTTTCTAGGATATACCTATTTGGAGATTTCATAAAAACACATTTATACTTTCATTTACCAAATGTTAGTAAGAGGGACACACTTACCAGAATAATGTGGGTCATATATAAATAATCACACTGTGATCTATGGGGGGAAAAGTATAATAATCAGACAATTAAACTACTTTGAAACCTTCTCAACAAATCTTGCTTTTCTCTCTTGAAAGGTAAGGGTTAGCAAGTCATTTCTTCCTTTGTCTTTCCTCATTTGTCAGCTATGCTACAGTAGATTGAATAATCTACGTGGTCGTCTTCCTCATTTTATGTGGCCTGCGTGATTAAAGATTTGGCTGATTCTCTAGACTCTTGCCTGATGGGATCTTTCCAAGGATTGCCTATTCCCTCTCTTTTAAAGGAATTGTCAGGGAGCAAGTGGACACCATTACCCATATGAGTCCACAGATGATTGTGCCTTCTTCCTCTTAAGCTGGTTGTTGCTGTAGCCAAATGGCAAAATGAGACACATGGAAGAAAACAAGATGACAAGAAGATGACATGTATGTAATTCTAATATGAGAGGAAATCAAATAATTGACGTGGTAAAGCATACAGCCATACTTAATGTTGGGTTTCCCTAAACAGCACGTTCTCTAAAGTCTATCTCTGATTTCATGCCTTCTGTGATGACACAAAGGTTCTTTCATGTACTTTCATTCTCCTTTTTTATCTTGCTCTGACCATCACCACTTCTGTTCTGTCCAACTCCACAGTCTTCTGGATCTGGAGAAGACCTCGGGTTTGCTTGGACAAAAGACTTTCTAGGCTGAGGGCCCTGACCATGGTGTTACTAATGGTTTCCAGATTTAGAACCTGATTGTTACTCTTTAGTTTTATTTTCTTTTACATCCTCATTCTTTCCTTCATTGCCATAGTACCATTTGCAGATTAGCTCTCACTTAAGAGCCAACTAACTCTATAACTTAGCAAATCAATTAGTTGTTCACCAAATGACCAAGAATGGGTCGTTAGTGGTAGAACAGTAATATGAGGAATTAGTCTCTTTCCACTAAAACCTGTCCAATTCTAGTCATCAATACAATATATTGTACAAAAGGGGAGACTGTTCTTCCTTGGAATTGCAATTAGCAGCTCCATTCAGAATGTAGTTGTACTTTAGTTCTAATTGCTTGTTTTAAATGCATTTTGTTTGATTTTTTTTTAACTCAAAATACACACAATCAGACTAAACAGGTGTTTAGTGAGAAGAGTGTTTACAGAACAATTCAGGTGAGGTATTTCCAGATTGACTGGATGCAATTTTAATGACACAATCATCCTCAAGTGTGTGCTAACTCCTACCACATTCCAATGACTTATTTATCAACATCACAGAGTGCAGGAGGATCTTTTCCCCTTTATTTAAATGTTTTATACTGACTATTTGAAATCACTGAAAAAGAAGAAGGAGGAAGAAGAAGAGAAAGAGGGGGAGGCAGAGGAGGAAGGTGAAATATTCCAGTGAGAAATAATGAAATCACAGTAATACATTCCAATGATGCTAAACTTTGCTTCAATTAAATTTAGTCCCTTCTACTTCCAACTCACAAGCCTCCTTTGGCGTCATCAGGCTCCAATATCCTTTTCAGTAAGTTCCAAAGAATCCATAAGGTATAAAAATTCCAGAAAAATTATTTGTTGGAGACCAAATGTAAATAGATATATGTTCAGCATCTGAATGTTACAGAAAACTTCTCCAAAATGGCCCATATGTTCTTCTAGAAAAAGCAACAGTCCTGACAGTGAACCATGAAATATTCTGGAGGCAAATGGCTGAGTGCCAGTGTCTTAAGGGACAGCATTTTCCACTTTAAATAACAGACAAAATAAAGCTTTAAAATGTTCATGGTGATGTATGATTCAGTAAACCCTTCAAGGCAATGTAAGGAAAACCTTTTCTTCTTAAGAATGATGTTGGGATGAAGCAGACAAAAATTAAGAATTGCTCTGCCAGGCAGCATAAAGAATCAATTGGTGACTTTCTGAAATTCAGGAAATTCAATGAATCGATAGACTGTTAGGAAGCCGGCCACACACACTGAAAGTGATTCTTTATAAGTACAAGATACCAGAGATAACACAAAGCTCTTCTGAAAGCACTGAACACAAGCATGCACTAAAAGAAACTAAGCTGTGTACTAGCAGGAAATGAAAACTGCTTATTTTTTAATAGGCATCTGCAAATGGGGACATTTGGCAAGGGTAAGCCAGCATTTAATTGTAAGATAAGCAATTTACAGGTAAATATCAAACTTTATTTTTTTCACTTCTCATTTGATTTTTGTCATTTCTAGTTCACTTAACCTGTCTCTAAAAATGGCAAAATCTCTATCACAAAATAATTTTGATTTAATTGACATTCCCCAAGGCAAATAAGTTAGAAGTATAATTCTTTTGAAAGCAAACACCTTTGGTGACTACAAGAATCAAGTATGATGAGAGGATTTTTCTTTGTCGTATTATAATAGTCTCCCCATCTCTACGTGGCCTATCACACAAAAATTAAAATGCATAAAATGGTCTTTTAAAAATTATAAATAATCAGTGGGGCAGCTGGGTGCCTAAAAAAATTCTTTTCATTATGATGGGAGAAACATTAGACTGAACCATTTATTTCAGCCATGGTTTTATTTTAAGTTATTTAAATTACCATTAAAACATAAGAAATGTACTCGGCTGAAATCATCACAAATAATTTCTTATTTTTTTTTAAAAGAAAAGTTAAAACTAGGAAGCAAAGGAAAACAAGGAAGTTTTTAAAGATTTCCTAAGCAAATTGAAAAATTAATTGTCATAAAACATTAATCTTAAATTTAGAGTTATTACTACCACGTTCATGGTTTCTCAGCATTATTATTGTGTTCATTCACTATTAAGCCAGGACCATAAAACATGCAGAAAACATAGAGTTTTAAGGTTTTTGGGTGATAATGTCCTAGATTACGATTTCTCCTTGTGGCAGGATTTTTAATTGTTTCTAAATAATTTTAGGGAAAAGACTCTTTTAAATATTTAGGAGAAATAAAATTTAAAATCTGGGAGAAGCAAGAAGATGATGGAATAAGAGTATCCTGAGCTCACCTTGCCCCCTGGGCACACAGAGAAACAATTTTATCTATACAACTAATGCTGAACATAACCTGAAGACAACAGGACAGGTATTCCATAGCCAGTCATAGAGAGAAGGCCACACTGAAAAGGAGAGGAGAGGCAGAGACACCATTGGGAACCATACCCCAGCATGACTAACCACAAATTGGAGGGTTGTCACAAGCATGAAGAAATGAGAGGATCAAACTTGAAATTGGGCAACCCAGCACTGGAGACCCACCTTGAGAGAAAAAGTCCCCATTAACATCTGGCTCTGAATATCACATAAAAGCAGAAAGCGAAACTCTGGGAGAGCTAGAGAATAATAGGAAACCAAGTCCCTGACTTTAAAGAGCCGAAATACTAAATAATGGCCTGAGATATAGCACAGAAGCAATGGTATGAAAAGCACCTGGGGCATAGTTAAAGATATATTAACTAATCTTAGAAAATGTTGCAGAGGGGCAAAGATATAGAAGAGATTTCTCTGGAAATAAAAGTGCTGGTAGGCACTATTTCTTTTCTCATTCCCAACCTAGATAGCCCGACACTTTTGGGAGCTAGCACTAACACTCTTCATCTACTACGCTAGTACTTTGTGCCCACCCCAGCATTCCCCCTCTGGACTTACCTCACCCAAATTGCCTATGTCAGCAGACAGCTCTCCAAAGTAGCTCCTGCCCCCACCACACATAGCAGATAGCCCCACCCAGGGTCAGGGACTCTTCAAAGAGACTCCTGGCCTGCAAAGACAGGGAGATAACCCCACACACCAGTATGCCTGCAGTTCCTGAAGCCAGGTCTCCCAGGTGGCTGCATGGGAAGCAATCCCTGCCATTTGGTGCACTTGCAGCTATGGCAGAGAAGCTAACGGCAGACAGGTAGGCTGGTTGCCAGACCTGCCCACCAAAGAGCTCACAGTGTCTATAGCTGGGCCTATCAACAGTGTGGGAAGAAGACCCTTCCCAGTGTAGCCAGAGAAGGTAAAGCTGGTTATTACAGCCAGCTGGGCTAAAAGCAGTTGCAACTCAGTCATAACAGGAAGGTACCCTGTCTGTACATGGGACACCCCTGGAGCACCTACTTCTGGTGACCAGAGAGAGCTAGATTATAGAGCACCACAGGGCCTCTTCTAAACAAGGGCACTTCTTTTAAGACCAGGAGACATAGGTAGCCTACCTAATACATAGAAACAAACTCAGAGTTAAACAAAATGAGGAGATGGAAGAATATGTCAGAAATAAAAGAACAAAACAGAATCACAATAAAAGAGTTAAATGAAACAGAGATAAGAAATATGCCTGATAAAGACTTCAAAGTAATGGTCATAAAGATATTCACTTGGTTTGAGAAGAGAGCAGATAAACTCCAGTAAGAACTTCAACAAAGCAATAGGAAAAAGAAAAAAAAAAAAAAAAAAAGAGTCAGAGCTAAAGAATTCAACAGAAATGGAAAATTTGCCAAACAGAATAAACAACAGATTTGAGGAGATAGAAGGACAGATTAGTGAGCTGGAAGCCAAGGTAATGAAAAGCAACCAAGCTGAACAATACAAAGATACAAAGAAAAAAGAATGATAAAAACAAGAAGTTATGGGAGCCCTGTGACATCATCAATCACAACAATATTTGCATTTTAGGAATCCCAGAGGGAGAAAAGAGAGATAAAGGGCAGAAAACTTTTTCAAATAAATGATAGCTGAAAACTTCCCTAACCTTTAGAAGTAAAGACATATCCAGGCCCAGGAAATACAGAGAGCCCTTAACAAGATATACCTAAAGAGGTCCTCATCAAGACACATATTCATTAAAATGGCAAAATGCAATGCTAAGAGAGAATTTTAAAAGAAAGAAGAGAAAAAAAAATGGTTACATACAAAAGAAACTCTGTAAGTCTATCAGCTATTTTTTCAGAAGAAACTTTATAGGCCAGAAGAGAGTGGCATGACATTTTCAAAGTATTAAGAGGAAAAAAACCTACCACTGAGAATACTATATCTGAAAAGGTTATCATTCAGAATTGGAGGAAAGATAAAATTTATCAGAAAGACTAAAGTTAAAGGAGTTCATCACCACTAAACTAAACTTACAAAGAATATTTAAAAGAATTTTTTAAGTGGAAAAGAAATATCATAACTAGAAGTAAGAAAATTAGAGTAGGAAAAAATTTCACAAGTAAAAGGAAATATGTAGTAAAGGGAGTAGATGAATCATTTACAAAGCCAGTATGGAAGGGAAAACACAAAAGTAATAAAATTAATTATATCTGCAAAAATGAGTCAAAGGATGCACAAAATAAAAAGACTATAGAAGGCCATCAGCCCTGGTCTAGGAAGAAAGCAAAAGAAGAAAGGAACAGAGAAAACTATAAAAACAACCAGAAAAAAATTAACAAAATATCAGTAAGCATATACCTACAAAAAATTACTTCACATGCAAATGTATTAAATGCTCCAACCAAAAGATAGGATGACAGAATGAATAAAAAAACAAGATCCATCTATATGTTGCTGACAAGAGACCCCTCAGAATTAAAAACACATATAGACTGAAAGTGAAGGGATGGAAAGTGATAACCCACACAAAAGAAGTAGGGGGAAAAAAAGAAAAGCCAGGTAACAATACTTATATCAGACAAAATAGAGGTTAAAACATACCGTAGCAAGAGACAAAGAAAGGCATTACATAATGAAGAAGGAATCGATCCAATAAGAGCATATACCAAATGTAATTATCTATGCACCCAACACAGAAGCATCTAAATGCATAAAGCAATCTAAATACATGAAGCAATACCTATTAGCAGAGATAAAAGGAAAAATTGACTATAATATAATAATAGTAGTGGACGTTAACACCCCACATACATCAATGGATAGATCATCTGCTCAAAAGATCAACAAGGAAACAGGGACTTTGAATGGCACATTAGGCCCAATGGACCTAACAAATACATACAGGATGTTCCATCCAAAAACCAGAATACATATTCTTTTCAAGTGCACACAGAATGTTCTCCAGGATATATCCATGCAATGCCACAAAAGAAGCCTCAATAAATTTAAGAAGAATGAAACTATATCAACCATCTTTTCTAAGCACAAGGTATGAAACTAGAAATTAATCACAAGAAAAAGAAATCTGGAAAAAACACAAACACATGGAAGCTAAAAAACACGCTATTAAACAATGACTGGATCAGTCAAGAAATCAAAGAAGAAATAAAAAAAATACACGGAGACAAATAAAAATGAAAAACAATGCTCCAAGATATTTGGACACAGCATAAGCAGTTCTAAGAGGGAAGTTTATAATGATATAGGACTATGTCAAGAAACAAGAAAAATTGCAAATAAACAACCTAACTTTACACCTAAAGGGACTAGAAAAAAAGAAGTAAAAGCCCAAAACTAGTACAAGGAAGGAAATACTAAAGATCAGGGCAGAAATAAATGAAATAGAGACCAAAAAAAAAAAAAAGAAATAAAGAAAGAAAGAAAGAAGTAGAAGAAAAGAAAAATTAATGAAACCGAGAGCTTCTTCTTAGAAAAGATAAACAAAATTGATAAACCTTTACCTAGACTCATCAAGGAAAGAAAAAGACTCCAATAAAATCAGAAATGAGGGAGGAGAAATAACAAAATTCCACAGAAATACAAAGACTTATAAGAGAATATTATTAAAAATTATATGTCAATAAATTGGACTAGCTACAAGAAATGGGTATAGTCCTAGAACATTGAATCAGGAAGAAAATAGAAAATTTGAACAGAGAGATTACTAGCAACAAAATTGAATCAATAATTAATAATTGAAAAAAGTTCAAACAAAATTTCAGGACCAGATAGCTTCACAGGTGAATTCTACCAAACATATAAGAAGAGTTTGATACCTATTCTTCTCAAATTATTCCAAAAAAAAAAGAAGAGAAAGAAAAACTTTCAAATTCATTCTATGAGTTCAATATTACTCTGATATCAAAATCAGACAAAGATACCAAAAAAACAAAAAAAAAGAAAAGAAAGAAAACTACATACCAATAATCCTTGATGAAGATAGATGCAAACATCCTCAGCAAAACTAGCATACCATATTCAACAATACATTAAAAAGACCATTCACCACAATCAAGTAGATTGATTCCAGGGATACAAGGGTAGTTCACTCCCACAAATCAATCAGTGTGATGTATCACATTAACAAGAGGGAGGATAAAAACCTTATGATCATCTCAGTATATGGAGAAAAAGTATTCAACAAAACACAATATCCATTCATGATAAAAACTCTAAACAAAGTGAGTATAGAGGGAACATACCTCAACAAAATAAAGGCCATATATATGGGACATCTGGGTGGCTCAGTCAGTTAAGCATCTACCTTTGGCTCAGGTCATGATCCCAGAGTCTTGGGACCTAGCCCCTCATCGGGTTCCTTTCTTGGTTCTCCCTCTGCTTGTGTTCTCTTTCTCTCTCTGACACACGCACACACACACACACACACACACACACACACAAAACAACAACTTAAAAAAAAAGGTCACATATGAAATAACCACAGTTAATATCCTACATAATGGTGAAAAACAGAAAGCTTTCCTCTAAGGTCAGGAAGAATATAAGGATGTTCACTGTCAGCACTTTTATTCAACATAGTATTGGAAGTCTTAGCTATAGTAATCATCAGGAAAAAGAAACAAAAGACATCCAAATTGTAAAGGAAGAAGTAAAACTGTCATTATTTACAGATGATATGATATTATATATAGAAAACCCAAATGACTGAACCCAAAGCTATTAGATCTAATAAGTTCAATAATTTTGTATTCTACAAAATTAATATACAGAAATCTGTTGTATTTCTGTAGACTAAAAACAAAATAGCAGAAAGGAAAATTAAGACAACCCCATTTACAGCTGCACCAAAAAGAATAAAATACATAACAGTAAATTTAACCAAGGAGGTGAAAGACCTATAGTTTAAAAACTATAAGATGTTGATAAAAGAAAATGAGGACACACTAAAAAACTGGAAGGATATATTACACTCCTGCATTGGAAGAATTAATATGATTAAAATATGCATACTACCCAAAGCAATCTATAGATTCAATGCAATCCTTATCAAAACATCCATAACACTTGTCACAGAACTAGAACAAATAGTACTAAAATTGTATGGAACCACAAAGCTCCAAACAGTCAAAGCAATCTATAGAAAAAATAAAGCTGGAAGCATCACAATCCCAAATTTTAAGTTGTACTACAAAGCTTTAGCAAAAACAAACAATTGAACAAAAAGCCAGTATGTTACTGGCACAGAAATAAAATAAACATGTAGATCAATGAAACAAGATGGAGAACCCAGAAATAAACCCACACCTATATGTTCAATTAATTTAAGACAAAGAGGTAAAAATATACAATAAGGAAATTGGGAAAACAGGACAGTTATATGCAAAAGAATGAAAAGAATGAAACTGGGCCTCTTTCTTATACCATACATAAACAAACTCAAAGTGGATTAAAGATCTAAATATGGGACCTGAAACCATAAAACTCCTAAAAGAGAATATAGAAACTACTCTTAGACATTGGACCTAGCAACGTATTTATGGATATGTCTCCTCAGCCAAGGGAAATAGAAACAAAAATAAACTATTAGACTATATCAAAATAAAAGCTTTTGCACAACAATGGAAACTATAAAAAAACACAAAAAGCAACCTAATGAATGGGAGAGGATATCTCCCATAAATGATATACATGATGAGGGACTAATATCCAAAATCTATAAAGAATTTAGACAAGTCAATGCCAAAAAACAAACAAACAATCTAAAAAATGGGCAGAAGATGTGAATAAACATGTTTCCAAAGAAAACATACAAATGGCCAATAGGCACATGAAAAGGTCAATGTCATTTATCAACAGGGAAATGCAAATCAAAATCACAGTGAAATACCACTTCACACCTGTCAGAATGGCTAATATCAGAAAGTCAAGTAATAATGAGTGTTGGTGAGGAGGTGGAGAAAAGGGAAGTCTGTTCACTACTGGTGAGAATGTAAATTGGTATAATCACAGTAGAAAACACTACAGTGGTTTTTCAAAAAATTAAAATGAGGAAATACCATATAAGTGAGTAATTCCATCACTGGCTATTTACCCAAGGGAAATAAAAAGACTAATTTGAAAAAATATATATGCACACCTATGTTTATTACAGCATTATTTATAATAGCCAATAAGGAAGTAACCTAAATGTCCATTGATAAATGAATGGATAAAGAAGATATGGCATATCTACATATACATATGTATAAAAAATATATATCTTGATATATAGATAGATATCTCTTTCTGTGTCTGTCTGTGTATACATATGCACAGAATGGAATATTACTCAGCTATAAAAAAAAAAAAAGAATGAGATCAGGAAGGCTGAGTGGATCAGTTAAGCATCTGCCTTTGGCTCAGGTCATGATCTCAGGATCCTGGGATCAAGTCCCACATTAGGTTCCTTGCTGAGCAGGGAGCCTGCTTCTCCCTCTGCCTGCTGCTCCCCCTGCTTGTGCTCTCTCTCTGACAAATAAATACATAAAATCTTTAAAAATTATTTGATTAATTAACTAATTAATTAAAAGAATAAGATCTTGCCATTTGCAACAACATGGATGAACCTAGAAGGTATTACGCTGAGTGAAATAAGTCAGACAGAGAAAGACAAATACCATATGATTTCACTTGCATGTGGAATCTTAAAAAACAAACAAACAAAAATACTCTTAAATACAGAGAAGAGACTGGTGGTTGCCAGATGGGAGGGTGGAGCAGGGTGGGCAAAATAGATGAAAAGGGATTAAGAGGTACAAAGTTCCAGTTATAAAACAAATATGTCAGGGAGATGAGAAGAACAACGGAGAGAATACAGTCAATAACACTGTAACATGTTGTTTGATAACAGATGGCAGCTATGCTTACAGTGGCCAGCAATGAGAAATGCACAGAACTGTCAAATTAGTATGTTGCACACCTGAAACTAATACAACATTGTATGTCAATTATAGCTGACTAATAAAAAAAAATCTAACATTTGTAGCAGAATAAAAATTAATTAAAACCATAATTGTGACAGTGTCTCAAAGAAAAGTTGCACTTCCTGCAGTAAATTCTGTCACAGGAACAAGATCAATGTGTATACTCCATAAATTTGAACAAGTTAAAAATGTGTCTAAATGTGTAGCATGGATCACCCAGTGAGTGATCAATGACTATTCTGAATTTCCAAAATATGTCTTCTATCTTGTGGTTATATGGATATGTTTGTGGGATTACCCTATGTTGGCAACAGCAGCTCCTCATCTAAGGACAACTTCAAGTAGCCAAAGAACAAAGATATAAGTATTCAAGCTTTCCTTTTTTTTTTTTTTTAAGATTTTATTTATTTATTTGACAGAGAAAGATCACAGGTAGGCAGAGAAGCAATAAGAGAGAGGGGGAGAAGCAGGCTCCCCACTGAGCAGAGAGCCTAATGCGAGGCTCGATCCAAGGACCCTGAGATCAGGACCTGAGCCAAAAGCAGAGGCTTAACCCCCTGAGCCATCCAGGTGTCACTGCATTCAAGTTTTCAATAACTCATTTGAAGTTTAAATAGCTTTCTAAAGTTTTCAAAACTATTTATATGCTCTCTTATATTAATGCATAATGTAAACAATCCTTACTCCTTGATGTTTTGTGGCCCAACAGTCCTAATCATCATTAACAACATTTGCTCCTGACTGTGCTGCAGATGTAATGGTGGAATATTTACCACTGAATCAAAACTGTGCTGAGAATTTGACTACATTGCATCTATTTTCCTATTTGTTTTTTTACTCAGAAACTTGGGCAAATTGTACAAAACACGCTGACTGGAATGCTCTAGTTCACCCAAATTTTTTTCTTCTCATGGTGTGGGTTTCATGGGATCATCAATACAAAACAAATAATAGAGACCGAACTGGAACAGGACTTCGCCATAAATGTGAGCTGCTGAACTGTGCTGAGTGTATATTCATTGTAGATGGTATGATAAAACACTGGCTTATGTTTGTTGTTTTTTCAAAGAAGGCATGTACGGGGCGCCTGGGTGACTCGGTGGGTTAAAGCCTCTGCCTTCGGCTCAGGTCATGATCTCAGAGTCCTGGGATTGAGCCCGGCATCGGGCTTTCTGCTCAGCGGGGAGCCTGCTTCCCTCTCTCTCTCTGCCTGCCTCTCTGCCTACTTGTGATCTTTCTCTCTCTGTCAAATAAATAAAATCTTTAAAAAGATAAACAAATAAATAAAAGAAGGCATGTCAAAATTACAAGTATGGGTGTTCATCTGGCAGAAAATGCCATTCTTTTTTTTTTTTAATATTTATTTATTTAGAGAGAACATGGGGGGAGGGGCAGAGGGAAAAGAAAGAATCTCAAGCAGACTTTCCACTGAGCATGGACCCCCAACGCAAAGCTCCATCTCACAACCCTGAGATTATGACCTGAGCTGAAATCAAGAATCAGAGGCTTTACTGGCTAAGCCACCCAGGCACCCCTGAAGAAGATGCCATTCTGAGCCAAGAGTCTGTTGGTGTAATAAACCACAAAGTCCAGCAATGATTCTGTCCTAAAAAAGCCAAAAATGATGAAGCTGAGAATTTCCTCAAAACTATTCTTGATATCTATGGTTTCCTTTGATACATTTATCCACAATGCTCAGCACATTGTGAGGTGCTCTAGACAAATATTTCTGTCCATGTAAACTATTAGATTTAAAATATATTACCAAATGCATGGGTCCCTATGAGGTAGAAATGAAGAATGGGTAGAGAAGAAGAATTTACATATTTGTTTATTGCCCAATCAACATATATGAAGATTCTTCTGAATTTCTAGGTACCATCTCTTCCTCTGCACATTCAGAAACAATCTCTTCATGTTATTTATTGATTAATATGCCATTTTCTAAATAATTTCATATCTCACACTACATGAAAAAGGTAGCAACACCATTTTTATTCATAAAGCCACAGTTTTTCAGAATGCATTTGTATTGAAACAAGCTAGATCTTTCTGCTACTTCAGTTCCTTAACACCATTTATTTACTTATTTCATTACTCATAAGGCTGCATCACCCAATGGCTTCACTGCACTATCAAAGTTATAACTGTACTTCATTGATTATGACCACAAATAAATGCAAGTCTTACCCAGAGTATGCAACAAAGTATGAGATATCATTCATTTTCTGTCATTTTAATCTTATCAGACAGAATTTTAGAGTTTAATCATAGGATAACACATCTTCCAAATATGTCTTCCTTCAAAATATTTAACCAAAATCATCTCATTCCTAGAATGTAATACCTTCCATATACTGCCTTCCATATACTGCCACCAATGGGGAGCATTGGTGAGCCCCTGAGCTGAACAAAAGGAATGGTCCTATACAAATAAGAAATGTCCACCCCATTTCCAACAAGGCTTAAGACTAACCCAGTGAAATACCAATCAAAACTACAATGAGATACCACCTCACACCAGGCAGAATGGCTAAAATTAACCACTTGGGAAATGACAGATGTTGGTGAGGATGCAGAGAAAGGGGAACCCTCCTACACTGTTGGTGGGAATGCAAGCTGGTGCAACCACTCTGGAAAACAGCATGGAGGTTCCTCAAAAGGTTGAAAAATAGAGCTACCCCATGACCCTGCAATTGCACCACCAAAGATACAAATGTAGAAATCCAAAGGGGCACGTGCACCGCAATGTTTATAGCAGCAATGTCCATAAAAGCCAAACTATGGAAAGAGCCGAGATGTCTATCAACAGACGAGTGGATAAAGATGTGTTTTATATATAAGATGGACTACTTGTCAGCCATCAAAAAACCTAAATCTTGCCTTTTGCAATGACATGGAGGGAACGAGAAGCTTTTACACTAAGCGAAATAAGTCAATCAGAGAAAGACAATTACCATATGATCTCGCTGATATGTGGAATTTAAGAAACAAAACAAGATCGTAGGGAAGAGAGGAAAAAATAAAGCAAGATGAAATCAGAGAGGGAGACAAACCTTCAGAGACTCTGAAGCACAGGAAACAAAGTGAGGGTTGCTGGAGGGGAGAAGGGTGGGGTGATGGGATAACTGGGTGATGGACATTGAGGAGGGCCCATGATGTAACGAGCACCAGGTATTATAAAAGACTGATGAATCATTGACCTCTACATCTGGAACAAATAATAGATTATATGTTAATTGAATTTAAATAAAAATAAATAAATACCATAAAAAAAAAGACTCACATAGAAAAGTATGTCTCCACATCAATCATAGGCAAGGGAGAACTTTGATCAGAAGGGGTGATGAGCAATGAGAAACAAGGTTCTGGAAAACCTTGGGGTTGGCACAGCCAACCCCAGAGATATACCTGACATACAGTGCAAAGCATGTGGCAGGAGTAGGATAACTGTCCCAGGTTAAGGGTGCCTATTGCCACCATCCCACCATCTGGTGCTTGTAGATCAGAGGAGATACATGTTCTGAACACAGAGAGGTGAGAACTGACTCTGTGGCCCATATATACAGCTCCAGTGTAAGGGTCAGAGGTGGACTATCAGTAGCCTAGAGCCTCCAACTCATCCTGTGTCCTAACTAAGATTCACGCAAATCCAATAGGTCAGCACTGTCCTGTTGCTCAGTCTCATGTGATCCCATGAAAGCCATATTGTGGTCTGAACGCTGGGTGCCTGGCCTAGATGGTGCTCCTGGATCCTATAGGTCCTAGCCCTCTAGGGACAATCTTAAAATATTTGGTGGAAGACATTTTAACGTACTGAGCTCTCTAAGACATAGGTCAGAAGCACGGACTCCTACTTGCTGGTACTATATTTTCCTCCGGTTTTTAAAAAGCCCTTAGATACAAGCTAGGTCTTCCTATAGCATGTCCCTCTCCGTATTACCAGTAATTGTATTTTCAAATATACTGCCAGAAAGTAGGTTACTCGATGATATTCGAATAGCCTTGCAGGAAAGAATCATGTCTTACATTTCCGCTCTGCTCCTTAAGACCTGGCCCAAGGCTAGTCACATAAAAGTCAACAAATACTCCTTGGTTCAAAACAGCTATTTACCAAACACACCAAGTACAGGTAACAGGTAAACTACAAACCACTAAACAAAAGAAGTCAAGAGTCACTGGATACTCTAAGAGTAATTGTTACTAGAAAATAAATTCCTAGTCAGAACAGTCACTCTCCATCATAAAGATTTCAGCCTTAAGAAAATAGGGCCATACACCAGTTCTCTAACTGAAGTCGAAGACCTGGGTGGATATTGCATTTCCTAAAATTATTCACCAAAATAGTTCTTCAATATTATTCTTCTTCCCTTTCTCTATTTTCAGTACTGAGAGCGTGCACATCTTCCTTTTTTACTAAAACAGGCTCAATACTTAATTTTATGTTGAATCTGATAATGACCTTACTCTACGACTAACCTTACCCCACAGCAATCTGTGATTTAGAGTTGAAGTATATATGGTCTATACCACATTGATTCACACCTTTATGTGTAGGAGCATGCAAGAGCATTGTGTGTACATATGTATATTCCATATTATTTAAATATATACATGCATGTCCCATTGCCATAGGGAATTTTGATACTTTATGCTAATGAGCATATTTCTTATAAAGCATGAAGCACTTCCCAGAAAGATTAGGAGCTGAGAAGTTTCCTACATTTTTTTTTTTTTAAGATTTCATTTATTTATTTGACAGACAGTGACCATAAGTAGGCAGAGAGGAGGAAGCAGGCTCCCTGCTGAGCAGAGAGCCTGATACAGGACTCGATCCCAGGACCCTGGGGATCATGACCTGAGCCGAAGGCTGAGGCTTTAACCCACTGAGCCACCCAGGCGCCCTGAAGTTTCCTACATTTGATTAAGGCTTGATCCCACCTTTGGGTGGAGATATATATATATATATATATATATATATATATATATATATATATATTTTTTATGTGTGTGTGTGTGTGTGTATATATATATATATATATATATATATATATATATCTCCAGCCTTTGAAATCTTGTGAGAACCTTGAGGCTCATTAAAACATAAATGAGATTTTAAAAGTGATAGAAATCAATAATTATCAATATCACATTAAAGCAAATCTGTGGTAATATATGAAGTGAGAATTAAACTTGTGTACATATTCCAGGTGATAATATGTACAGGTCCCAGGTGACATATTTTCTTCCCAATAATTCTTCCCCAACACAAACCAAAATCGTCACCAATCATCACCACTATCTATCACTACTACAACCAGTGCAACCAAACATGCTAGATTATTAAGTCTTTGGGAACTGAAACCATATATTAATCATATTTCTATTCTTGGGAAAATAGCACATAGTAGAGCTCAATGCCTATTAATTGGGGGATAAAAGAAAATCTATATTGTTTTGCCTTCTTAAGCTGATCTGGCCATATATGAATCAATACATAAAAGGTAACCATGTAATTTCCAGTTTTCCAGAAATTTTATCAGAAGTTGTGTGGCCTTAATTATTACCTTGCCAAAGTTGTGAACATTATACAGACAATTTCTTCCATGGTTACGAGGCTGCACAGCTCTCTTTGCTCATTCTTCTCAACGGAAACTTAGCAAGAGGATATAGGTGGCTTTTCAATCACTGCTATGAGCGAAAAAAAAATACAATCATGCATCACCTTCATTTATGAAAATATTACATCAAGCCAAAATAGGAACAAATTACCTTATTATTTTGGGAAAAATAAAAGAAAGATGAATATGAATACATTGGAAAACATATGGGTGAAAAGAAAAAAAATAAAGTGAACATACAAAATTTACTGTTTGTGGTAAAATACTAAGTCATCACAAAAAGTTCTCAGCATTATCAATAATAAGTGGCTAGAAAATGAGTACAAGGTAGTTCAGAAACTAAGACATTCTCATATGGCGTTTAAAATTTAGAACCCCTTTTGAAATGAGGTGTATAAACATGTGGAATGGAGAATACTATGGCTTGCAAGCAAGGTTCTGATCATACAAAAATAAAGAGCCATCGAAACAAAAAGACACGTTTCATCCCTATTTCCAGTCCAGAGCAAGATAATCTCCCATAGCCTCACCATCAGGTGGATTCTGGAAGATAATTATTTTGCATGCTCAGTTCAGCTTCTTGATTCTAAAGCAGGAGGTTACTACAGGTTTTCAGAGGAGGAAAAGAGCCAAAATACATAAACTTTATTGTTATTGTGGCCCATTTGACAAGATACTGTCCCAAATGGATGGACACTGGTCATTCAGATGGAAAACAAAAGCCTGTTTATCAGCTGGTTAATTGCTCTCAAATATGAAATAAGATTCCCAGCAGTAAAGTGTCCTCACAGTTCAATTCCTCACCTGAATTATAAACTATCTGAACACAGACCTGTTTCCAACATCCCAGTGTTTATCAAAATGAAGTACATCTACCACAGATGACTGCTGACCTTTCAACTTTGGTCAGCATTCTGGTGGCTGGCAAAGTCCTGCAAGTTTCCTGGCATTCTCGTCTCCCCTTTACTTGTGTAGTTTGATTCTGAAATGAGGAAGAAACTAAGTAGAGCCAGAACACTGAAATGATTCCTAGCACAAAATGAGTCTGGAGAATGCATTTACTTCCCACCAAATTTTCTGGAATTGGGGGAGGACTGGTTTTTTTGTTGCTGTTGACTCATTTTATTAAGTGGGGTTTTTTTTTGCCCCAACTTAACAGCTGGATAGATAATTCACTGAATAATTGTTCAAAAAATGGTGACTAATAATTTAGCTTGTTGGATGTCTGCTAGATCATCCAAAAATCACCAAAGAGTCTTACCTTGCCAATGGAAAGTGATTATTCTTTCCTCTGGGGTTTTTTTAGACAAGCTGGGTAATCAATAAAGGGTAAACTTAAAAAGACAAATGTAGGACGCCCTGCCTCTTATAGGAGTGGAGAAGCCTAAACTCTGATAATAAACCACTAATCAAGATAATTACAATTTATGGAATACCTTTAGTAGATAACTACCCTAACAGCATTATTATGTCAATTCTCTGTTAACATGTGGGCTTTCGGGAGTTTAGTAAAGAGATGGCTACTCCGCATTCATGCTTCTTCTTAGTGAGCGCTCAATTTCCTTTTTGGAAATCCCCTCTCTCTCTCTCTGTATGTGAATTCCACACCACTTCCCACTCTCTTCCTTCTAGAGAGGTGAGGAGAGTCAAGTCATTCTTTTTTCTGGAACACTAGCAGAGCAGAAGATTCCATCTACAGCCTAAATCTATCCATCGACTCTTCGCTTCTAAGACACTGGGAGGGACTTGTGTGACTCAAGAACAACCATCCCCGTGATTATATTCTGACCACTATTTCAGCTATTGACAAGTCACGGTGGTTGCTACCTCCTAAACCCTGTCCTTCCTGAATTCTCCTGGATCACGGTCTGAAGCCTGGTCTACCAGCTTCCTATTAATTATGTGAGCCTCCTTCCTCACCTCGATATCCTTCTAGTTAGCTCCCTTTCACTTTGGTTAACTGGAGTTGGCATCTGGTGCTTACAAGGAAGAACGGTTACGGACATATCATGCAGGTAACTATGAAAGACAGTTTTTAAAGTAAGAGAGCGTGTTACGGGGAATGGCGCAGACAAAAATCCCAATGGGTCTTAAGAAAGGAAAAGTGGTGGTGGCATCAGCTAACCAGGAACGAATAACAGAGATCGTGACACCAGGGGTTCAGTAAGGGTGGTAGGATGGGCGATAACTTGTAGGCAGGGGGAAGGGCCAATGTCCTCAGGGGACCATGAATAGATTGACTTCGATGAAATGGGGACTGTCTCAGAGTATTCTTGCTGCCACAAACATTTGTTGAGTATTTTCTACCGTTGGGCACTGCTGCAATACAGAGTGTGAAAGTCAAGTGCCTGATCCTGAGGAGCCCAAGGTCCAATCATCTCTTCAAGTCGAGGGGGATACTCTTGGAATGCGTTCATAAAAGATTTTTGACTCCTGCCCCAAAGCTGCTCTCTGAGGAAACAGCACCTTCTCCAAAGTAGATTTTTAGTATTGCCAAAGCATTATTTACAGGTAGAAAAGGGAAATAAATGCTAGATTTAAATAAATGCATTTAAAACTGTAATGAGCAGACGCTTGAAACCTTCGAGGGTAGCACTCCATGAAAATTGTGAGAATTTCTAGCTTCAATTGGTTTTCACTTTAACACTTGAAGTAAGTGTAAAAGCATTCATAAAAAAGACATAGAACCTATATGTGAAGAAAAGTTTAATTTTACAATTGTGATAGCTTTATATAATTTTCTGAAAAATCCTTACTCATTCCTCTGCTACTTTCTGACAGATGTTAGCTAGTTTTTATTATTTTTTTTTCCCTTTAGGGCACAGGTAAATTGACTTCTATGGACCATCTTACTGTGAACAGAACTTATATCTTCTTTCTGTATCTTGCTCAACTATTGGTATTTAAAATTCTGCTCAGTGTAAAGAGCAACTTCCTACTTAGTAACCACACCGAACTTTCCCACTGGAGGGACATGGGTGGCAAATGGCCATATGAACCACAGTGGAACAGCTTCCCTATCTGACACAGTTGAGGAGACACACGTGTGTAAGCATCGCATCAAATATGAAGTATGGGCTACCCACACAGACTCCCTGTGCAGGATCTCAAGAGCTGATGATCAAGAATCCCTGCTCCATTTCACCCTAACTTAGAACAATTGTCAATAGTGATGTTGTTTCACGGTTGGAATTAAGCAATGATGGCCATCTGGATATAACACAATTTACTTAATCAATCTTTTACAGTTCACATTTAGGTTGATTCTATTTTAATTACCTGGATGGTCTGATCATTTATTTTGGATAAATTCCAAGCAGTAGAATCGTTTGTTTATATACATTTTCAAGGTTTTTGACCTTAGGGCGTTTAATTTTTTTCCTTCAGAGGAATTATACCAATTTATCCTGAAATGACACTGTATGAGTCACTGCTCTGCTGTCTTCTAAACTTCAGTCCTGGAGCCCAGGCGGAGGAAGAACATGGTTGGGTCATTCCAGTTGTTGCATGAATATCTAATCTGAGTTTCCGTTCTCAGACAGAAAAGCGATAAAGTTTATATTGCTGGGTTTTCAAATCCCTCTTTCCCTATTCCTTGTCTTTTTTTTTTTTTTAAGATTTATTTATTTACTTATTTGACAGACAGAGATCACAAGTAGGCAGAGAGGCAGTCAGAGAGAGAGGGGGAATGCAGGCTCCCTGCGGAGCAGAGAGCTTTATGCGGGGCTACATCCCAGGACTCTGGGATCATGACCTGAGCCAAAGGCAGAGGCTTTAACCCACTGAGCCACCCAGGCGCCCCTTCTTTCCCCATTTCTTAATGTTTGTTATATTAAGATAAAACATCTCCCTCATAAATTGTAAATGGTATAGATAGAAAGTAGTAAACTTTACTAAAATATCATCCCAGACTTTCACTTTCCAATATGAGGGTCTCCATTCAGATTCTCCCTATTCAACTGCTTATCTACCTATCTATCTATCTGTGCAAAGGGAAATTCAGGGCTTAGATATTTTCCACCTATATTCACCCTCACATCTGTGTCTGCTCATTCCATTCCTTTTCCAACAAGCCCTTTCTCCTCTCCTAGTCCTATCTTAAACCTTCTTTCCTTCAATCTAGAGTACAAGCCCCATCTCTGCCATGCCACTTCCTTGACTTTCTATCTCTCATAATTATTAGCTCAACTCCTCAGCCCTGACACATTGCATCTTTGTAACCTACAGGATGAACATTGGCTAAAATACAGTCAGGAATGTATTTAGGCTGAACAGATTTCAGAAGAAAAGCATTTATCACCTACTATTTAAGAATGACTGTCAGCTGGATATTTTATCACTTGAACACCTTGCTCTTTGTCATCAGAGAAAGAAATGAACAGTTTTCATAAGAATAAATAGTTCAGAAAATAATCATATTCATAAAATATATGACACTTTCTATTTTTATTTCATGATGATGGTGATCTATATAGGTTCTCATATTTTTAAGACCCTGAGTTTTCCCTTGAACTCTTACCAGGAATTGTCAAGATATGGCTGACCCTTAGGTCATTATTTTTCAAAATAATTGGAATTCCTCAACTGTATAGTGGGTATCTTATTAAATATAAATGAAATGAAGAATTAAATATCTTCATTTTGAAAAGGCTCTAGTATGAAGTACTTACTATTCACAACATAATTCTTCCTACTTTCTGACTATCGCTAAGAAAAACTTTTCACACAGCCACTGAATAGTAATCTTTAATTTTGGGTCAATTGAGCTCTCCCCCACCAAAAAAAAAAAAAAAAAAAAAAAAAAGATTCATTCTTTTAACATTCACATATTTAATTTCACTTATTAAATGTTAAAAGTTAAAAGTTGATCTCCTATTCCTTCCTGCATAAAATCCTTGTCTCATATCAGTGTCTTATATAACTTCCATGCCCAGGAATTCTCTAATAATCCAAAGCAATATTAGACTAATCCTGTATTTTAAAACAATTTTATCTGTGACTTTGGAGTTTAATAGCTACAAACCTGCCAACTTCAATTATGACATGAATATTTTTAAATTTATTGTTTTTCATAGGAGTTTTTTCATGAAGACCATTATAAAAGGCAGTAGAAATAAAATTACTACCCATAAAGGCTGTACAAAAACACTTTCAGATGTTGGATATAATCATTGCTATTTGCACTTCTGAAATAAATGTGCAAATGTTGCAGTTTAAGTTGTACCCACTGTAAAGAAAAAATAAAAACAGAATCTGGCAATTTTATTCACTTATTTGTGCAAACATATTTTATATCCAACAAGGAAAATTCTCATATGATCAGTTCATTAAATACTCTACACATGGATTTCTAGAAGACTGAGTGGATGTCTGTGTAAGACAACTATTTCCTGTCAAGTACTCTGCATTTCCAAACTTAAAAGTAAAACAAATTCTTGTCTCCATTTCATTGTGAAATACACAGCATTCCTTCGCATTCATCCTTTTAAGATTTTTTTTTCGTCCTTCATAGCAGGCAAAAGAAAAGAGATAGAGCCATTTATTTCACTTTGGGTTTTATTCTCTCCCTGTCTCTTCATTTCTCTCAAAAGATTTGGAGTGTATCGTAACACCTGCTGGGGCAGTAACAACAGTTGAGCGCTACCTTATTGGTGCCCTGTGAGCACTCGGCGTGACACAGACCACTGTCTCCATACTCCTTCCACTCATCGCGTGACCACACCTGGCATCAGAAGGCTGGCCACAGTGAGCCGTCTTCATGCCCACCATGGCAAGGCCTAGAAACTTGGGGCTCTAGGCAGTTGTGTCCCTTCCCTAGCTCAGTGGAACTGAGAACAGAATCTTTGTCCTTCCACTACAGATGGTCAACAGACTGGAGTGTGCCAGTAATCCGAGGAAAGGCCAGACTTATTTTAATTACAAATTACTCCGTCACTTCACGTTTGTTATCTCTCTGTACCTGTAGTTCATGCACCAGACAACTTAATGCACATTATTTAAATAATCATCAATCCCTTTCCTGTTTCAGCACTTTCAACCTTTCTCTAGAAAGCCTGCCCGTTTGTAGGGATTTATAACCGCAAGTGCCTGAAGTCAAGTTTCAGTTCTAGCAAATGTGGGGTAGATGCGACTTTAAAACAAACTGATCAGACATTGGAACAACAAAGACAGGAGGATTAAGGCAGTCTCTGAAGATGAAAGTGTAAAGAGATCTTGGGGGAAAATCGCCCGAGAGGAGCCTTTTAAAAATCAAACAGAAAAACTCTCATCAGTGGGCTCTTACTCCGTTTTTTTTTTTTTTTTCCCTAAATTTTAGCAACATGTGCAAGGAGTTTTATTTATCAAGTCAGATCTCCTAGTCTTTAAATAAACTCTTTCAAAAAAGAAGTGAAAAGCAGGTTCATAACCCATCAGCAGTTTCTCCAGAGTTACTTAGCATCATTGTCACTAGAAAAACACTTCATAATTTCAGAACACTGTCCGGCAAAAATACGTGGAACTGAAGGGAAAGCCCGGTGCCCATGTGGAAGGACTTAGCTGCGTCTCCTAAACTGAACTATGTGCATTCATAGAGAATGTGTGATAGATTTCCTTCTTATGTATACACTCTTTTTGTTCAAGAGAGTCAAGAAGTGATAACTTGGAGACAGAATGATACTGACAGTCACCTGTCATTCATTGTCCTTTATTCTAACAACCTCAGGCATTCAGGCATGGATTTATGGGTTTTCCCCCCTTTTGCTTTATTTTTAAAGGCGTTGGGGGATGGGGGAGAATATCAGAGGATTCAGTCCTGAATAGACTTTTGTTTTGCTCTTTCTTTTACCTCTTGACTGTGTCAAATGCACTGTGTCTCTCATGCAGTTTCTCTCTTTAGAGAGCCTCGGCTGGGCCAGCTAGTTAGTATTCAGAGACAAGGCAAAGAGGATGAAATTCTTCTCTCTGCTTGCTGAGACCGCAAATAAGCAATTAGACTAAAAGCAACGTATTGGGCAAAGAAGGCCCTGGCAGACATCATTGTTGACTGGAACCTGCCAATATAACTTTAAAATCGTAAAAACTTCATAGCAGGGAGGAAGAGTCACTTAGAGGCAGGCACATAAGTTGGTTAAGACACTAAGTCAGTATTTGCTACAGACGTTTCTGCTGCGTAATGTACTCCGTGAACTGTAAGATTTTCCATTTAATCTTGTTTACTTATTGTAATGAGAAACAAATGGGTGAAATTAGCAATGGTGATAGAAAATCCAACCTTTTATTGTATTGCATGTTATGAAAACATTTCCTAGATTGGCATGTGACTCCCATTTTCATTTGAGCTCACTTTAAAGGGCTGTAATGGAGGTCTGAAGGTTACAAACTGTTTTATGTCTGACCAAGCAATATCATATATCTCCGCTGAAGAGTTAGTGGAGACATTTAAAACTGTATGTGCCGCCAGCCTTTTGCTAGGTGCCGGTGATAGCACGGGAGGTAGTTCTTAAGGATCTTCTTCTTCCCTTTAATACAGAGACTCCCTGCTGGGTTCCAGCAACTGATGCATTTCCTGTGCAAATGCTCAAATGCAGCCCCTCTGTTCATTACATTGGGATCGCCTAATTCCATTTTGCGATAGACCAATCTTTGGTGAGCCTTCAAGCCTGTCCAAGGGATGGGAGGTAGCAAGTAGACCTTCCCGATTTGATATATTTAATCCATCCCCTTTCCTTTTGCCACCCCTATCCTTCCAAACCACATTTCCCAAAAGTTGAGAAATGCTAGCCTGATGAATTTATTTTTACATTTTCTAAGCCAGGAAAAAGAAAGGAATCTGGATTATTGACATTCTTTACCGGAACTACAGTAGACTAGAGTTAGCAGAAAAAACTGCTAATCATCACAGTTTTCGTGTTGGAAGCAATTTGCCTATAATTAGTAAGTTGATAAATACCAACAAAATGGGTGCTAAAACGAACAACTCTTGTGCTGAGAGACATTTGACTCTACACTACACTTTGCATTTTTATATATGCAGCATTACATTTTGTTACAAAGAGCGACAACTTTAGTGGCAGCTGAAGCACTCTCATCTGTCTTCTGAAGGAAAGCAGACATACATCTTAATATAACAACTTCTTTTATAAAACATATCTTTTTTTGAGGAGTAAGCAATGCAAGGATAAGGCAAGAAATGGGTATTTTATTTATTTTCTATAAAACGGCAGGAGAAGATGGGAGACCTGTTTTGCTGGACAACGAAATGCCATAGCACGTAGGATGACACGGTACCAGGGAATTAGGCTGTGTTCTTCATTGGTAATACCAAACTCACACTTGTTTGGATTTATTTCTTTTCTACATTTCATGTGAAATGATCATTGTAGGAAATGTTCCAACTCCATTTAGAATCCAGCTCATGGCCATTCTTGTTCAATTCCAACAAGGAAATGTGCATGATATACTGATACGTGATGCACATGTTTAATCCAGATAAACAAGATGTGGTATGCTGCCTCTTTAAAGCCAACTGCATTTGTATGTCTGAAATGATTTAATAAAGCACTCGCTTTTGTGGGGGTTAAATCACAACAGGTATGTTATATACAATAAATAAAAGCATATGATAGCTTTATCAGTGGAACGCTGAATCTCTGATTCTCACCGTTATCAGAAAGCACAGTATCACAATAAATTCCATCTAGATGATCTGACAGAAGAGATTATCCCCCCCCCCAAAAATTGTGAGAGTATAAATTAAAAAAAAAAAATTCTTTATGGGAATGTGATTGAGAAAATGCTAGATCTTTCTAGTGTTTTTTAGAAGTCTGTGACATAATTTTAGGAGCTTCATTATCTACAACCACTTAATAGGTAACTTGATTAGCCCACGTGGTTATCAGAGATCTTGCAGGATGCTCAGACCAGACCATGTGGTAAATGAATTGATTGCTCATTTTCAAGCATCTTCTAATCTAACCTTTCCACTAGGTTCCTGGACGTTAATACGTTTGCCGAAGTTCGTTTCTCCTTTCCTTTTAAACAGTACACCTTTTGTGTTCCTACACACTGAACGAGACAGTAAGTAATGACCACTGGCAAAACAGATGCATGCTTTCCTTCCCCTCTTCAGAACATTCTATAGTGGGTGGTAAAATATTTAAGCCATTTCAAAGTCATGTAAACTATCCCAAATATGTCAGGGGAAGAAGCAGAGGCTGCAATTCATTATTTTTCTGCAATGAATCAACATGAAAGAGAACATTTTAAAGACCCAAGTAGCTTTGTTTTCATTTACAGTTCAAATCAATAATTTCATACCATGAGTATTTTGCTTATTTGAGATACAGCACATCTTTGATGAGTAACAGATTGATCACCATGAAAGAAAAAGGCTGAGATTTTGAGGGAGTGTGTAACGCAGTTATTTGTGGAGGACATGTACCATCTCATTTATTATTATTGATATTATTATTATTTTTATTCTCATTAGTGTTTTCCTTCATATCCATCCCAGTCGAAGCCCAGGCAAATAACGGTTTTAATGAAGATTTATTGTAAGACGGGATCAAAATTCATTTTGTAAATGTAAGTTGCTCATGGTATGCTCTCTGATTAAATAAAAGTAAATATTTTCACCTTGAAACTTAGTCTTGTAACTCCTTTTTCAAAGCCTGTCTCTTCCTTATTTTCTAAGATCAAGAACAATGTATTTCAAGAGACTCTGAGATTAAAGAGTGGAGCTATGCCATTTGGATCTGGTCAATTTTGCTGCCATTTTTATCACCGTTATTCTTTCATTTATTATAGGTCCTCCTCTCTTCACATGTGACTCTGTTTAAGAGAGAGCAGCATTTTGTGCAATAGCATTTAACCAATCTCTGTGGAATATTTTTCCTCTCTAAAACAAAGTTACATATAATGAGCTCCGAGTGTCTTTCTTTGTGCTTGGTTTAGTCCCAACCTTTTTTTGCCATTCAAAAACAATGCTGACACATGCATGAAATGCCAAATAGCATTAGTGTAATAAAGGAGTTAAACCGAACCCAAAGCATGATCATATATTAAATTGTTTTTAAAAATACTGACCTAAGCACCTCTACGAGATGTTATTAGTAAAATTTGAAGAAGAAAAAAAGACATTTGGAAGTGAGATGCGCTCTCCTTTGTAGCCCGTATAATTGCTGATTTGCCATCATGTTTGCTTGTGATGCCTTTGTCAGATATTATTTCATGTCTCTTTGTCAAAGGAGAGGTTTTGAAGCCTTTTTTTCTGCATCTGGGCAACTGCTGTTCAGGGCTCAGACCAAGCCTCCCAGGGCTACAGCAACGTGTCCAAAAAGCTTTTGGTAAAAAAAAAAAAAAAAAAAAAAAAAAAAAGAAATCTTTTAAGCAGCCCCTCATTTCCACTCACCAGGTCAACACATATGTTTTACCAAAAGAAAAATTCTAACATTTCAACATTGGCTTCAAATACGGTAAGTGGAACTTGGTGACGATTTTTCATTAAGACCTAGTGTTGAATAACTCTTGCTCACCCCCAGACGGAGGGAAATCGAAGGCAACTGTTAGGTCCTCTTCCCCGGTAAGTGGTGATGTTCGAGAATGTGATGATTTATCAGGCTTTTCTAAAAATAGTTGGCATTTCGAAGTAGATACTTCCCAACACATAGTAAGGCCCTACGGAGCCAGAGGGAGTAAAAAGAAGTTTATTTTCTCACCTGCTTACTTCTTCCTGGGGAGTTAAACGAAAGGGCTATGGTAAAGCGCTTTATATCAGCAAGCAAGAATGGGAAAAGAAATGACTGTAGAACATACAATGATAGGACTATTTTCTGCACAAATCCAACGAGAAGGAGGACTATTCAATTAGGCCTCATGGTTACTTTTAATGAGGGTTGTTGTGGAATAAAGTGGAAGCATCTGTTACCCATGAGCCACCACAGTGGCTACGTAAGAAAGACACAGCTCTCTCGTCTATTGATTGGGACTGGTCTTCACGGAACATTCTTATTAGTATGCTTAGAACAACCATGCAAATCTCTAAACCAAATTAATTATTCCTGGCATTCCCCAGAGATAATCCCACAGTCATTTTTTACCAAAGTCAGGGAGCAGGGGAACCCCTTTCTCTGTACATATTTTACTACGGTTTGCGATGCCTAATTGTCCTACTCTATGTTGCCCTATTTTACCAGCTACAGTCTGAATTCATTCCCATTCTCTCCTTAAAAGTTTGAAACCCCCTAGTGACAGGAATATTAATGTGCCAACACTGTCATATCTATTTCAGCTCATACATATGCAATGTCTTTGTTTTCAAAGATTTATGTCAGACTTTGCTGAAGTGAGGTATTCTACCATTTTAGATAATAGCATGCCAAAGTGATGTTATCAGCCACATTCAGCACTCACTCAAGCAAACGGGAGGAGCTTCCATTCCTTCATGGCTTAAACTCATAGAAACTGTTATTTATCCTTATTTGATGAGAAAATCTTTCAGGGGGAAATGGTGTATTTTTAGAAGAAGATTATGGCCATCCTGTGGATTATCTTTTAATTAAGAATGGATGATTTGTGCCCACTCTGCTGTAGCAAACGTCTTGCTGTTAATGAAGTTTAAAAAGACTTACTTTATTTAATTACAGCTAATCACCAGGGTAAAATGTGGAATTTTCTTTGATCTTACATGTATTGTGGTAATCCCTTTGGCAGATAGCATCTCCTCAAAATATTTTGAGTTTTTTTTGGCGGTCACATCTTAGCAGAAGGTGGAACCACCTTACACTGAAGAACTTCTTTCATTCCCTCTGTAGTTGCCTACCCTGGCATAAAATTACACAAAGTTTTCTTACAAGTTGAGATGGTCCTTCAGACAGAGAGTCCTGAAGCTTTCAAGTATTTGAATCTTTTACTTTGTCTAATATCCAGAATCAGGGTCTTTGCTCTTGTTCAATGATTTAATTCAAACAACATCATTGGACAGTGTTAACGTATGTGCCCAGCACTATGCAGAGCAATGGAACTAGAAACACAAAGAGAACACGGACCCACAGTAAACCAACCTTTACGGAGAAGTTGTGTTCACTTTCTACTGCATTCATTCCATGTGGACATAAATATGTAAATGTGCTTGAAACCCAGGGGTTGCTTTGTCTTTGGTTTAAAACCAGGAATTGTTTTGCCTTTGGTTTGATTTGTTTCTAATCATCAGAATAGAATTTGCTTATTTGAGCCCTCTAAGATAAAACAAGGCTTACTTTTTATTTTGTTCCTCTTTATCTTCCCTTTGGAATCAAGTGCAATATGTGACCCCCCACCCTTTATACCTTCCTGAATCTCAAAGAAAATTTTTTTCAAGAATACATATTAAACTGGTTCTAATTCTAGGTGATATCGGTCTCTGATTTTTTCATCTTTATAAACACCAGGCTTAATCACTTCCACGAAAAGGAAAAGGAAAATCTTGAATATGCTTCCTATGTTTACGCTTTTTATTATAAATTATTTTTTTAAACAATTAGCATGGTTTATGTTTTTATTCTGTAATCTTCTCTCTTTTTGATGCAGACAATGTAGGCTTGTTTGGCACAAAGGCCCCGAAGGGCAAGGTTGGCTCCCTGAGGAAGAGAAGAAAAACTGTCAGTGGGCGGCAGGAGAGGGTACCCGCCTGACCTACTCCACCCCAACTGCCCACACTCACGGAGAGATGGGGTCAAAACAGCATCTGAACAGAGTAGATGGACTGGTTTTTTGGAAAACAAAACTTTCCTGGAAAATGACTGTGTCTAAACTAATCAAAATGAAAGAAATATAGGTCTTGGTACAACTTTTCCAGGACTTTACAACTGGCTGGCTTCATGACCATAAAAATGAAAACCCCGCAGTCCCCCACAAAGAGAATTCTCACCAAGGCAAATAATTCCTTTTGAAACAACATGAATAATCTATTAACTCATCAATCACTCTTATCATTTTTAACTTAAAAAGAAGATGTCATCTGGGCAGAACTATTTGCTCACATCTCCAAATATTTTCTACTCTGTTTAACAAATTTAAGTTTCTATGAATTCTTCTGGTTTGCCAGGACATGAGCAGATTTCAAGTAGGTTTGTTGTGAAATCAGTACAAGGTCTCTATTTCACATGTAGGGCTCCATGATCACACAACAATGAGAACCCCCTTCCCACCATCTGCATCTGAGCACTCACACAAATCCCTCCCCTGCAGCCTTCACACTGCCCCACCCCCAGGTGGGAATTGCTCTGCCACTTTACCCACAAATCCCCGCAGCCTAGTAGTAGACATTCAGACTTCAAAGTCATTAAGATTAGAGGAAGTTCTTCAAAAGTGCAATTCATGTCTTAAAAAAAAATTAAACACTATAAAGTCGGAGAGCAAAACAGAATTTGTGGTTAGTTCCTGTAATATATTAAACATCTGCCGTTTTGTCTCTATTGGGATGTGAGGTTGTGCTGAAGTCACATCCTGATAACATCTGCACATCAGTGATAGCTTTTGCTTTATTCTTTCTGGTCCGCTGATGAGAGATTCTTTAACATCCCTTCAGTCATCAAGACCCCCGTTGAATTTCTTTGCTTGTGACAGCCTTAAAGGTGGTCTCATTTACATTTGCGAAAATGTCACAATATAGAAAGATATTTTCAGTTTGATGTTTCATCCCTTCCTTTTTTTATCCGGATGCTAGTTTTAGCTTTTCAAATGAATGTCGATCTCAAAATAGATTTTCCATGAAATATATTTTGTCTGATTTTTGAAACACCATGTCTACAGCAGAAGATTTTTTTTTCCCCCAAAAAAAGTTTTCCACGAGGAATGGCACCTCTGCTTCTGCCTGCACTGCGGGAACAGCTGTGTGCCACAGAAGGGCTAGCTGGTTTGACACCCAGTAAGGCAGCCTGTACCAGCTATTAGAAAAGGTCAGGTATTGATAGGACCTTTGTTTCTTCTCTTTCCCTAATGACCCCAATTACCTCAGAGCTGAGTAAATAGTCGATAAACAATGGCATTAACATATGTAGAAAAAGCATTTATTTTACTTTCCAAGATGATTGGCAATGTCCTCTGCAGGTCCAGGGAGGTCTGTGAGCTTCTAGTGGTTTTAAAGCAAGGTGGGACCATGAAAAGTAACATAGAGTATTTCCCTAAATAATCCTAAAATAACTGCAAGGATTATTTTTAGTGCTGAATGTATCTTTTTTTGATGCAGTCAGCCATCAGTTAATGGAAGTACATAAATTAACTTTTCAGAGCCCTATTACTTATAAATTTTAAAGTAAGGATTACTTGGTTTTGACTATTAATTTTCTTGATCAGTTTAGTGGAGATTTTTCTTTTTTCTTTACCTACCTGGAAGTCATAGAGTTGAATAAATTGTTTTATTGGCACTCTTTGTCAGAGTTGAGATCTTATTCACAGAACATACCCTCTTTTCATTTCAAAATATTTGAAAGAAAATTTTTATCACTGATTTCTAATGTAATTCTATTATAGTTAGAGAATGTAGTCTGTACAGTCTTCCTTTTTAAAAAAATACATTGATACTTATATTTTCGGTTTACACTGTTGTCTACCTTGGTCAACATCTTATATGTACCTGAAAAGAATATGTATTCTACAGTGTTGGATAAATGTTCTATAAAATACTGTCTTAACCAAAACTGTTGACATTACCATCCAAATATTACACTTGATCTTAGCCAAAAGGCCGAGAAGCGATTATTACCATCCAAATACTATCTATCTTACTTATATTTTTTGTCTATATGTTTTATCAATTATTAAGAGTGGAGTACTAAAAATGCCCAATTATGATTATGGATTTAAGTACACCTTCCTCTTCGCTTCATGGATTTCAGACTCTTATTAGACAAATACATATTTAAGATATCTTCCTGATAAAGTGACCTTTTTATCATTATGAAATGCCCTCTTTATTTCTGGCACTACTTCTTCTCTTGAAGTCACTTAGTCTGATATTAATATAACTACACAGCTAGAAAACACAGATTTTATTTTTAAGTGTCTGGCTACATTTGTGGGTCAAATATTTAGAAAGAGTGCATCAGCTTACCTGTCACCTTGTGTACCCATAAATACCAACCACAGGGGTGAATTTATCCGTTCACATCAGTAACACATAGCCTTCTGAGACAGGAGCAACTACGGAAGGAGAAATTAAACTAAATGAAAAATGAGTGATAACATTATACAAAATAAATCCGAATATAGTCTTTATTACTTAGAAAACTTCAATTTGTAATTTTTATTATTATTTTAATATTCCCTAAAACTTTGAACTCAGTTATGAGCTCTTGTGGGTTGAATAACGCACCCCCCCAATTCATACCCATTCAGAACAACAGAATGTGACCTTGTGACCTTATTTGGGGAGAAGATATATATATATATATATATATATATATATATATATATATATATATATATATATATATATTCCTACCTGATTTTTCCCTATCCCCCTTAGATAACATTCTTTTTGCCTTTAAATTCACACAGAGAAATATTTTAATGGATTAAAAAAATAGTACTGTACAATATGTTCATACTTTCACAGCGATTCCACCTCAAGTTTGGCCAAAGAAGTATATTAAATATCAAGTGACCTTGCTATACATAAGAGAGAAATCATAAAATTATAATATTGACAACAACACTAATAAAAAGCAAGTCACTTCTAGGGATCTAATTTTGTAGGAAAAATCTCTTCAAAGTAGATTTTCAAGGTAAGATCTCCAGAATAGTTAGGACATAAGCTTCCAAGACTCAGGAGGGACTAGCTGGGTCCAGCTCTCCGGTTTCTAGAAAATTCCAGTTCTTCATGTATAACTGACGGACATAGCAGACTTCCAAATAAAACATGGTCTTGTCGATTTTTAGTTGCACCTGTGGGAAACAGCAGGGCCAGAGTTGCCCTGTTAATGCTGCTGCAGTGTTGATTCTTGCTGTTCGGCATGGTGGGAAACCCTGAATCATGAGAAAGCTGGCGGAGCGTGCTGTCCAGTTTCCTTATAAATCCATTTTCTGTCACAGAATTTATCAAATAAAGCTCACACTTCTTCAGTTACGAGTTTGTGTCAGTGTTAGTTGTGTAGTCTACATGTCTTTCACCTTGTAAGCACTTGGATTAGTTTTTAGGGTCTGCTCTCATGTAACTGAGATCCCCTAATGCCAGAAATTGCCAACAACTATCACTATTCCTAGGCTTGATTTTGAGGTATTTGGCAAAGTTTTTCAAAGGCTCTTCCACTCTCAGAAGCTACAGTCTATATCTGTGATTCTGACAAGGCAGGCTAAATGCAATCCTCTAAGGTTTAATTGGGGATTGATGGTTCTAAACAAATCTACAGATATTCTTGGATATAAATTACCTGTGTTATTCCTGATTCTTTTATGAGAACATCTACATCATATGCTCTATCTTTCACTGTCACCTACGGTGACCTGTTCTGCTCTAAATACTAATTTTTTCCCCTTTAGGTTGCTGGTTTCAAACAAAAATACTCACAAATTTTGATTTCAAGTTCCCCATTTCTTTTGATAATGTCCTACATGACATTTCCTCTCTACCAGGTTCCTTTGACCCCAACCATAGTTTCCTGATCTCTTCTTGATTCTCTGATTACTGTTGATTCTTTCTCTGTATTTCCCCCTTTTTTCCTTTCCCCTAAGATTAGGTTTCCTCTTATAGTTAGATCTCTCTAGGCTATTTTCTCCCTTTTATAGTTTTGACAATGACTTTAGGGACACCTCAGTGCAGATGACTCCCAAATCTATACAGTGGTCAAAAACTCAACTATTATTCCACATAAGTCTTTTCTCCTTGTGCTTTATATTTCTCCAAAGTACATATTTCAACAAGCCTCAAAGCCTTATACAACTCTGAATCACCACTCATTCCCTTCCATTCAGCTTTCGTATTCTGTAACATAACCTCCAAATATTTTTTTGAAAGCATTCTTTTCTTCCCCATTTTTACTGCTAAGATCATATTGCCAGCAGTGTGCAGTATGACATTCACCCCCACCAAAAAATGTATATAGATATATATGCACATGAAAACATACTGATATTTATTACAAATGTTATCAATAAAAAGGATGTGTAGCACACAAATTAAAAATTAAAATAAAATATATACTGTCCTTTGTTGTAAATTTCACAGATCTAGTTCATTCTCACACAATGCATTTGTTCATTTTCACCATACTCTCATACCCACAGCCAACCAGCAGTTGCAAGTGATAAAAAAAAAAAAGAAGTCCTGATATAAACATTTTTTAAAAATAAATGCAGATGTTGGAACAATACTCCTTCAATAATAAGATGGGCAACATCTAGGTAATAAAATTTATTAGAAAAATATCCTATGAATTTTTGTGCTATTCCCCATGGAATGACTATGGATATGACCTACTTTTAAGTTTAATCTACATTATTGTAAGTTTCTTCATTGCTATCTTAAACCGAGACAAAAAAATCAAGTCAGGATTGTAGTAGCATTTGCCAATCACTGTAGTATAAATACTCCATAAGGACTAATTTCAAGCTACCATCACAATGTCACTAAAACTGTATTGGGATGAGATAGATATTCAAGAGTACATCATTCTAGTTTATGTGCACTACACAGACATGTGTAACCACAAATGCACAGATAAGAGTAAAGGATAAAGTGGGTATTTCATTACCTTTATTTTTCATTACCTTTATTTTTAATGGAAATAACTTAGTTGCAGGTTTACTTTCAATAAGGTCTATGTATAGAGATGCCAGGGTGGCTCAGTGGGTTAAGCCGCTGCCTTTGGCTCAGGTCATGATCCCAGGGTCCTGGGATCGAGTCCCACATTGGGCTCCTTGCTCAGCAGGGAGCCTGCCTCTCTCTCCGCCTCTGCCTACTTGTGTGCTTTCTCTTCCTCTCTTTCTGACAAATAAATAAATAAAATCTCAAAAAAAAAAAAAAATAAGGACTATGTATAAAACTGACTCAACAAAATTCCTGAAAACTTAGCCATTGGCTCTCACTAGCAGGTACAGACTATCTCCAGGACAGCACTGTTTCTCATTCATCTAGCTTGTGCAATGATTTCTTAACTACTCCTTTTCTTTTCCTTTTTTGAAGCCATCTCTCATATAGTTTTGAGATGGCACATGGATGCATAACTCCTATTGTAACACTCAGAATATTTCCCATCTGCAAGAGAATAAAGCTTGAACTTCAGACTGATATTCAGGAATCCGGATCTGGACCTTCCAGATTGCCTTTACCACTCGACTTTGTGTTAGAATTCACTCTACCCAATTCTCACTGTTTCCAACTTTCTATAGTCTTCAGCAGTACTTTCTGCCTGAGATTTTTCTCTTTCCATCCTTGCACATTCAAATTCTATACACACCACAAAATCAATGAAAAATTCAGATTCTGTGTGACTTTTCCCCTCTTTCTCTCAGTCTGGAGATAACTTATCCCATGCCTCTCTCTTTACAGTGGTCATTTTTCTATCTTGTGTTCACTTTTACTGCTTTTTTTTTTGAGGGGGATGTGTAAGGGAGTACTTTCATTACTCGGGATATTAAAGGAAATATGGACTCTCTGTTCTAGCGAAACTCAGTTTGCAGAGGAAGATAGCAAGTCCACAATTACCAAAGAGTATGTTAACTGCTATGGTACTGAAATGTACCGTAGGCTCAGAGCCAAGCAGAGAAACAGGAGAAAACCCTGTCAAGGGATTCACTCAGCCAGCTTTGTCTGTCTCCTGTCCTGAAGGAAAACGGTATATCTGATGCACAGATACGGCAGGAGTGAAGGCCGCTTGGAGGTAAGAGGCAAGAAATGACATGTGAAAGCTAAGCAGAAACCTTCTATGACAACAAGCTCGACTTCAGTCTGTAGGAAATTAAGAACTTTCAAATGATTTTAAGTAACTATCACTTTGATGGAGGTATGGAGGGTAGATTGAAAAGATGAAAGATTCGCAAGGCAACACCAGACACAAGTCTTTTGAAGCAAGTTTGAAGAAGACTGCCAAGGCACTGAATTCAGGTAGTGACAGAGAAGTGGGAATTCAGTTAAAATTAAGATTATTTAGTGACTGGATATTTGACTGATAAGATGAGTCAAATGATCTTCTGGTTGATGTCTTTGTTCAATGGATGGGCAATGATACCTTTATTTAAATAGGTAGGATAATCATATAATTGACCATTCAAACCAGGACAGGTGTAAGAGCTAAAAAGGAGGCAAAAATAGTGGGAATGATAAAATTTTAAAATTATTTTGCTTTGGGTAATTTGCTGTTCTTACTTTATTGGTGGGACTATGTAGTAGCTCTACTCAAAAGGAAATTTCCAAAATAAAATTATCTCTAAAACAGAATCACTTCTACTTGATGAGTAGAATATATCAGTTCATGTGGAAATAACTATGGGTTATATGTGTGCTATGACCAGCTCTGCATATATTTCTGCTCCATAACTTTCCTAATTTGTTAAAAACATTGTTTTTACTATAATGTCACATTACTCCAAATTTCTTCTTTATGACCACTATAAAACCAAGTAATTTTATTTTTAGTGTTGCCCTTTGTGAAGAATTTACAATTGCATTTCCAATAATGTCATGCAGTTAATCTATGACAAAATACAATTCCAAAAACTTTATTTAGATTCTGTAAATAGCATGGAAAAATTAAACCACTTTTGGAATTATATTCTATTTGAAATATCTGATGACACTGACGTAAAATTGACATCATTTAACTCTTCATGGAGTTCTTTGTGGAGTTCTTCTTCTACTAATGAGTCAAAAACAAAAGCAATGACTTCATTTTTCTTTTAAACAAAAGAAATCTTGGGATCAAAATAAGTGAAATTAATTGAGATGAACAGTCATCTGATCTAAATGAAAACTCATGTTTCAAAGAGTCATAGATAAACATACTGATTGTAATGCAGGTTTTAAATAATTTTACTTTGGACTCAGTCTCCAAAAGACATTTTTTTTGTAGTATATACTGATGGTGCTTAGCAAAGTGTCATCTTCTATTTACATGTACCATTATGTCCCCTGAGGGTAGTGGGTAGTAAACCTCAGCTAACCTTTTTTGAAAGTTATATAGTCAACATCAAAATACCTTGAGAGATGATAAACCAACATTCAATTGTTCAACAAACATGCACTTTTGCTTTTCCGTTTAATTTTTTGCTTAAAAGGGAGTGTATTTTGCGACAACATGGATGGAACTAGAGCATATCATGCTTAGCGAAATAAGTCAAGCAGAGAAAGACAACTATCATATGATCTCCCTGATATGAGGAAGTGGTGATGCAACATGGGGGCTTAAGTGGGTAGGAGAAGAATCAATGAAACAAGATGGGATTGGGAGGGAGACAAACCATAAGTGACTCTTAATCTCACAAAACAAACTGAGGGTTGCTGGGGGGAGGGGGTTTGGGAGAAGGGGGTGGGATTATGGACATTGGGGAGGGTATGTGCTTTGGTGAGTGCTGTGAAGTGTGTAAACCTGGTGATTCACAGACCTGTACCCCTGGGGATAAAAGTATATGTTTATAAAAAATAAAAATTTTTTTAAAAAAAGGGAGTGTATTGCAAAATATTAAAATATTATCAGAAATAAAAATAGCTATAGATTTGCACATACAAAAAATACCAAGGGGCGCCTGGATGGCTCAGTGGGTTAAGCCTCTGCCTTCGGCTCAGGTCATGATCTCAGGGTCCTGGGATCGAGCCCTGCATCGGGCTCTCTGCTCAGCGGGGAGCCTGCTTCCCCCTCTCTCTGCCTGCCTCTCTGCCTACCTGTGATCTCTCTCTCTCTCTCTCTGTGTGTCAAATAAATAAATAAATAAAACCTTTTTAAAAAATGACTTTAACGAAAGTATTTTAATTCTTTTTTATGTTTTCCATGGCAGGATATTTCAGCCATTATTACCTGCTTATGTTTCAAGGATATACAACTTGTAATTTCCCATCTTCCCAACGACTCCATGGATGGATAACTCTATGCATCTCACAGACCACTGCATGGACTCTGGCACAGCTGGTTAGTATACTGGGTGCCATCAGGGGTATCAGAGGGGCATACCTCTCTCATTACCACATGGACACCACATGGAGTTAGCTACTTCAGATGAAGTGGTTGGTTAAGCACCCTGCATCTCAAAAAAACTAGGAAGAGAGAAATGGTTTGTCACTAGTGAGAGAATGAAAACTCTGTTCAACTTGCATATTACTACACATTACTGGATGAACCCATGGCAGAAGCTAGTGGGGTTCTATTGAACTCATGTAAGACTAGCTTAATTCATCTATTAATAATATTCCATTAAAAATAAAACACTGGAAATACATATAAAAATAGACAGATGCTGGGTCAACAGGAACAAACTAACTGTTCAGGAAAACCAGGATGTATAGTCATGCTAGCACTGTCTTTCTCCACTGGCCAAATAAGTTGATTTGAATTCCCAAATTACATCTTGTTTTCAGACTATGTGTGGGCACACATTTTATTAATGTGTGATATTGCTGGCAGTTTTCAGATTTTAATTTTCTGTTCCAGATTCCAAGATGTCCTTTTTGTATCCATATTTTTGCCTCTAATGAAACTGATTTGCCAACATTTCCCATGGCCTTTACTGTGTATTTGAAAAACATGTATTCATTTTTACAGTTTAAAGTCTAGTGGAAGAGGGACAAATTTGGGAGGGAAGATGATTTCAGTTTTGAGCATGTCTAAATTGACGTGTCTAAGAGACATGAATGGAAAATTGAGTAAGAAGATGGTTGTGTGGCTCTGAAGCTCAGGAAAGAGCTGTATGCTAAAACTATGGGTTTGGGAATCAAACTTATAAGAGGCAATTTAAAAACACAGGTGTACGTAGCATGTCTGCAGGGAGACTGAATAGAGACGGCTCAAGTGTAGAACACTGAGAAACAACCTACCTTTATATACATATCTACAGGCTCTAATACTGCAGGATCCAGCTTTAGATTGGTTATTTACCAAGTCTGCAATAAAACATCACTCAAACTGTTCTATTTAGGTGTGCTCCCCACAGTCGTGTTTTTCCACATAATCTACTCCTGACCCTGGGGGCAAAGCCTCTCTTGGGACTGAAGATCTATTTTGAGCCAATTAGAATGACATACAGTTAAGGCGTGCAAATCAGATTGCAAAATCTAAACCCCAGCGGGGTAGACCGGCCATATTTTCTAAGTGGGCAAAGAGAAGGCAAATGGAAAGGCAAAGACATGACACAAGGAAATTGACCACTTTCTGGGTTTCCTGCTACAGACTTTTCTGTTCTTGGTTCAGCCCTTAATTTATTTTACAAGTCTCAATCAAGTATCTTCTACAATTGTTAATCAAGCAGTATTAATGATGTGCCAGGTACTGAGACAGTATTTGTGGCCCCAGTAATTCTAAAGGAATCACTTCTGTGGCCTCTTGAAGCATCCCTTCTGAGGTTCTGAGGTTTGGTATACTCTCTTGCTTAGAATGCCTTATCTTCTTATAATAAATCTTGCCTGGATTCAATGTTAGTTTCAGCTGGTTTCTATTGATAGATTACAAAAAGCCGAAGCCTTTGTATGAGTAATATTTGTATCTTCCTCAAAACAAACCACGGCATCTCATACTCTATCTCTCATTGAGACCCAATAAATGTTTGTGTAATTAGTGACTGAATTAATTAATGAATTAGTTGCTTCTATTTTTAAGAATTTCCTAACCACCACCATAACTCTAGTGTTAGCTTCTAGGAACAAGTCATCTTGTGGCAAAAATGTGGCTCCCCAGCCCCTCCCCACCCAGCATCCTATCAGGAGTCTTGCCTACTTCTAATCTGAAACTTCTAGTTTGTTTTTCTTCAGGAAAAATAAAACCCTTTATGCTGAGAAATCCTGAAAAGCAGACTGACATCAAACTTTCTTGCATGTTGAAGTCTGCATTTTAAGCATGTGGCTATGCTTGGTTTCCTATGGAAAAGCCATATTCCATGTCTTGCTACATTAATTCATTGTTGGCCATCTTTGAGGATAGCTTTGTACAACAGTCCTCATCCCATACTTCAATTTGTGACTTACCCTAGGATTCCAAACAACGTGAGAAGCTGCTTTATATCTGGGCATTTGGGTGTTAAAATGTAAACTGAAGATAGCTGTTGTCTCTTCTCTACAGAATCTGTAGCGTAATACCCTGTTCTTCAAACATAATCACATCACTGATTAATCATCTATAAATTATACTCTTTGAATCCAATTCCAGCAGTACTGAACTGAGACTGAATTCCACATTCGGTCTGGCAATGAGAAGATGATGGAATCCATGAAATTTTCAATGTTGTCTTTTAGGTTCCCAATCTTCTGTTTGTGTTCTTCTTTTCCCATTTCAACGGTAATTCCATCCACACTGCCGAAGCACTGAATTTTCTTAGTTTCTTTCTACTATCTTCCCCACCCCACTCACTCATCAAAAAGGAAGAGATCTAATATCTGCCATTTATAGATGTTAACTGATTGATTGACTGATGACATTTGAGTGTGAATGAGATTCTGTAAATGCCTAACCATAGTCAGGCTTGTGTATTTTAAGCCTTTTGTCTCTAATTATGGAATGAAAGACTGTACTCCTGTTAAAGCAATTTCAGGCATTTGCAAGAAGAAAGGCTAGAATGTTTCTACAAGGTAGGGCCTACACTAAAGACAAATCTGCTTACTCCTCTTAGGATAATTTACATACATTCAGGAAGAACATGAGCCCCTCCTTGAAATGGCCTCTTATCACTTAACAAGTATGGATTCAGAAGGAGCTGTCAGATGCTGGTTCCTGGGTGTCGGGTTGCTGCTGTTTTCTGACTTCTCCACGAGCCTGAGGCCATCCTGCCCAGGACAAGTGTGTTTGTTGGCATCTCTTCTGTAGGAGCTTCATTTGATTCCAGATCAGCTAAGACAATGGGACTAGAAGACAAGCCTACTAGAGCACAGTAGGTAATCAGAAGAAGGAGCCAGAGGTAGGCTATGGTTGAGTTAAGACCTGCAGTCTGCACCATGACCATACTCAAAATGAACTTCTGATTATAAAATAAATAAGTCATAGGGATTACAACTACAGCATAGGGAATGTAGTCACTAATATTGTAGTAACATGGTTTGGGTGACAGATGGTGACACTTATCATGGTGAATATTGAATAATGTATAAAATTGTTGAATCACTATATGGTACACCTAAAACTAATAGCACTCTATGTCAACCATACTTCAATAATACATTTTTTTTAAAAGATGATGAGTGGAGAATTCAACTCTCAGGATTAATAAGATGCTCAAGGATCCTCGAGCAAACATCAGGCAGAAATCCAAGTTATCAGCAGAAGGATGCAAAGACACTGTCTTAAAGATCAGAGTCCCAGGCAAAACTGATCTTTGGGAAGAACATGGCAGACTGAAAGTGCTAGTTTGGGAAGCAAGACTAGGTAAATCACGAAGATTCTAGTCCCAAGAAATAGTTCTCACCATTGGACTACAGCAAAAAGCTCCCCTACTCCAATTCCTGTCCTGCAGTGAACTCTTCTGGGGCTGTCCTCCAGCCATGCTACTTCTGTGGAGCAAGGAGTACACTATGCTACAAGAACACACCCATCTGAAGCCTGCAGTCAACCTTCCAAACTCTGCTCAAATGACCCTGAGACTGCTTCTAGGACCTGAATGGGCCCTTTCCTTGTCCATTGTCTCAGTAACTAACAGCATCAGCTGTATGGGCACCATGAGGCTACAAGGCAGCTAGCTCTGGGGAAAAAGGGAAGATGTACAGAACTTAGACCTGGTCATGTGTCTATAACATTTACCCATGTGCACATAAGACCTCCTCAAGGTACAGAATGAAGCTGGAAGTGAAAAGAGAAGGGAAATGGTCAGAGCATTTCCATTTGTACTCGAAGCTTGGTGCTCCTTGAACTTCCCTGACCAAAGAAAAAATTGACCCCAAAGCATGAGGCCTCCTTGAATTTTCAAGTAAGAATTAAGAGGTTGTAGATCACAAGGTTAGTGGGCTCCAAATATAAAGAATTCAGTGAAGCATTCCATTACTCTCCCTTTCACAGCTGAAGGGTAAATTCCTTACCCCTCTTTCTTTTTCCAATCATAGCCTTTGCTCAAAAGAATAGCCGTAATTCTCATATGGATAGGGCTCTATTTATTTAATTAGTGCTGAATGTGTTTGACAAATTCCAGTTTGGGGACTGCAAATTCAAATACCTTCGCACTCAAGAGTGGAAGGGCCCGTGGTAGCTTCAGGATATGGAAATAGCCCAATGGATTTACATTTTGAAAACCAATGAACAAAAAAGACAATTTGAAGACAGGAAAAAAATATAATAAATGAATGGGAAGAATTTAGTTTGCCACCTCTCAATAAAACTTCTTCTTGACGTCCTAGAATATATCCTTATACTTTCTTTGGTAATTCTGGAAATGAACTTTCTGTCCAAAAAAAGAGTATTATTAGAACAATATTTTTATTAATTGGTATAATGTATGAATTGTGTTCTTAGTTACTGTGCTTCTCATTACTAAATCTACCAGAAAAAGAATAGATGTTTAACAAGAATGTTGTTCATAATCCTGTATCTGTGAGAGATTATGCTCTATATTCCTAGAATTAGTCTGTATAAAACATATAAACACATACACACACCCACACACACTCCACCTTGCTTTGATATAAATGGTTTTTCCCACAAGTAACAGGTTTTTTTGAAATCACATAGAAGATATTTAATATATCTTCTTTGTCATTTAGCAAGTTGGTCCTTAGAAAAAATAAAAGGAGTACAATTATTAAATAATAAAACTGAAATTTAAGATCCAAACCAGAATATATGCAACAAAATTAGTGTTGCCAATTTCAAATTAGGAACTTTAGAAGGACACTTAGTCCACTGCTAAGAATATTTTTGGAAATCCTCTTTTGGGAATTTTTGGGTACCTCTGGTACAAGTCCTTTGAAATATCCTTAGTGGTGGTGAATCTTCACCAATTGAGGTCAGATTTTATTTTTAGAGAGAGCAAAAAGCCAATCAAAGCCAAGCCTGCTGTATGAAATAAGTGATCAAGCTGAGTTGTTCCACTTCTAATCAAAATCAAAGCTTGCTTATAAATCCCAGAGTGGTGTGTTTATGTGGCTTTATAAATTTCTACTGGCATTGGAGACAATTTTAGATAAAAATTACAAATATGTTCAGAGTATCATTAGAATATGTGATTGGCTTCCTAAAATAAAAATATTTGAGAAAAATAACATTTGGATGTATAGATTTTAATGTATATATGGATTTTTTTTAAGTAGAAAGACATTTTTTCCCTCACACTAGACATCAAAATGAATTCTAGGTGAATTAGAAATGTTCTAAGTTAAACCATAAAAATCTAGAAGAAATTACAGTTGATTGGCTGACATCATGGCAACAAAGAACAAACCCATAAGGAATACACTGATATAAAATTGATGGTTGAAAGACTAATACAGCTAGAAAAAATGTAAAGGAAAACAAATGGAATAAAGAGATTTAGTAAATTCACACTTTTTAAAAATGGGATATTTTTCACTTCAGAAAAAACCTTAGATTGCTATACTCAGTAAAAACAAAGAAGCATGTCTCCCAGGCTGTGGAAGCATAAAATGACACAACTTTCCTCTAGGGCAAATTGGTCATATGTAAGAAAATGCCAGAAAAAACATGTATGCTGTTTGACCTAGTAAGTTAATTTATAAGAACTCATTTTAAGAAAATTATTATGAATCTGCAAAAATTTATATTTAAGGAAGATCTCTGTACTCATGAAAAACAAGAAAATCTGATGTCCAACTATAGAGGATTAACTTAGTACATTTTGGTCTCTCTATATAATAGAACAAATAATAACAGGAAAATGTTTCTAATATACAGGCTGTCAAACAATAACACATCTACAGCCATTTTACTTCTTTAGACAGACATTTACTCTATTTTCAAATAATCTTAATTCAATCATTTAATAAGAAACAGACCATTGGCATTGTGTGTGTGTGTGTGTGTGTGTGTGTGTGTGTAAGAGAGAGAGAGACAGATTTCTGCTTTTGAAACACTCCTAGGCTGTGTTGTAAGCCCTTCATTTTTGGATAAAGTGTTACCTATTTATGGGATGTTTCTCTGTAGCAATGCCATATACTTTATGCCGTTTGGGAACAAAGATGAATAAGAACACTGATGTTCACACAGCACTGCCTTCTTTGGTGGGCACATTGTGTTGCTTTACTTTTTCCTTTTAAGAGATGAGCTTTTGACTTTTGGAGACATTCAGAGTAGGTGATTTAAAGTTTGTATTTATCACTTCAGGATTGAGTCTGTTTTTAATGACTATTTAAATCATAGGGAACAACACTATCCAATCTACTCATACCTTTTCTATACCAGATGATCACTTCAACCCTATCTTTCTGCAGATCTTCACACATTTTCACATGTGTTTTCTTTTAGTTAGATCTAAGAATATGATTTTGATTATTCATTTATTTTAGTGTGTTAAAGCTCGAGTTTCATCATCATATTTTAGGCTTGTTTAATAGCTTAGAGAGGCTAAAATACCCTCAGTGAAATAACTAATCCTGCCTTCAGCTCTATAACAGAGCATATATTCTGAGTACCTGAGAAGAAAATCCCCCAAAGAGTTCCTTGTAGACATGGTATGTTTCCATTGGTGGAGGGGGGGATTATTTTTAAGCTAAAAGAGGCTACTGAAAAAGAGATGATCCTAAAATATTGGAAACTTTTTAAGGTTTTATTTTTCAAGATTAAATTTTGTGTGATTTTTCAAAAATACTGATAAAATAATTTAATCACTAGATATATATTGTGGACTCAAGAGGTGTTGAAATATATACTATCTTTGATTTACTTGCTAAAGCTCTAGAAAGTTAAATTATTTTGAATTTTGTGAAATGCTATATGTAAAACAGTTGTATTTCTCACTTTAGTGAAAAGTGATTTCAGAGGGGCAGTGTAGAACAAACATTAAGGTGTGAACTTCAGAGTCAAACATAATAATCCGTTGGAGCCATGGTCCTGCCACACGCTCTCTGTGTTACTTTGGGCAAACTGTTCTATTTCTTTCTGGTACAAAGGTATAAGAATAGATATCCTGAAAGTTCATTGAAAGATAAATGAAATAAAATGGAGAAGACTTGGCTCATGAGAAGCACTCAATTATTTGTGGTTATTGTTTCCACTATTAGCACCAGTTAGTGTTAGTTTTTTAAATACCACGTTTTAACACTCACTAAATATCATCATGGTGTCCTCTCCTGAGCTGTCCACTCAATAAATTATGTTGTCTCTCCAAGATCCATTCAATGCTAACTTTGCCCTAACACTTCCTTGACTTTTCCGGTTTTTATTTATCTAATTGCTTCATGAGTGATTCTTACCCTTTACCCCACATGAATCGTAAACTTGTAGAGATCAGGATAATGCCTTCTGTTGTTTCTGAATTGCTTAAAACTTATTTATTATATCCTCGCTCTGGCTACTTATTGCAATATAATAAAAGCCAAAACTTAAAATAACCATCTTATTATGTCTTGTGATTTCTTTGAATCAAGAATGTGGACAGGATTTGGGCAGGTGGTTCTTCTCTTTCATGGATATGGACAGTCACTCCATGGTATTCAGCTTGTATGGAGGTACAGAAGGCCAAAGATGACTTTGCTCACATTCTGGTGCTTTGGTGATGGAAAGATTGGGCTCAGCTGGGAATGTTAACAGGAATGTCAATGCCTACATGTAGAGTAAGCATGTTGTCTCTCACTGGGCTTCCTACATGCCCGCTGAGGTGATTAAGTGCATGACCATATAGGGCTAAGAAGTCTTGTGGCATCATCATTATTGGTTGAAATAGTCACCAGCCCACGTAGGTTTATGGGAAGTGGTCATAGGTCCCGAATTTTGATGGGAGAAGTGTCAAAGAATTCGTAGCCATGGTTTAAAGCTGTCGCAATCGTTTGAGTAGATTCTATATCTGGTCATATTTATATCACCAATGATGTCTTATGGGTCAGGAGATATTCAATAAAGAAAGGAACTATAAGAAATAAATTTTTGAAAAATTGATTAAAAACTTAACTTTTGGGGGACACCTGAGTGGCACAGTCAATTAAACATCCGACTCTTGGTTTCTGCTCAGGTCATGATCTCAGAGTCATGAGATTGACCTCCACATTGGGCTCCATGCTCAGTGTGGAGTCTGTTTCGGTTTCTCTCTCTCCCTCTCCCTTTGCCCTTTCCATTCATGGTTGTGCTCTCTCTCTCTCTCTCTCAGACACACACACACACACACAAAATAAAAAAATTTTTTCTTTAAAAAAAAAAACTTAGCCTTTGCTTATATTTTCTATAGTTAAGAAAAATCAAACTAATTATTTTGAAGTTTTTCATAAGAAGATAGCCTTATTAAATTTTATTACTAAAAAAAAATTACTACTATGAATTGAGTATTTCCTTATAATCCTAAACCTTATTAGGCTATCTCGATCTCCCTTCTTTTTCTTTCCGTGTGTGTGTGTGTGTGTGTGTGTGTGTGAGAGAGAGAGAGAGAGAGAGATCTGAAGTCAGAAGATGTAGTGGTTTCTATTAATAGCTTTGTGTAAGCCACTTCTTTTCTTCAGAGACAAATTTTCTCTTTTGAAGGATAATAATGATGATGATAACAATAATATTAAAATAGGCAATATTTAAAAAGTTTCATACAGCTCTAGAACTCTGCACCTCTGGGTTTACTATTTTTATAACAATAGCGAAAGAGAGGCAGAGAGTGTAGGAAGATGGCTAGTATTGGAAACAATAAGACATAGATTTTTGTTTCTGACCTGCCATCTGCTAGTGGTATAATCTTGGAGGATAATAATATTTCCTCAACTAAGTTTTCAATCAAAGTCGTGGTGAATTGGGTGGGATAATGTACATGAAAAATCTTAAGAAACAATAAAGAGTTGCATGGGAAACATTTCTCAGCCTTCTCAAATGGGTGAAGAGAAAGGAGAGGTCGCACAAGATGTTGGACAGGTTCTGTCCTTACACTAGACAGTTTGGAGCACTTCCGTGAGCATGCGTCCATGCTGGAATATTTCCAGCTCCAGAATCCTCAACAAAGCCCAGCCCACATACACATCACCCCCTTTTGTCTTACTTGGAGGCTGCATTTCTAATCATTGAAAACATGCATATTGCCAGGGAAAGGCACTGATAATTCAGCCGCTGAGCCAGGATAGAGAAGTTATTCATGACTGAGTTCAATCCAAGGTCAAAAACATCAAACTCCAGCCATTAAGCAAAATGGTGACAGGCATGGTAGTGATGACCCAGAGTGAATATATTGCTCCTAGGAAGCAAGGTCAGGAATACAGCCGGCCTGAAAAAGGTTGCCGAGTCAGAGTCAGGAACAACCAACCTATAGTCCAGAGGTCCATGTGAAACAGCACGTTCCAGCTGCAGCAGAGGGGGACAGCAAAGGGTAGGCCAGCCACCTCCCTGTCCTGTTACAGGCTAGGGAATCCTCAAGGTCTAACTACGTTTACATGTTTTGTTTCTGTGCTTCACCACTCCTTCTTCCCAGGGTCTAGACCTCCTCACCTTGACAAATCTGGTGAAGACAAACAAAGGGATACACTCTAGCTTTCCTGCTGAAGACGGCAGTTTGTTTGGGCCTTGAAAGGCTCAGAGCAGGGTCTGGGCTTCCTTCTTAAAATCTGTCTCCTCCTCCTTCAGCTTCAGCCTCATTCCCTTTGGAACATTCCCTTTGGAAGGAGGCTGAACCTAGTAGGTTTAAGGACTGTTGAATTTTTTAGAAGTTCACGCTTGTGTTCTCAGCAATGAGAACTGTCTCCTAACTTGTTTCTTTGTGTAGGCTTCACAAAAAACATCACTTGTGTCAGGGCAGCATGTAAAATGCAAAGCTCTGTGGGTAGTTCCCACGCTGACTAGAACTGGAGGAGTTTGCTTGTGGGGCTACAACATGTCATAGCGTATGAAACTACAGAAAAGAGTGGCTGGTTTCAGCCTCCTCCTCTCCACAGAAGTGGCTGCAGACACCCACCCAGATACCAAAGTCAAGAAAGGGTCATGCTCCGCCTTGCCTCTGTTTAAAACATCTTCTGAAAGGCCAGCACTTGCCGGCCACTGCAGAGAACTCTCCTGCGGCTCTGGGTGTCTGGGAAATGCCTGTTTCATTAAGGATCCTGAACCCTATCATGTTATACTTCAGAAGTAGTGACCAGCCTACTTAAAACAAAGAAGCTTTGACCTTTCTCCCCTTCTGAAACCAAAAACAGATGAAGTTAAAGTGACTCATTTCCGGCTTTAAATATGCTCTAAAAAACATTTTTTCAAGTAGTTTTGGGCCTCAGGGTTTGAGGGTTTTTTTTGGGGGGGGGAGGTTGTTTTTCCTTTGCCTTATTTTTACATAAATATATCCCATACCCTTCTTGTCAAGGTCAACATATTTATTATTTATATTCATGGTGCAGCCCACTATACTTTTTTTTTTCCTTTTAGCTTTCTTACTTTCTTCCTTTTTTTTTTTTTTTTTTTTTAATCTGCGTTGTTTATAACCATGACCCTTGATCCTCCAAGTCTTAAAACAGCTTGGCTTTCAGCAGCTAAATCTGACAAGGTCAGCATTTTTCTGTTTATTCTGAGAATACTATTTACCCTCTGGGGTTTTTAAAAGCAATTCTGTAAAACATCACTTGGAGAAAGTTTGTAGCATTCATAGAGACTTCCATAAAGTCAGATCACCATAAATGACAACTTCTTGCTCTGATTTTTGAACTCTGGGAATATCATCACTACTTATTTGATGCCTAAGCAGCAGTAGTAACCAAGATTTTAAAAATAAAATTATAGATTTAAAATAATCTCAATGTATTTCATTTCTGGCACTTGACACCTTGAATTAAACACTAATCAAATAATTCTTGTGTTTTGTCCTTTAGAAAACCATTTTCTATTAGGAATTACATGATACATCAAATTATTTATTTGAAGTCATAAATTAGGATAAAGAGAGGAAGTAGACCTTTTCAGTAAAATCAAACTCTAGAACCAATCTACTTTTGATCTAAAGGTAACTTGTGAAGCATTTGGGGGCTCATAACTTGTGCTTAAGGAGACAAAAGCTGTCTCAGAGCTGGCAAAATTGAAAGTGTTATTGGAAAAGAGACTAGTATATTTGTCCAAGGTTCAAAGATAATCCATCAGGCCTGGCTACAGTCCTTCATTCCCTCGAGCTAGGCAGATCCCTTCGCTTCAGCCTGAGCCCATCAGATCCCAATAGACCTCCAGATCAAGCTGCAAACACAACTTTCTAGCTACTCAGTTTCGGTAAAGAACATGCCTCTGCCGCACACGGACCTCCCCACCAATAGGCTTGCCGGTAAAACCGAAGTATGTAATACATTCAAATCTCATTAAGAAGTTTATCCACTACACTGCGAGAAGAAAACATTTAACTCCAGCAAAAAGCATTGCTAGTTATAAGGCACTGCACTAGCAAACAGACCTCTTTTTGGTGGTGGATGAGGGTACTGGACGAGGGTCGGAAGGGGCTGAGAGGACACTCATGCCATTGGCAATGTTCTGCGGTTCCTTCAGGAAGAGTGAGGATACTTGCATCTCTGGCTCAGGAGGACCAAGGAGCAGTTGGTGCCCGGGAGGGTAAACGCTGCTAAGTCTGCATTTATTCCTTTAGCCCTAACTGTACATTAATTCAATAAGGAGGTCTAATAAAATAATGCATTTTTCAAAATGCTTAGCTGGCCTTTCGGGCGGGGTGGGCAATTTTTATTCTTTACCGAGGAATGCATCTTGAAGGAATTGGTGAATCAAGTCCGCGCTGTAGGCTGCTCTGGCCTCCAGGGGTCACCCTTCCCTTTAATGACTCTACGACAATACTCAGAGACCCCCACCCTGAGGGACTTTGGTCTTTTAGCAATTTCTTGTGCCCTAGTAACTCTGAGAGTCCCCGAGATTGCTTTTATGTTCAAGAATGTGTGCTGGTTGTCACTTTCCCCCACAGCCAGCCATCTGTCTCTGTCGGCTGCCACACCCTTCTGCCTGCAACCTCTTGCTGCCTGGCTCTGACTTCTGCCATTTCTGCTCCCCGCGTGCCATTTTGTGCCAAGTGTGGACATGGGCTTATCTCGTTTTTCCCCAGAGCCCAGTCAATAGCAAGCTGAGATATTTAACAAAATTTCATTGAAGCCTTAGGGATAACAGAAGGAAGGAAATCACAAGAGAAAATTTTTTAAAAAGGGAAAGAAATACAGGACGGGATACTAGATTTATGTGACTCTTTCCAGAATGTGTATTCTGCCACAGGGATTATTTACTAAAGTCTCTTTTACACACACACACACACACACACACACACACACCCTTCTTACTTCATGTTGCTATGGCTAGCTTACTTCTCTCTCATCTGGAATCAAGACCCTCAAATCCTCTGTGATTGCCACAGAGGGGAATATTTATTTTCCTAAAAGGAAACCTGATGTGATCTTCAAAGAGTATAATCCTTTATATTATCATATATGCCAACTTTTCTCTGAACATTCTCATTCTTTCCAATGGCTCAGACTTTCTCAGAATAAAATCTTTGCTTTGCCTTATTTTATTTATTTTAATCAAGAAGCGGGGGCAGGGAGTTGTGTGTTTAAAAGACAGGATGTTTCTCGACTCTACTCATTCATTTTCAATCAAATGTTGGCATCTACCTGGGTAATCCATTCCACCAGGGAGTTAGCAACTAAAATCAAGCACCCAATGTGATTTAAGGAGAAGTTCTGGTGGTTTAAGATCACTCAGAATAAAAAATAAATAAATAAATAAGTGTACAGTGGAGTTGCAAGCATAAAGGGAGAAGGCAAGAACTCGATTCTGGAGGCTGACGGGTAAATCAGCTCAGATTTGGGAGAAAAGCGAAGACTAGAAGGATGGTGTATGGAGTGGCAGGGGTGGAAAAGAAAACTACAAAGCTGATCTGAAAGTAGAATTTTTAATATACTGTATCTCCTCAGTGAAATGGACTTTCTTGTTAAAGGCTGGAGAGTGATTAGAAAACCCAGGATGACTAACTCTGGACTGGCCAGAGACATGAAATAAAAACCTCTCTGGGGTCTGCCACTGTGATTTTGCCTGCCCTCTTCTTCAGGGACTTAAATCAAGTATTTTGTCAGGACAATAATTTGGTGCCCCTGCAAACTAATGTGGTTAAAATATTTGTTCACATTGATGCAAAACAGGACCTCATGGGGTGTCTGGGTGGCTCAGTCCCGTAAGCTTCTGACTTCAGCTCAGGTTGTGTTTTCTCGGGGTCCCGGGATCTAGTCCTGCCTCAGGTTCTGCACTCAGTGAGGTGTCTGCTTATCCCTCTCCCTCTGCCTCTCTGTCTCTCTCAAATAAATAAATCTTGAAAGAAAAAGAAAGAAAGAAAGAAAGAAAGAAAGAAAGAAAGAAAGAAAGAAAGAAGGAAAGAAAGAAAATGAACGAAAGAACCTCATGAGGGAAAGATTAAGAAGGAAGATTTCTACTGGTGGCAGCTTACACCACTGACCCAAATTAGAATACTTCACTCAATAAATCAAAGACATATCTGAGAAGATATTCTGGGGACTAGCTATTGTTATTTGACCAGTTCATCCCCACCCCATGAAGAATACTTTAAAAGGTATTTCTCCCAACAGTATATAACTTCTCTTGGAAATTTTCCAATAAAGTGAATCCTTCCAACTTGTTAATTTCCCAGTGATGTCCCTTAGAGACCAGGAGCCCTGGGCACAATCCAGCTGGTCCACCTCTCAACATGAATTTACCAGTCTCGTGGTACTGCCACCTGGAGCCACAGACATTCGGCACCACTGAACACATGACTCATTCCCTACTTATCCACATGATAGAAAACAAACAGTGCATTTCAGAGCATCCCCGAGAGGATGACCACTCAATGTTGCTGAATTGAAATTAATAGAAATGGTCGGTCTCAGGGCACAAAGAACAGTAGAATGCAGGTCAGACGTAGGAGATGTATATCCAAAATGTGCAGCCTCAGTCACCTGGGTGTGATAAGTCAAATGAAGTTTGGGGCCACTTCTTTGGGCTGCCATGTCTTAAGAAAATATTTAAGAAATTCCCTAAGAAATGTGCTCCATTCTAGCTTATGCAATAAAAAGAACTTGGGACTTCTCAAGGCTGCCATTACATTAACATGTTTTGCATGTAAACTTCCAATTGGTTTCTTTATACTCACTTTTAAAATGAATATATTCTTCTGCATTAACATTTTATATAAAATCATGATCTAGACATGTACATGTACTGCTAAAATTAAATCATCAATAATCACTATCTCAAATGAATTACATTCCAAAAGCTCTGGCTAATGATTTATCTCTTCGTCATGGAACCGATCTCTATCAGATTGATTTATGTAGCAGCCAATCATGTTTCAGTAAACTGCAGCATGCACATGCATCTTTAAGTGATGATAAGCTGTGACTCTCCATTTATTTGTACAACACCAGCAACAAAAAAAAGAAAGAAAAGAAGGAGAAATTCCCAGCCTCTTTCAAAAGCTTCACACAGTGACCAAATCCTCTAAGAAGTGATAATAGCCAATTCTGTATAAATTTTTAGAACAACTGATATAGTATCAAGCATATACAAAAACGGTCACAAAAACAGTAAACATTAAAATGGTGACATCTGATAGAGAGAATTCTTTGCCTTTGCGTGTTTACATTATTTGCTTTGATAGCAAGGTACCTTTTTGCACATTTACATTATTTGCTTTGATAGTAGATGCTTTTGTTAGTTGTTGAAGTGATTGACAACCTCATGCTGTTCTATTTAATTGCCTTTTCTGCAATGCAAGGTTCTGTGTTTAGAAGACGCTGTTTCATAAATAAATCCAAAGTGTGTGTGTGTGTGTGTGTGTGTGTGTGTCTACTACAGAGGTTTCGTTTCTCAAGCCAATTCTGTAACTATTCAGCTACAGCTGTCGCCATATTTATCTGTATTTACATTAAGGTTCATTCTTATCCTTCATGTTTTTTGCCTTTCCTATGGGTAAGGAGATTAATGGATCTCCTTAAGAGAATAAAAACCTTTTCATACGGTTCTTCATATTTAAGGGAAGAGTGAGGTATTGGACATACAATGCCTTAGCAAAATATGCAAAAAGTTTCAAATTTAAAGGTCTAAACAATTACTCCCTGCAAGACTATTTCAAATAAGTAAAACCTGTAAGAATTTTGCATTCTGCCCAACTTTATATACTAGCTCTTGAATTTCTTCTCTCAATAAAATCCAAGTAGCAAACTTTTCCAGTTAACAAAACCTCATATAGAAGCTCCAAAGGGTTTCTCACATGATAATTTCAAAAATATTCTGTCATTCCAAGTTTGATTAACATTGTTGTGGTAGACAATATATGGAGCTCAATATTGTAAAATCTCAAGCATTTTTTTACTTGATCTAAAAATTAAGTTCCAGTCATTCTTAAAAGTAATCTATTACTATACTTGTCCTCAGGATGTATTTCAAAGTAATAAGTCTTGATTTTTGTTTTTTTGTGTGTGTGTGATTTTTTTCAATTTAATCACTCTTGGTTATCTGTTATAGGTCTAGATGATTTTAAACACATCTGATGAATTCTGCAGGTCAGCATAGATGGGTATAAATATTATGAGGACTTTTCCCCCAATTCCATATTGTGAATGTAAATCAAAGAGACAGTGATTTTAGAGGCAAAGAGATGGAGAAACGAAACTTAGACTAAGGCTTTCAACTGGACTGAGAAATAAAAGCTGGGCAAGATGACTGTTTTGATTGTTAAATGAGGCAGAGTGATGCAGGGAAAATGCTTAAATTTAAATCCTGAAACTAACACTTGTAGCTGTGTAATTGTGTAAATCTCTTAACCATTCTGAGTTGTTTCTTCTTCTATAAAAATGGAAATATGCATTATCTACTTTACAAGAAACAACCAACACTGGAAAAGGGGAAGCCAAGGGAATAAATACGGAGCCCTCACAACCTACTATCTGAGTCTCAGCTCTCATTGGCCAAATCCAGAGAGCAGGAAAGCCAATGATGCAAATCACAAAGCAAGTCTCCAGGGCAGAGAGCGGTGGAGAACAGTGAAGAGTAAATTATGAGAGATAAATGGAAATATCAGTATAGAGATGAAACAAAGGAATATGACTTTAAAATAAAAGAGAACCCAGAGACAATCATGCTTTGATGACATAGAGCAAGACTATAAAGGAAGTTAAATGCATAGATGGAACTCTAAAGTATGAGTAATCACATTTAAAAAAAAAAGCCATGTTGTTGAACCAAAGTGTAACTACCTTTTGATCCCTAAAGGAAATTGCGATAATGCACGAGTAAATGCATTCTTGACTGTCCTGCAAGTATGTCTGTAAGTCACCTGGAATGAGAAAACAATAAATGACCACAGGCTCAGCAAAAAAAATAAATAAATAAAAAATAAAATAATAAAATAAAAGAGAACCCAGAGACAATCATGCTTTGATGCCATAGAGCAAGACTATAAAGGAAGTTAAATGCATAGATGGAACTCTAAAGTATGAGTAATCACATTTTAAAAAAAAAGATAGGCAGAAAGAATTCTTGGCAGAAAAGAAAGTATTGGCAATGGCCCTGAGGAAAGAGCTCAGTGTATTGTGTGATTTGGAAGACCCATGTGGCTTCATAAGTCAAGGTAAGGAATTTGACATAATCGGTTGTGCAATGGATTCTAAACATGTGAGTGGTATTTAGAAGGATCCTTCCTGATCGTGTGTGAAGAAAAAATTTAACAAGAAAAATGGGGGGGGGAAGTAAAGAAAAAAAAGGAAAAAGAATAATTAAAAAAATAAACATATAATGGATCAGATGTCACATGGCAAAACTAAATGATTAAAAACAAAGGAATCCATACAGACCACAAAGCTCACATGTGTTCAGAAGAAGGACAGTGCCTTTCAACTTGAGTTAGCAATGAAGGTTTTATGGAAGACAGAACTTAAGCTATAAAAGCTTAATGTAGCTATTAAAGACTAATATAGAAATAGAGTAAATAGAGAGAAGAGGGGGGTGCCAATTCCAGAATAGGAAGAAATGAAAGTCAGGTGGATACAGGAATATTTGGGAAAGAATGAAGGAGGCTCTTTAGGGAGGAGCAGAGGAAGATGGAACTGAATATAGGGAGGAGAACATACACATTTCTGGGCATTAGTGAATTAATTCTCTGTTTTTCAAAGATAAGGTTTTAATTCTTAACCAGGTCTTTCAATAAGTTTGGTGAGATTTTCAGGTATTTTGGACACTAAGATACTTTTGGATTTTCCCCCCTCAAGTCATATCATATAACCAAGTAACTTGCTCTTGATTCAACTTATGTAAGGCTGGTTCTGACTAATCATTTCCCCCCAAATCAGAAATGCCTGAATTAAAACACACTTAAAAGGAGGTTTGCCAAGCTGGTCACATAAGCATTGCTCACATTATCTGCTAGTTTAAAGTATACATCATTGCTTCTCTGGTGCAGAAATTGAGAAAGAACTATTTATTTGTTCTCACTATTATTTTTTTTAAACTAGGAATTCTGATATTGTTGATGATGGAAAATGAGTTATCTTTTCACTGGCCTACCAAATGCCAGGATAGTTGAAATAGCATTTATACAAATTTCTTTTTTTGTTTTTAAGATCTTATTTATTTATTTGTAACAGAGAGAGAGCGCGCACAAGCAGGGTGAGTGGCAGGTAGAGGAAGAAGCAAGATCCCTGCTGAGCAAGAAGCTCAATGTGGGGTTTGATCCCAGGACCCTGGAATCATGACCTGAGCCAAAGGCAGATACTTAACCAACTGAGCCGCCCAGGCATTCCATAATTTAAGAATATAATTGTCATTCTAAAAGATTATTGAATGCTATTTTGGGGGGACAGTAAAGCATCAATGTCATTCTTGTACTATGCACTCAATACTTCATATGGAAATGTTTGGTTATTTTTTTCCCTAAAACGGCACAGAACTCTCAAATTGTTGTGGTTTTTAATTCCCAGAATGTATTTATTTCTCTTAGTGGAAGAAATGTAATTGGAAAAGTACATAATTCTCTAAACAATTTATTATCTGTTATAGTCAATATCTATCAAATAATAAATGATATAAATATTACACATTCACACATGGATCTGAAGAACTGGAATATCTAACATACTTGCTCAAGGTCACATAACAAGTCAAAGGCACAAGTGAAACTTGAACTGAGAAACAACTGGGGAAAATCATTTTCTCACATCTCTTATTTGCAATACTTTGAACCTCCCTCTGAGGGCATCAGAGTCATTAATAAAACTCACAGTAGTCTTAATTCCCCTGTGAGGAAGGTGAAAAGTTGTACATATGTTAGTATTTCACAATAAAGCTAGTAACGACCAAGTGAAATTCAGTCAAAGATAAAGTAAACGAGGAAGGTTTATCAAGACTCATGTTACAAACTGGCTAACTTAGAGGATCCAAACATTGTTCATAGCTTGTGATGTTACTGGTCTCTGTGATTCACTGTTTGATGCATGGCTATCTCTTTCAACAGATTATAAGAAAATTAATGATTGGATATTAGTAATTCAACTGGATTCATTCTTGAAATGCCTTTGGCTTCTTTTCTGTCTATAAACCCACACTTTATTTAAGGTTCTGCTTACTATCCACCTCCACCGAGGCTTCTTGACTACAGAGATCATGATCTATCCCCCTTTTTTGACCACACTCCATATTACTTTTGGGTGGAAATTTCCCCCCAGTGAGTGCAGTCTTAAGGACATAAATTCAGGTGCTTATCTTACCTCAAAGAGGTAAAAGCAGTTTTGGATCCTCCTGCCAAAACTATGCTCTCACCACCATATTACAGCTCTTCAGTTAAGTCTGGCCAGTTGGATTCTCTCTGCTAGGACTCTGAATCTCGAGCAGAGTATTATAAGAACAGAATACAAGAAGAGAAGAAAAGACTGAACACAGTCATTGTAAAGGACCACCTCAGAAGTATAGATAGGAATTCAACCAATATCTACTGAATTAACTTGAATGAGAAGAGTACACAAGAAAATAATCATTAAGAAAATTGTTCGTTGAGTTGGGCTTTCTTAATAAGATCTAAAAACATCAAAATGCAGACTATTCATTAACCGCAAAATCATCTATAAAATGAAGCCTCATTCATGTTGAAATTCTACCACTTTTTGTTGAAAACTAGACTGAAGACTTTTTATCTCATTGTTAAATTTCATTAAGACCAACAGAAGAAAGAGGAATTTGGAATTAATAGTCAAAGGACAGTGAAATAGTAAAATAGAGTTCACTATGCCCCATGGCCTTTTCTACAATATTTAGTACATTCCTTTGATAAGCAAATACCAAGATCACATTGCATTCCTAACACACTAGGAACATGCACAAATAGAGATTGATTTCATTTTTTATTATTCAAAAATTCTAAATGATTCCCTTAGATTGCTTGTGAAAGCACAGTTTCCAGTATTTGGAAAGTTCATTGCGCTGTCAATGATTTTCACAAATAAAAGAATACATAAAATGCAGAAAGCAGTGTATAGGGGTGTAAATAAACCACAGAAGTGATAATAGTAATACAGCCTACTGATATAGAACTTTACTGTTTAAAAGCACTTTAATGATGTGGTTGGAATGATTTATATTATGCAAAAGGAATTACATGGTAGAATTTAATAAATGGTCTTTAAATACCACTCACAGATACAACATTCAGAGAACCAATATTTTTAGAAAAATATGTACCTTTCTCACAATATGTAGTATAAACTATATATAATATATATATATACATATATATATATAACAATATATATTTTGTATGTATAAAAGTTTTTTCAATAACTTTGGCATAAGGATATATTTCATTTTTTCCCAGAGTAAGTAAATATTGATATTGGCTTTTTATACTCAAAGGATGATAAGGATAATACTGAATTATTTCTTTTCACAGTAATGCTTAAAGCATTTGGCTTTCCTAAATAATTCATGTAATTTTCCCCCTGTTAATACCCATTTGTATAACTGTATATGATGAAAGTTAAGAAGTGCCCCATCAGGAGGGGATGAAAGGCTGGCAACACTTGAAAAATTATAAACTAAACAGAAGTGATGGTTATAGTCCCCCTTCACATAAAAAATCATAAAGTATTTCCTGTTTTGTCCCATTTCTCAGTTGGAACATACTCTCACAGAGGGAACATGAATAGATTAAAATCTAACTTTTTTCTTCTTTAAGAAAACATAAGCATAATCACTTTTGATTTCTTTTAAGTTAGTTCAATAAACAATGAGTACTATTTTAAAACTAGAGGCATTCCATGGGAATCTCTCTGGAAAGAAATAACTTGTACTGAATGTCATTTTATGAGTTAAGTTTATGGAAAGCTATAATCTTTTTGCAATATAGAGTGCAGTAAAAACTAATTCATACATGTCCCTTTTCATCCAGCACATACAGGAGACCCAAATTATATCTGTTGAAAATGACCTAAGGTGATTTTTTTCTGCAAGAAACAAAGGGATATTAAAATTGCAGGCACTTGTCAGGAGTTTCCTTAATTTACAAAGGATCTGCTCAACGCTGAGCACACTGGGATGTGGCAGTTTTGTCCTAAAAGGATTCTCACATCGTCATCCATAATGAGACGGTTTCACGCCGTAGACAAAAAGAGTGTGGGGACAAGGACAGGAGAGAGAGCAGGAGGTTACTCAAATCCAGCTCTTCTCTTCAGGAACTGGAAAACTTTTATCAAGACCTTAGAAGCCCTACCCAGAGATAAATAAAATACCAAGGGTATACTAACATCCCCAAGATCTTCTAAAGTTAAAAGCTAATGAGAAATTTTGACAGGCTAGACACATACTCACCTCCATACAGACAAAGGGCCAAATATGCTGAAAATATACTTATGTATCTTGAGAGGTGGTAACTTCTGTAATGTGTTATTTTTGTTCTTTGTGTTTATTTCCAGGTAGCTCTTAGCAATAAAACCCTAAGAAGAAAAGGACACCACACATTCGTTTCAGGGCTGTGTGGGAAGAGAACTAGGAAGTCTGTATCTGACCTGGAGGTGTGTAGGAGAAACTAGAGATCTAAATGTGTTGAGAAAGCTAGAGAAGAGAAAGAAGAGTGATCTTTGTGGTTGTCCAGAAGAAATAATAAAGGGGAAGTGAGTAAAAGGTATGGAATGAATACTATCCCTTTATCAATAACATTTATTAACATTTGTTTTATTCTATCTCTACCTTTCTAGAATTTTAAATTTTATAATGAATAAGACTATATGGTCAATAAGCAATTGATAATTTCATGCTAGAATAATATCTTGCTTTTGTAGTGCACACGTTTGCACATGTCAGCTCATTTGCTACTCATATTCATCAGCCACATTTTATGAGTAACAAAAATGAGGCTTAGAAATACTAGTTTGCAGACCTATTAACTGTAGAAACAAGGACTAGAAACTGAGTTTCTAATTCTGTATTTTACTTTGAATGATATAAATGTGCTTGAATACAACTCTTCTGAATAGAGAACAGGAATGATTTCTAAATGCAATGCTAAATCTGAAATATTGTGGTCAGTATGTATTACCATTACCGTGTAGATATTTTAGCATAAATAATTATGGCTGCCCTGTAGTGGCCCGCTTTTGCTTATCCAAAACAACAATCAAAAATCCTTTAAAAATAACATTGACATATATTTCATCTTCTTTTAAATAGGAGGATAAATTTTCATGGGTTGCTTTCTCCTAAAAATGTTCTGAAATCTCCTTTAGATCTTCTTTTTCCTCAGTGTTCTATACATAAGACAGATGCCAAGACCTCTCTATCTCTATTTCTCTCTGTCTCTGTCTGTCTCTCTTTCTCATTCATAGCCATTCAGCACAATTTTGCTCCCCCTTGATTTCCTCCTTCCAGACCCTTGCTCCCTGCCCTACCCTCCAATGGCCCCATTTTTCCTATAGGTGATCCTCTCTGCCTCTCATGTCTTCAGGAATTATACTGTCATCCTGCACTCAAACCCCTTTAAGCTCTGGGAAAACCTCCCCAGAATTCTGGTGGAGAAAAATGCCCCTCATCATTATATATACCACTAAATGTCTTTCCATTTTTTCCTAACTCTTAATCAATTTTAAGGGTGTAGTACGTGCTTCTTGGGATCAGGTGCGTGATTCATGATGGTTCTCCCTTTCCAAAAACAGTTCCTTGATTCATGACTATAAAACCAACCTCTTCTTCTAGAATATAAATGATTAATTCATGACAGGTGACTGATTCAAGGATAGCAGATTCGGCTTCTCCTTTCCAGAAACTTGAAATGTAAAATCTGGAGCTAGATTATGACTACTCTTACCATGGCGGGCACTGAGTAATGTATTGAATGGTTGAATCACTATGTTGTACACTTAAAACTAACAGAACATGATTTGTCAACTACGCTTCAATAAAAAAAAAGAACCTTAAAATAAAATAAAATCTAGAGACACGGAATGAAATGTGCTAGGGCTCCTGTGAGCAGGGATGGAGGGAGATAGTCACAAATCAAACTCCTGCTTCTGAACGTTCCAGAGCTTTCCTGCTTCCTTCCTTTCCAGGGTTGTGCTTCAGCTTATCACTGGATTCACTGTTGTACTCAACATTATTCTGATAAAACTGCAAGCCAAAGTCTGTTTTTGCTACTGGAGCAATCTATTTTCCAAAAGAAGTTAAGCCAGGAGATGGTTGGTTAAAGGAATAAGCTGTCCCAGTGGGAAATCATAAAGGTGATGGACACTTTAAACCCTTCAACTTGAAATACAAAAAGTATACATTTACTTCTAGTTGTTTTTATATCTGTGACCTGGAGTTTCTACTACTATTCTTGTACAAGCCACAGCCAAAATACAGTAATCATGATTTCTCATTTAAACTTCTTTAAGGTGAAACAGAGTTTTAAGCCAAATATAAAGCAATCTGGGTACATAAATCTTCCAAATTTTAAATATCTTTTTTCTGGACTCATAGTTGTCTTACCCACACCTGATTCTTGAGCAATATTTTTTTTTTAAGTTTTTGTTTTAATTCCAGCATATTAACATAGAGTGTGATATTAACTTCATGTGTACAATATAGTAGTTCAACACTTTTGTGCATCACCCTGTCTGAGCAATATTGACTTAATGATTTGCCCTTAACAACTTTTCCCAAGTATTTCATTTAGTTTCTACCCACAACTACTCTCTCCTTTTTACCTTAATTCATCAAGATCCAGAGACTAAATTAAATAAAATAATTATAATACTACAATAAACATGAACATGTTTAGAAACAAACATCATTTATTCTTAAAAGCATTCATCTTACTAATAGAAAAAAGGTGCAGGAGAGTGATAGAGAAAAACATATATCTAATGTGTATATTTAGCAGGCTGTGGATTTTAGTGCATTTTATAGGGGAAAGAGAGGGCATCTATCAACTGGAGAATTGGTTAAGTGAATGTAGATTAAATGAGTAGCCACTGGACTTAAAACCAAAAGAGGCCTGACTGAACATATCTTAACAGACAAAACAAGTACATTTGTCAGGCACTAAACAACTGCATACTTCATCCACTTTATTGAATTGAGGTAGAAAAAAGGGTTTTGAGGAAACTTTTAGATTGAAAAATGTATAGTTTTTCTCTAAAATTAGAGACTACACCTTCCAGCAATAATCCTTACCTGTTTCTTATTATGACTGAAAATAGCTTTAATCAAGGGTGCCTGGGGGAGCTCAGTTGGTTAAGTGTCTGCCTTTGGCTTGGGTCATGACCGCAGGGTCCTGGGATCAAGCCTGCCTCAGGCTCCCTGCAGTGGGGAGCCTGCTTCTCCCTCTCCCTCTGCCACTGTCCCTGTTTGTGTTTGCTCTCTTTCTCTCTTGTGTCAAATAAACAAATAAAATCTTTTAAAAAAAGAAAGAAAGAAAGAAAATAGCTTTATCAGGAAGCGGTCACTGGGAATTAGAGAATGGGATTTTTCCTTTACAAAGAGAATATATATAAAATATACACGTAAATATATAAATAGGTTATACAAAATGGTATATAAATTATATATAACATATTCATATATTACGTTTAATGTATTTACATATTTATAAATAATAAATATTATAATATTGGCTGAAATTTATCTACGTACATGGTCAATATTACTAGACACTCTAGCTATCAGTGGTATTGTGTTTGTTAACTTGGATTTAATGTGACCCCTAAGTTTGATGTCAAAATGACACCAGAAAGCAAAGTGTGCCTTTAGTTGACTGTATTAGAAGATATGATAAAGAACATGGAAGTGCCACTTGAAAATTCATCAGATGCTCTTCCGTATCATTAGGTTGTGAATTTCTAAGGTGCTATGGCCATCTGTATGTGCTGGTAAATCCCCGGAAAGAGAAAATCAACAATTATGGATTATTGGTGAAGTTTACATGGTGCTGTTCATCATAAATCCAAAGGAGATAATATATCATGCAAATGCAACAGAGGAGTAGCATATATTCAGAATACCTATTGGCAATTCAGGGCTAATGAGAGCCTTTCAAGAAAGGCATTGATACACAGGGTACCAAACTGCTAATTCCTAACAAATGGAATCACCCCAAATTTCTTGACTGAACCAGCCCTGCCAAGAATGGCACTTCCAAGTCACATCCTAGTTCAGGATCTCTTGTGTTTATTTTGCCAGTAATGACTGCGTAACCTCAAATGACAAGAAGGGGTCACCCGCACTGAGTTCCTACTCTGCAAGCCAACTGGCATCAAAGCCAAGCCTATTACCACCAAGGACTGCTGAGCTAAGAGTGTGAGGAGAACCAACAGAGACAGATGTTAAAGAAACAGAGGAAAGGGGAGCTAAAGCCATTGATCACAAGTGATAGGGATGCTGTGAGTCACCACCAGAGGCAACGCAGAAAAGCTGTCATTTTCTGGGTAGCAACAGGAGTGCATGCTGGCGTGAAGCATTCCGAATGGGGTGGCTCACACTAGAGGAATAATGTCACACTGCCCAAGAGTAAACACACAAGTGGGATGCTAACAGCAAAAGGATTGCCCACCAACAGCTCCTGGGCGAGGAAAGGACTAAGTCATTCATACTGTGCCTGTGGAACTCTCTGCAGGGCTCCATTGATCTTGTGGTCTGCACTCATGCACATGGCTTGAAATACCTTCAGCTCTGTCATCTATAAACACAAGCAAAGATCACTCCCTCTCCCTGTTTTAGGAAGGACACTGACAATGACTGCACAGGCTCTGCAGGTAGGTGCAAGTTGGGGCAATAATTAAATATCATCCTTTGTAGATCTCTCCTCCACTCGATGGGACATTTCAGGGACTGAAATGTGAAACCATAGTTTTAGATTATATTGGGATGAAGAGGGGTTATCTCAAGCTGATCCAGTCTCTGTACACGGGATATGAATTTTTAGAGGAGATCTCAAATGATACATTCACTAAGGTCCACCCTAAAATATAAGATGCCTATCTTTGAATCCCAGTACCTGGGAGGTATTTCTTTCATAATAGTTACATTACTCCACTTTGAAATATAATAATTTGGTCATCTACTAATTCATCCATTCAGCAAATATTTTTTCAACATCTATCATGTGGCAATCACTGTGCTCGTGTTATCTTGCTAATAAACAAGACAGAAAATGTTCTTGTCTTTATGGAGTCACTTGTCATGATGATAGATATCTTAGAAGTTAAACAAACTATTGTGAAAATTAAAATTCAGATAAAGATAGGAAGAGATGCCAGTAGCCTAGACTTTAGTCCCCATCAAGGCTGACTTGTCTAGTCTATGTATATCCAGTAGCAGTTAGGACTATGCCTGGCGCAGAGCAAATCCCAATAACAATAGTTTATTAAATTGAGCCAATGAAGGTTGTAAGAACAATTTGACTTGTGAAATTTTAGAAGTAATGTCTTTCCCCTCCCATCAGTATAGAATATGCTTTCCATTCCCTAAATAAATAGTAATGGAACGTTCTTTAAAAAGTATTTCTGATACAGGATATTTTTAATGTGCTAGATTTTCAGATTTGAGCTGTATTTTTGGAAATTTAGAGCAAACATTTGGTGTAGTTTACTGTAACATTTGAACCTGAATCAGAGGTTCCACCCTTTTTGATGCATAAGCTAAAATCCTATCCTGCTTCCCTCATTTTAGGTAGGGTGCTTATGAAACATGCATTAGCCATTTAAAACTTTCAAATATACTTTTGAATAGGGTATAGGAGACCAGAGAGAAAAATGAGGATGCCTCTTGACAGGGCTTAACATCTGGATGATTCCACTAGCCTGAATGAATGAGGGGCGCGCCCATTTCTACAAGACTCACTCATAGGGAAATTGTTCAGCTACCCAACATAAGCTAGTAATATATCCTTGTTGCCTTCCTGAGATTAGCCTCTGCTCCTTGTACTTCTGGGACTGATAATGAGCTCCCTACAGTCAGGCAGTTACTGTCGGGCATAGAAGGAGACCTCGAACTCCAAGCCAGCATTAAAGACAACACTGCTCAGTCCATTTGCAGCTGTGGTCGTAAAATATTTGAAATATTACCCATGGATAAATCCAAAAATATTCTTAACCCAGTCCTAGAAACTTTAAAGAATAATATACATGCTTATAGGTTTCCTTAATGAGTGACACAGGTTTCCACATGCATTATCTCAAAGTCCTCTTCTCAGGGTGCCTGGGTGGCTGAGTCCCTTAAGCATCAGACTCTTGATTTTGACTCAGGTCATGATCTTGGGGTGTTGAGATCGAGCCCCACGTCAGATTCACTGGGGAGTCGGCTTGCGGTTGTCTCCCTCTCCCTCTACTCCTCCCCCCACTTGCCCACAGGTCCCTCTCTAAATAAATAAATAAATAAATATCCTTATCTTGTTGTATGCTTCATATTTTCTTGTTGCTGAGGACCTTCATAGATAGATGATCCCTGGCATGTAAGGGCCAGAAAGAGGTAATGAATGGTTTTCTAATAAAGATTTAAATCTATATTGAAATCTGTAATTGCCCCCTTTACTATTCACAAAGGGGTGTGATTCAATTTAGGGAGGTTTACTGTACTCGAGGACGCAAATATACATTGCACTTAGACCCTTAAAGAGTTTACATTTCGATGAGAAGAAACATCTTATGAGGGCACAGAGGATGAAAAGGGGTGAGGGAGTGGATTTGGAGGCAAAGCGACGGGCCCAGCTTCAGAGGGCGGGGGGTGGGGGGCAGTATTGAACTCTGCAAGTTGTGATACCAGAATGAAGGGATGGGGTAAAGCCACCGAAGAGGCCGAATCACACATGACAGGCTGTGTGAATGGAGGTGGAGGCGGCAATGAGCCAGAGCCTCCAACGGCAGGGGGCGCTGCAGCGGACACAGAGTTCCCCGGCCGGATGTATCTAACCTTTGTAACACTGTATCTGCAGGGATTATTTATTTAGTTTAAGTTTGGGACATTATCCTGTGAGAATCCAGATGCTTTGGTACATTTTATCTTCAGAATTTAACAGAAAAGTCTATCCTTGCCTAGGGTAGCATTTGCTGCAATAAATCATGACATGCTGGGTTTTAGCTGCGGCTGTAAACCGAAATATGTCTTTTTTTAACTTCTACTCAGTGGTCCCAATTCTGCCCTCAGGAACTAACACAGATTAAGTTGAATCCCTCTACTGTGTGGCAACGCTGGAACTGTCACTATGAGGGCCCCTTGCCTTAGCTCCCAGGGTCCTCGGGTCCTTCTGCCTATCCATGTGGATATGGACTCTGCTCCCAGTGCCACCCTGGTCACCCTCCTCCGCACACACTGCAATTTGTCACATCTCTTGTATAAGAAAGGAAACCCAAACAGGACCCGTTTCCAGAGCTGTGACAGCTGAGAGTACACAGGCACTGCCACCCTCCTCCTCCGGCCCGCTCTGTGTTCACGAAGACACCCGCAAATTGCTATCAGTCTTTTTAAGCAGCCCCTCATACTGTTGGTGCCTCCCGATGCGCCCACACTTAGAGACACTTATCCCACGGGCTTTGGAAATCCATCTGTCCCCATACAACTTCCTCTCATTTAAACAAGGAGTCAAATCTTACATTAAGTAGCAGCAAAGATGTCTGTCGCATTTCATGGGGAAAAGGAGCATTTATAATCCCCCTTAGGAAAACAGCCCGCATCTATGGAGCTATCATGATGTGCCAGAAAATGTGTTACTCTTTTTTTTTTTTTTTTAAGATTTTATTTGACAGACAGAGATCACAAGTAGGCAGAGAGGCAGGCAGAGAGAGAGGGGGAAGCAGGCTCCCGGCTAAGCAGAGAGCCCAATGCAGGGCTCCATCCCAGGACCCTGGAAACATGACCTGAGCCCAAGGTAGAGGCTTAACCCACTGAGCCACCCAGGCGCCCCTGTGCTACTCTTTTTAAAGAATTACATCCTTAAAAAAAGCTAAATTGTGGATTTTATCATAAGACTAATATGAACAAATAGTAAGACATCAAATATAAAAAGGCATGTTATGAAAAGCCAATCTTATGCTTCTATCTTACCTTATTACAGTTATCCATGTTTTGTATGTCCTACCAAAAATTTTCTGTACATGTATATTATATGTTTTTATTTAGTAGGTATGATTGTCTGAGCTTAGATGTTTTAAATCTAGTGCTTGGCAATCATTTTGTCAAATCACATCCAGGGTCATCTAAATCTTTCCAGAAGCCACATAATACCTTGTGTGAAAGTCCCACACCCAGAATTTCATTCAGTTCTAAGAGCAATCTATGCATTGGGTCTTATTATCTTCAGTAAACATACAGAAGACTGAAGCTTAAAGACATTGTCACATTGCCTGATTCTACACATTTGAAAAGTAACTCAATAAGGGCTCAAGTGCATACCTGTCTATAGTGTTTAACCATCTAAAAAACAGTTTTCACAGATGGGTTTGATAATAAGTCACAAACAAGATTTTTAATTGCATAATAGTAGGTCTTCCTTTATAATTTGAAATTGGTTCAATAAGATTTAAACTATGGCTCAAGCATTTTATCACGACCAGAAATGTTAAAATAGCTCAGACTGCAATGACCTAGTTCATCTCTGGAGTCCATGGACACCAATGGTGATTTGCCAGATTCTGATTGTAGAGTGAAATGGTATAGTGCATATTCGTGTGCATTGTTAGCTTCTATACAATTTCAAACATTTGTTATAGGTACCTTTTGTTTTGTTTATGCTTAACAAAAATTATTACAGCATCCAGAAATATCTCAAGTCATGTATTAAAAAGCTGTGCTTTATTTGCTAAGATTTTATGTGTTTATTTACCTCATTTCAGAAACCCATAGTTGGTCCTATCTTCTAGACTCATATGCCATCATTGTCTCTTGAATAAAGCTGCCAATTGCATGTGGGAAATATTAAAACATGATTATAATTTTGCTAAAAGAATAAACATGTCAAGTGTCAACAAAATACTGTAAGTCTGTTGTGAGTCAAAATAGATTGCTTAAATTCGTTCTTTTCAGTGCCTGTTTGAGAAAATGAAGAAGATACACCTGTTCTATTAACAGTCACTGTGCACCGAGGCTGTTCATCTTTACCATAAACAAATACAGATTTGGGGTCCTCTTGCAATTCCCAGTTCAATCTGACTGACTCTGGCACCTTCCTAATCAAATATATCCACATGCTATTAGAAGCTGCATTATAGTACATTAATAGCTTGTAAAGTAAAATTGATGCAGCATGATGGACTGTGTTCCTAAAGCAGTGACAAACTTATCAATGATAGATGCACTAATGGATATGAGGAATTGCAATAAATATAAACGCAGAATAGCAGTTGCAGAGCATTAAAAATGTCATCTTGTGAGCTTAGGTATTTATGAGGCTGAGCCAGCTGGAAACATGAGTGGTGCGTTCCTAAGAACCACTGCAACTCTGAGGTTCCAAGGAAAGCAGAGGCCCTTTCATCAAATAGGTCAGGCCGCGGGCAAATTGTTGTCACAGCTGTGCCATTGTCAATTAGGCCTCCAATGACTCAGCCCTTTGTTTTTTCTGCTTGCTCGTCTCACCCCACATTTTCTCCGGGCTTGGGTGCTTCACTCCTGCAACCTTTCCAACATATTTCCCCTCAGTGACTCTCCTCACATGTTCTGATTCATCTTCCAGGCATTGATCTAAAACTCAGAGAAGTGACATCAGGGAAGCATCTCAGCTACTTCAAAAGGCTCTGCTATTCCTTCTGGGCTATTTTGGCATGTCAAACCCAACAGGCCAAGCGGAGACGCTCCACATTGTTGCACATTTCCCTCTGATGTGTCTGCCCAACCTTCCTCAACCCTGTGGATTTTGTTTAATGTCAGCAAAATCCAGCAGGATGGTGGGAGCCGGGATGCAGTGGGGGAGGAAGTGCGCCTCACATGGTCTTTCACCATGCTCCCACAACAACCGCACCATGAGGACCGGGTCACAGACACACTGTGTGCTGTGGGAAGAATGCAGATGGACCTAGAGGTATATTTTGGGGGAGCTAGTTGATGATAGAGTTTTCTTTAAACATACTGGTTTGGTGGATTAAGGAAATAGCAACATTTTTTGTTTGCTGATCTCAATCTCAGGTGTGATCATGATGTTTTAGTTACCCAAATATGCTCCCTTCATTTCTTTAACTTTTGTCTGGACTGACTCTTGTCATCCATTGGTACAGATTTGTTGTTGGCATATCTAATTAAATTACTCAAGACTTTTGGATTCAGGTGTCATAACATATTCTTGATGTTCATAAAAGATTGTCAAACAGGTTACTTTAGAAGACTACTGGATTTGCAAAACAGATAAATATCTGACAATTATAATTCTGTTTAATATGAGAATAAGTTGGTTGTTTGTTATTGATCCTGTTTATCATCACAAACCCATGATAACTAAACTCTGTATTAAATGTTAGTGGCATTCCACTGTCATTGGTTATTCAATGGAGGTAAACCACACAAGTGACAACACTAATGAGAAAAGCAATATGCAAGACAGCAAAAAAAAAAGTAATGCCATGACACTTTTAATCTAAATACTATATTCCTCATCTAAAAATCTAGACATATAAAATTGTAAGCAAAGGAATCTTATCAATGTGACCCATCTGTGTATTTCTGATTGGTTGTTTAATCAAATGTGAAATATGTAAAAAATCATGCCAGCCTTTAAATCAAACTTTAATATAATGTTAGAATGCCCTAAAACTTGTATGAATCATTTTGATTTTTTTAATAGTTAAGACAAAAAATCAAGGCCATTTCATACTAAATTAACAAATGGAAGGACAATGTGAAAGAAAATTGTGAGAGTTAAAGAGAAATTATTAGAATCCCTCCCATTACTATAAGTCTTCAAACTCAGTTAAACAACTCTTTATTAAACATCAGTTTCAATCCAAGGAATTTTTTAAGTTCTGGTGATGAAAAAGCCATCCACTCTGTGAACTGGATAGGTATTATGTGTCAACCAGGGGGTATAAAGAGAACAAGCAAACACCTGTACTCCTAGGATCTTATGTTACACCAAGGTAAGGGAGAAGATTTAAAAACACATTTTTTAGGGGCTCCTGGGTGGCTCAGTGAGTTAAACTCTCTGCCTTTGACTCAGGCCATGATCCCAGGGTCCTGGGATTGAGCCTCACGTCGTCTGCTTCCCCCTCTCTCTCTCTGCTTGCCTCTCTGCCTACTTGTGATCTCTGTCTGTCAAATAAATAAATAAATCTTAAAAAAAAACTCATTGGTGTCATTTAGGTAAACTTTAAAAAAATACATTTTTAAAGGTAAACAATAAGAAATATTAGATATTAATGAGTATAATGCAAAACAAAGAATTAAAATAGGGTACTGCTAGGTGAGTAATGAGCTGCTTTTTTTTTTTTTTTTTACAGTGGTCAGGAAAAACCTCTCTGAGAAAGTTGATATTTATGTTGAAAGTTACAAATGACGATAAGAAGTCAGTCATGTGAAAATAGAGGAAAATCATTTTAAGTAGCAGAATATTTGGTGCAAAGGTCTTGAGGTAAAGACAAGTATGTCAAAAAGAAGGCCAACTTGACAGAACTATAGATTCTTTGAGTCAAAATAGTTTTACTTGAATTATGCCATTTTTCTTTAAAGACCCTATGGTCTTCTCAGTTGATGCAGAGAAAGCATTTGATGAGATACAGCATCCATTCCTGATTAAAAAGCTTCAAAGTATAGGGATAAAGGGAACATTCCTCAACTTCATAGAATCTATCTATGAAAATCCCACAGCAAATATCATCCTCAACAGGGAAAAGCTAAGAGCCTTCCCTTTGAAATCAGGAACACGACAAGGATGCCCACTCTCACCATTCTTGTTCAACATACTACTAGAAGTCCTTGCAACAGCAATCAGACAAAAAGAAATAAAATGTTTTCAAACTGGCAAAGAAGAAGTCAAACTCTCTCTCTTCACAGATGACATGATACTTTATATGGAAAACCTAAAAGACTCCAGCCCCAAACTACTAGAATTCCTACAGCAATTCAGTAATGTGGCAGGATACAAAATCAATGTACAAAAATCAGTTCCTTTCTTAAACACTAGCAATGAAAATATAGACAAGGAAATTAGAGAATCAAATCCATTTATTATAGCACCAAGAACCAAAGACGTAAAGAACCTAACCAAAGAGGTAAAGGACCTGTACTCGAGGAACTACCGAATACTCATGAAAGAAATTGAAGAAGACACAAAAAAATGGAAGAGCATTCCACGCTCACGGATCAGGAGAATAAACATTGTTAAAATGTGTTTACTGCATAGAACAATCTATACTTTCAATACCATCCTGATCAAAATTTCACCAGCATTTTTCAAAGAGCTGAAACAAACAATCCTAAAATTTGTATGGAACCAGAAGAGACCCCAAATTGCTAAGGAAATGTTGAAAAAGAAAAACAAAACTGGTGGCATCCTGTTGCCTGATTTCAAGCTTTACTATAAAGCTGTGATCACCAAGACAGCATGGTACTGACACAAAAATAGAAACATAGACCAGTGGAACAAGTAGAGAACCCAAATCTGGACCCTCAACTCTATGGTCAAATAATCTTCAACAAAATAGGAAAAAATATATAGTGGAAAAAAAAGACAGTTTCTTCGATAAATGGTGCTGGGAAAATTGGACAGCTATGTATAGAAGAATGAAACTCGACCATTCTCTTACACCATATACAAAGATAAACTCACAATGGATAAAAGACCTCAACATGAGGCAGGAATCTATCAAAATCCTAGAGAAGGACATAGGCAGTAACCTCTTGGACATCAGCCACAGCAAGTTCTTTCAAGATATGTCTCCCAAGGCAAAGGAAACAAAAGTGAAAATGAACTTTTGGAACTTCATCAAGATCAAAACCTTCTGCACAGCAAAGAAAACAGTCAACAAAGCAAAGAGGCAGCCCACAGAATGGGAGAAGATATTCGCGAATGACACTAAAGACAAAGGGCTATCCAAGATCTATAAAGAACTCCTCAAACTCAACACACACAAAACAAATAATAATGTCAAAAAAGGGGTAGAAGACATGAACAGACACTTCTCCAAAAAAGACATACAAATATCTAATAGACACATTAAAAAGTGTTCATCATCATTAGCCTTCAGGTAGATTCAAATCAAAACCACATTGAGATACCACCTAACACCAGTTAGAATGGCCCAAATCAACAAGACAGTAAACAACAAATGTTGGAGAGGATGAGGAAAAAAGGGAACCTTCTTACACTGTTGGTGGAAATGTAAGTTGTGTAGCCACTTTGGAAATAGTGTGGAGATTCCTTAAGAAATTAAAAATAGAGCTACCCTATGACCCTGCAAATGCACTACTGGCTATTTACCCCAAAGATACATATGTAGTGAAAAGAAGGGCCATCTGTACCCCTATGTTCATAGCAGCAATGGCCACAGTCACCAAACTGTGGAAAAAGCTAAGATGCCCTTCAACAGACAAATGGATAAAGAAGATATGGTGCTTGTATACAATGGAGTTTTATGCCTCCATCAAAATGGATGAATATTCAACTTTTGTATCAGCATGGACATGACTGGAAGAGATTATGTTGAGCGAAATAAATCAAGCAGAGAGAGTCAATTATCATATGGTTTCACTTACTTGTGGAGCATAAGATATAACACAGAGGACATTGGGAGATGAGGAAGAGAAGTGACTTGGGGGATATTGGAGGGGGAGACAAACCATGAGAGACTGTGGACTCTGAGAAACAAACTGAAGGTATTGGAGGGGAGAGGGATGGAGGGTTGGGTGATCCTGGTAGTGGGTATTATGGAAGGCACACATTGCATGGCACCGGGTGTGGTGCAAAAACAATGAATTTTGGAACACTGAAGAAAAATTGAAGTAAATTTTTAAAAAAACAATAAATATCTAAACAATTTTAAAAAATAAAATTTAGCTCTTTATTAAAGGTGGAAAAAAAATCTCTGCCATAGTATGTCTCTGCGTGTGTGTGTGTGTGTGTGTGTGTGTGTGTGTGTTCTTTTTTTGTCAGTGGCTATCTGTCAAATTCTTAGTTACTGTCTCCTTGTACTTGACTCTGTTTTTTTTTTTTTTCTTTTTTTTCTCTTGAATTGCCTTGGGTCTTGAGTCACTGTGGGAGCTGACTCTACTCAAAGGCCAGTTCTCAGCCATAAGGACACCTAGAAGGATAAACAGCCTTAAGGACATCTAGATAGGTTAACTTGGGAATATGGAAACCTGATTCAGAATAGACATGCCAGGATGCTCTGAGCATACTGGCTCTCTATAAAGAAGAGAAAATCCTTAAGTCTGTATTCTCTTGGTCAATTCCTATACCTTGAGCTAAATGAGAAAGAAAGCAGCCTTCTTTTAGCCATATATTAGAATACATTTACAGAATTGTCATCAAGGACATGACAGGAGATATGGCCCTCATGTTCTTTGAATACAGGACAGTTCTGTTCTTTGGAAAGAATTTGTGGCTTGATGAATTCCTTGTTTGAAATTCTGATAAGTAAATCTCTGTTAACTGAGTGATAGCATTGCTGCCTTTTATGTATCCCTAGATTTTAATGAAGTCATTAAATTCATTTTTAAAGGAAGATAAAGCCAGATTATCAACCCTGACCTTGAGTGTCTCATTGACAACCGCTTTTCATATAATAGAAAACATAACTTTGAATAAAAATTTGGTTAATTTTTCCCCAGGGGAAAAAAAAACAGTAAGTTAATCTCAATATGACTTAGAGGCAGTCTTCAAAAAGTGACAGTTTGGGATATCCCAGAGTGAGGCCTCGAGGCTCCTTCTAGTGACTGTTTTCTCATTGAAATATCTTTGAGAAACTGAATGGTCAGAGGATGGTCTGTCACTTATTTTCTGATGCCAGTTCATTTTTCTTCTTAAAGATTAAATAGAATCTAAACAGATTCTCCAAGTTGCCTACACCTACCATGTAGTCAAATTCTGTTTAGTTTTTTGAAGTATTCATAAAGTTTAAGTATCTACTATGTCCAAAAATTATGCCAGGTCTTGAAAAAATAAAGAAGCAATCAGGAAATTCACTATGTATATTCATTTACCCAATGAGTATATTCTGAATTCAAAATATTAGTCCATAGAGCGGTGCTTGGGTGTGGGTGCCTCAGTTAAGCAGCTGCCTTCAGCTCAGGTCATGATCCCAGAGTCCAGGGATGCCCATATTGTCTTCCTGTTCAAGAGCGAGTCTCCTTCTCCCTCTCCCTCTGCCTGCCACTCACACTGCTTGTGCTTTCTCTTTCTATTTGTCAAATAAATAAATAAAATCTTCTTTTAAAAATCCTTTAAAAAATATTGGTACATAGTAGAACTTCATTCAATACTGTTAAAAATAAAAATAAAAAATAGTCCTTGGATGGACAAATCATCCAAGCAAAAGATCAAAAGGAAATAAATGACACACTGCACCAGATGGACATCACAGATATATTCAGAACACTCCATCCCAAAGCAATAGAATACACATTATCTAGTGCACATGGAACATTTTCCAGAATAGATCACATCCTGGGTCACAAAAGTAGGTCTCAATCAGTACCAAAGTTGGGGATCATTCCCTGCACATTTTCAGACCACAATACTCTGAAGCTAGAACTCAATCATAAGAGGAAAGTTGGAAAGAACTCAAATACATGGAGGCTAAAAAGCATCCTACTAAAGAATGAATGGGTCAACCTGGAAGTTTAAAAAGAATTGTAAAAAGTCATGGAAACAAATAAAAATGAAAACACAACTGTTCAAAATCTGTGGGACATAAGAAAGGCAGTCCTGAGAGGAAAGTGTATAGGGATACAAGCCTTTCTCAAGAAACAAGAAAAGTCTCAAGTACATAACTTAACCCTACACCTAATGGAGCTGGAGAAAGAACAGAAAAGAAAGCCTAAACCCAGCTGGAGAAGAGAAATCATAAAGATCAGAGCAGAAATCAATGAAATAGAAACCAAAATAACAGTAAAACAAATCAATGAAACCAGGAGCTCATTCTTTGAAAGAATTAATAAGATTGATAAACCCCTGGCCAGACTTATCAAAAAGAAAAGAGAAAAGACCCAAATTAATAAAATCATGAATGAAAGAGGAGAGATCACAAGCAACACCAAAAGAATACAAACAATTATAAGAACATACTATGAGCAACTATACATCAGCAAATTTGACAATCTGGAAGAAATGGATGCATTCCTAGAGACATATAAACTACCAAAACTGAACCAGGAAGAAATAGAAAACCATAACCAGTAAGGAGATTGAAGCAGTCATCAAAAATCTCCCAAAAAACAAGAGCCCAGGGGAATTCTACCAAACATTTAAGGAAGAATTAATACCTATTCTCCTGAAACTGTCCCAAAAAATAGAAATGGAAGGAAAACTTCCAAACTCATTTTATGAGGCCAGCATTACCTTGATCACAAAACCAAAGACCCCATTAAAAAGGCAAATTACAGACCAATATCTTAATGAACACAGATGCGAAAATTCTCACCAAAAAACTAACCAGTAGGATCCAACAGTACATTAAAAGGATTATTCACCACAACCAAGTGGGATTTATTCCTGGGCTGCAAGGTTGGTTCAACATCCAAGAATCAATCAGTGTGGGGCGCCTGGGTGGCTCAGTGGGTTAAGCCGCTGCCTTCGGCTCAGGTCATGATCCCAGGGTCCTGGGATCGAGCCCCACATCAGGCTCTCTGCTCAGCGGGGAGCCTGCTTCCTCCTCTCTCTCTGCCTGCCTCTCTGCCTGCTTGTCATCTCTCTCTGTCAAATAAATAAATTAAAAAAAAAATCTTTAATAAAAAAAATTTAAAAAAAAGAATCAATCAGTGTGATACAATACACTAATAAAAGAAAGAACAAGAACCATATGATACTCTCAATAGATGCTAAAAAAAACATTTGACAAAGTACAGCATCCTTTCATGACCAAAACTCTTCAAAGTGTAGAGATAGAGGGTGCATACCTCAATACCATCAAAGCTATCTATGAAAAACTCACAGATAATAACATTCTCAATGGGGAAAAACTCAGAGTTTTCCCCCTAAGGTCAGGAACATGGGATGTCCTTTATCACCACTGCTATTCAACATAGTACTAGAAGTCCTAGCCTCAGCAATCAGACAACAAAAAGAAATTAAAGGCATCCGAATTGGCAAAGAAGAATAAAACTCTCACTCTTTGCAGATGATAAGATACTTTATGTGGAAAACCCCAAAGAATCCACTCTAAAACTGCTAGAACTCATATGGGAATTCAATAAATTGTTGGGATATTAAATCAATGCACAGAAATCAGTTGCATCTCTATACACCAACAACTAGACAGAACAAAGAGAAATTAAGGAGTCAATCCCATTTACAATTGCACCAAAACCAAGATACCTAGGAATAAACCTAACCAAAGAGGCAAAGAACCTGTACTCAGAACACTATAAAGTACTCATGAAAGAAATTGAGGAAGACACAAAGAAATGGAAAAACTTTCCATGCTCATAGATTGGAAGGACAAATATTTTGAAAATGTCTATGCTACCTAAAGCAATCTATACATCTGATTCAATCCCTATCAAAAATACCATCCATTTCTTTCAAAGAAATGGAACAAATAATCCTAAAATTTATATGTAACCAGAAAAGACCTTGAATAACCAGAGGAATGCTGAAAAAGAAAGCCAAAGTTGGTGGCAATTCCAGACTTCAAGCTCTATTACAAAGCTGCAATCATCAAGACAGCATGGTACTGGCACAAAAACAGACACAAAGATCAATGGGAAAGAAGAGAGAGCCCAGAAATGGACCTTCAACTTTATGGTCAACTAATGTTTGACAAAGCAGGAAAGAATATCCAATGGAAAAAAGATAGTCTCTTCAATAAATGGTGTTGGGAAAATTGGACAACCACATGCAGAAAAATGAAACTGGACCATTTCCTTACACCACACACAAAAATAGACTCAACATGGATCAAAGACCCCAATATGAGACAGGAATCCATCAAAATTCTTGAGAACAGAGCAACCTCTTCGACCTCAGATGCAGCAATTTCTTTCTAGAAACATTGCCAAAGACAAGGGAACCAAGGGCAAAAATGAACTATTGGAACTTCAGCAAGATCAAAAGCTTTTACACAGCAAAGGAAACAGTCAATAAAACCAAAAGACAGCTGAGACAGAATGGGAACAGATATTCGCAAATGACGCATCAGGTAAAGGGCTAGTATACAAAATCTATAAAGAATTTATCAAATCCAACCCTCAAAGAAGAAATAATCCAATCAAGAAATGGGCAGAAGACATGAACAGAAACTTCTGCAAAGAAGACATTCAGATGGCCAACAGACACATGAAAAAGCGCCCAACATCACTCAGCATCAGGGAAACACAAATCAAAACCACAATGAGATACTCCCTCACACCAGTCAGAATGGTTAAAGTTAACAAGTCAGGAAATGATGGATGTTGACCAGGATGTGGAGAAAGGGGAACCCTCTTACACTGTTGGTGGGAATGCAAGCTGGTGCATTCATACAATTAACTGGAAAACAGCATGGAGGTTCCTCAAAAAGTTGAAAATAGAGCTACCCTATGACCCAGCAATCACCTACTGGGTACTTACCCTAAAGATACAAATGTAATGATCCAAAGAGGCATGTGCACTTGAATAGTTATAGAAGCAATGTCCACAATAGCCAAACTGTGGAAAGAACCTAGATATTCATCAACAGATGAATGGATAAAGAAGTAGAATGGAATACTATGCAGCCATCAAAAGAAATGAAATCTTGCCATTTGCAAAGACGTGGATGGAATACATGGTATTAAGCTGAATGAAACAAGTCAATCAGAGAAAGACAATTATCCTATGATCTCTCTAATATGAGGAATTTCAGAGGCAGGGTACAGGGTTTGGGGGTAGGGAAGAAAAAAATTAAACAAGATGGGATCAGGAGGGAGACAATCCATAAGAGACTCTTAATCTCACAATACAAACTGAGGGTTGCTGGGGTGAGGGGGAAGGGAGTAGGTGGTTGGGTTATGGACATTGGGGAGGGTATGTACTATGGTGAGTGCTGTGAAGTGTGTAAACCTGGTGATTCACAGACCTGTACCCCTAGGGCAAATAATACATTATATGTTAATACAAATAATTAAAAAAGAAAAAGAAATGAGCTCTCAAACCATGAAAAGACATAGAGGAAACTTAGATGCATATTACTAAGTGAAAGAAGCCAATCTGGAAAGGCTGCATACTGTATGATTCCAACTCTACAAATACAGATATTCTACAAAAAGGAATATAATGGAGACGTTAGAAAGATCACAGGTTTTCAGGGGCTTGGTGGGGGGAGGGTAAACAAATGGAGCTAGAATCTTTAGGGCAGTGAAACCACTCTGTATGATACATGTCATTATACATTTGTCCAAACCCATATTATGTATAATAAATAGAGGGAACTCTGATGTAAAATAAGGACTTTGGGTAATCATGATGTGTTCATGTGGATTCATCGGTTGTAACCAATGACTATTCTGGTGTGAGCTGCTGATGATGGAGGAACGGCACACGTGTAGGGGCAAGGGACATGGGAGATGTCCATACCTTCCTCTCGATTATGCTGTAAATCTACAACTGCTCTAAAAACAATCACATCTTGAAAATAAATGGTATTCAAAGTGTGGAAAAAAAAAAAAAAAAATTCTTGGTACCTGTGGGAGTAAATCATAAAGATTAAAGGATATAAGGAAAGCTAATACTTCCATCAGAAAGTAGGATAGCTTTATTCTAATTCATGATTATTCTGACATAACCCATGGGCATAGCAGTTTAGTTTGGGGTGGTGATATTTTCATCCCAAACCAGCTTGTGACACAGTGGTTTTCATAGTAAATAAAGGACCCACAAAGAAAACCCCTGGAGATCGCACAGCTGCCTGACACATGTAGTGCTAGAACAAGACCCGTACAATTAACTGGTGCTCAGACTTGGTTCACTATACTGTACTGAGCGTAGAAAGCCTGAAAAATTAGGCTCTAAGCAGGATCATGTCCACATGGGTGGGAAGAAAGCCGGGGCCAACGTTCTGCAGCTAGCAGCAGAAAGAGCAGTACACAGTGATCGCGGGCCTATACTGAGATGTTTGCCCTCTTCTGCTGCTGTAGGTACCTGAGCAAGAGCAGATCCCCTAACAAGTGCCAGAGGAGAGGTCAGGAAAGAACCTGGGGAGATAGGCTCTCACTGTAGTTTGAAAACGGGTTTTTTTTCAAAGTGCAGGAAATTCAAAATAGAAGCAGCTTACTAATGCTGCAAAGGGGATCACACCTCAGTCGTCCACATATGCTTATTCAAAATATGCAAACCACATTAATTCCTAATTCCTATATGCAAAATGTCAGGGTGATGTGAGAATTTTAAGAGGAGTCTCATAACAGAGCTTCATTATTTCCATAAACACTGTGAACTCGTTGATGGCAGCACGAATTGCCTAATAAAATATTTTTTTGGTATTAACCTTATTTTCTAAGACCACATCTTTACATCCAGCCTGATACAACCATTCCAGCAATCATTACAATCTTGATTTCCAAATAAGGTTCCAACATAACTCCTGTAAGAGAGGAGCAAACAGCAGAGACCCAGAAGTTTCTTAGCACCACTTTGGTAATACCTCAGGCCACCTAGTTTGATTAAAAAAGAAAAGAAAAAAAAAAAATGTCAATAAAAAGAATCCATTCTTCACTGCCAATGAGGAGTTTTTAAAAATTACATTTAAAATTAAAAGCACTACAGCTGGTTCTTTTATTCCGGCTCTGCATTATAAAGGATAAAACAAGAATGGCCCTTCTTGCCTTACCTTGCATAGATCCCTGTGTTTATGTCAGTCCCTCTGCATGACATCCGTACAGGGGAGACAAACAGAGTGGTAAGAGAAGAATCACGGCCCCATGCCTGCCCGCTAGAATGTTCACTCAGCCTTCTAACATTTATTATGCACCTTCTACGTGACAGAAATTGTACTAAGTTCTGGGTTAATGATAAAAGATATAGCCCCTGTTTTCAAAGAGTTCACAGTCTTTTGAAGGACGTGACAAGCTGACAGACTGGAAAACTAGAGCCCAGACAGACCTATGCTCAGTCCTGAGTACACAGAGAGGGGGGGAGAAGGTGGGGTCAGAAAAGTCTTCCTGACAGCTTGGAGCTGAGTGTTGAAGGTTAAGTTTGAATGAGCCAGGTGGGAGGAAAGAGGAAGGGTTTAGGCCGAGGAACCAAAGTGTGCCAAGGCCCAGAGGCGTGAAAAACTGCCAGGAGGGTGAGAAAGGAGGCTTGTGGTCTGTGGTCGGGGTGTGGGTCTTCAGCCAAAGGTAATGGAGCTCCACTTTGGGAAAGGAACAAGATCAGATTCACACTTTCTGAAAGCTGTCTTTGGTGGCTTGGGTGGCACACAGTAAAGACCTCCCAAACTGGACCAAGTTAAAGGCGATGCAAGAATTCAGAAAAGGCCCTGGAAAAGTCTGAATTTCTTCAAACATTTATCATCATCATCACCATCACCATCATTAATATGTCGAGGGTCTGCAGTCTCATTAGTACCATGAGTACCTTATCGTATTCGATCCACACAATAATAATAGTGCCATTACTATACCCACTTCATAGCTAAGGAAAGCGGGTAAGAGACTGGCCCTCACAAAGTAGTATTTAGCAACGTTAAGAATGAAACCAAGGAGTTTGGGTATTAGGACCCATTGCTTAACTACAACCCCACACTGCTGCATGTGATTTATGGAATGCAAAGAGGAGTCACATTACCAAGTTTGGGTTTCTATCACTTCTCTGGATACAAAACACTCAGCTAGTAGGTAAGCAGGTAGGAGGCTGTCGCCATGACTCTTAATAATCAGGGAGCCTCAAAAATGATGTGTTCTGGGGCACCTGGATGGCTCAGTTGGTTAAGCGACTGCCTTCAGCTCAGGTCATGATCCTGGAGTCCCGGGATCGAGTCCCACATCGGGCTCCCTGCTTGGCAGAGAGTCTGCTTCTCCCTCTGACCCTCCCCCTTCTCATACTCTCTCTCTCTCAAATAAATAAATAAAATCTTTTATTAAAAAAAAATGATGTGTTCTCTGAGCCCATGTACTTAAGAGACAATTAAAGGGGGGAAACATTCAAAATTATATAGCATAAGAACATGTTTTGTGGGGCACCTGGGTGGCTCAGTTGGTTAAACGACTGTCTTCAGCTCAGGTCATGATCCTGGAGTCCCAGGATGGATTCCAGAATTGGGCTCCCTGCTCAGCTCAAAGCTTGCTTCTCCCTCCAACCTTTCTCCTCTCATGCTCTCTCTCACTCTCTTTCTCTCTCTCTCAAATAAATAAATAAAAATAAAATCTTTTAAAAAAAGAACATGTTTTGTGACCAATACATGAAGATTAAACATATCAAACTCTTAACTGGAAACCTAACTGATTTTATCTGAAAGAAAAAAAGTCAAGAGTAATCCGTTGCTCTCTTTGCTCACGGACTGCTGAACTATTATCCTAATGCACCAGATTTTATTTCTCATAGTTGTATGGGTTTTTAATTCCAACCTGTTCCCTTCTGACTAACCCATTCTCTATGATAAGAACGTCTTATTTGTACTTTTGTACATATGTTACATTATCAAAATATTGACTACTGAACTTAGTATTTTATTATTTTGGAAAAGATAGGATGATTGTGCTCTATAATAAGCACATCTCATTTGAAGTGACAGTTTCCAGACCCATTCATCCAAGCAAGAACTTCATTATTTCTGGCAGAGATCCCAGAGAGGATCTCCATAACTCAAAAACTGAAGTATCACTTTTGTTCAGAACCAACCATTGTAATACTTCCAAAAATGTTAAAAATACACAGGTCCCCAAATCAATCGTAGAAACAATAGTGGATATAGCAGGTAAGAATTATATTTCCAATTTCAAATATTTAGAGAAGTATTCTTGTATTCAGGGATAAGTCTTTGATCACAAACAAAATGTAGCATTTCTAAATCTTTAGTAGAATTTGAGTCTACATTTTGTGGCATAGAAATTCTTTGTCCTTTCTGCACATAAAATTAATCTATTCCAAGTTTTTTTAAAGAGCCACACACCATAGTTCATGAAAACACGGGAGCAGAGTAAATGATGCTCATCTTGGCCCTTGCTAATTTAAAGAATTTTTTCAGATACTAAAGTACAAATACAATCAACGTACTGAAAGTCCGGAATTATAATATGAACAGGATGCTTCCTATTGCTATCACTTGACTTCTGTTAACCTTAAATTCTTGTTGGCGAAATAATATTTGTCTCTCAACTTATTTTGAAGTGGAAAGCAGAAGTTATGTGCCATGTAAGGGACTGTAAGCCCCTTGAGAGCAGGGACCCTGTACGTTCATTATTTCGTGGCTAGCCCAATAATACCTTCCAGCTAAACAGTGCTTGCTAAATATTGGTTGAATGAATGAGTGAATGGAAGAATAAATGAAATGATGAAATAAAAAGAATTTAAACAATATCCTGATAATTCAGGCAAATTCAGACTTTTTTGTTTTGTTTCATTTTGTTTTGGTGTAGGAGAGGAAGGAAGATTCAAAAGCCAGGGTTATTGAACTTAATTGTCCACTATAATTGAATTCATAGAATAATTTAACTTAAATTCACAAAGTAATTTCTTCCCATTTACAGACACAATAATCTGATATGGGCACAGTGCCAACATGAACACTGGATTACTGTGATCACTCAGAACTAACTCTGTTTTATTTGACTTTGTATTCTTTCCCAGGATAAAATTATTTCTTGCCCCTGTTTAGAATTTATATGTATGTCATCTCCATTTCTCTAAGTAACCAATGGGTTAAACAAAATGTCTGTTTTTATTTTGTCCTACAAGGGACAAAATAAAATTGAATTAAACTGTGTTTAATCCTTATCTCTGATTAACAATTTCTTATCAGTATTACAGGTTTAAAAACATTTGCTAAATTAGGATAAAATATACTTCTTATATGTTTATTTTCCTGACATTTACAGAGCCAACTGTCTTTCTGACTTAAAAAAAAAAAAAAGAAAGGAAAAAACATGTAACATTTATCTTGTAGTCTAAATAAATCTGTAGTTTTTTAAAAATCTGTGATATTTTTATTCTACCTTTATGATCAACACTTTAATATTTTAAAAAGGGGAGGAAAATAAGCCAATCACAAAGGATATGAGGAATATTATTTTAAAAGAACACAAAGTAGAACATATATAGGAACATAGGTCAGGAAATTAACTCATATCTATTTAGAATCTTATAAATTAAAGTATCTTTTCCTGACATGATTCTAGGAACTTCATGAAATATTTGCCCTTATTATTAGCTCTTATAACTTTCACGGTTGTGTGGTTTTTAATTATTTCACAGCCTGGCATGAACTTAATTCTCTAGAGGCAAATACTCATGAGCCCATCTTGATTACTTTTTACCCAGCATTTATTTAGAAGAAATAAGTAAAAACAGTGTATTAGGGTTTCTTATAAATAAATATCTCGGGTATTGTCATAAACTCCAAAGATACAAGCTTTCAAAAACATAAAGCAAAAAACACATTATATTCCTACTCTGGCTCAAGTATTTTTGATTACCTTCTGTAATTTGACTCATCAACTTCATATTCATTATTTTACTAGTACCCATGAAATTCAGTCAATGACGTCATTGTCTTTGAACTACAGAAAATTCTCAGAATCCAATGCAATAAAGTTTAACTTACCTTAAAGAGATTTGTTTTCACGAACTCTCTTTCCTATGACCTTGGTTCTCCATCCAGAGACAATGCAGAGACTCCCCTGTCTGCTCTTCCTTTCCTCTTCCCTGACATTCAGTGGCTTGATGGTTCCCTCTCTGTGATGAGCACCGCAGAAGACTCTCAGAGTTTGTCTTCACTCCTGATGCCACACACCTTTTCTTGGCACTTCATCCGGTCCCAAGGGAAAATTCCTGCAGAAATTTCCTTCTCTATAATCTCTTGACAGATGGCTCTGCTGGCAAGAGCCTTAACTCTTAGGAGCCCTTTAATAGGCTTTTATTCTCCCGCATCGCCACCTCACGGGTTTTATTATTTAATGGCACATTGGTTGATCCCTCAATGTCCCAATGGGCTGGAGCATCATTGTCCCTTGTAGGACTTTCAGCTAATCTGTTTTTCTGTTTTTTATTTCAATAAATTTGCAAAGCTAGTTTTCTTTTAATATTTCATTATTTTTCTGCCTCTATACCTTGAGACAATTGGAAAAAAGACTCAATTATTTATGTTAAAGCACAAACAGAATAAATATTGAACTATTCAAATACAAATAAAGTAATTAGGTATGGACATTGATAAAGTTGTAAACCAGAAAAAAAAAAAAAAGTCTCCCAAATATCCGTTTTCTTGACATTATATGCATTCCTCTGATAAATGCCTTTTTTGTGTACTTCTCCCACCTCTGCCTCTCTTTCTCCCTCTGTCTCTCCCTGTCTCTCTCTTTCCCTCCTTCCTTCCCTTTCTCTCTCCATCTCTTTTTTTCTTTCTCTCTCCAGCTGCCATCTAGATAATGTTACTTAAGACAGCAGACAGAATACTCATTTCTCAATTCTATCATCCTTATCCTTCAAAATTATGAAGATTAAGGTGATTCAAAATGGGATAGCACACTAAAATGCCTACAAATTTAGGCAAGGGATTTGAGCCAGGGATCACGGGATCTTCATCCTTGAGATGAAGTAAGCAGTGGTGGGAAACAGGGCCGATTAGAGCAGTGTGCCCATTTGCAAAGGACCAGGGCTGCTCCCCTCCAGCTCATCACTGTCGGGCAGGAACTCAAACTGCATTGTGACAAATACCTGTTTTTCAAAAGAATCCCCATATCTGTATTTTTATACAAAAAATCTCATACTTTTTAAATGGTACAGGATACTTTATGGGAGCTAAGCCCCATACTGTGGCCCAGCCTCAGCCTGAGTATTGCCATATAATGTCTTCTGATCTAGAATAGACTGAAATGAGTCTACGGCCATACCACCCTGAATGCGCCCGATCTTGTCTAGAATAGACTGAAATGAAATTAATGTCAATGCAAAGCACTGGCACTTATTAATTATGAGCCCTTTTCTCATATGTGAAAATGATAATAAAGTAGACTAGTTAATTCAAGTAAAAACAACCTATACTAATCTTTATTAAAGACTTCAGGCAGGGCATTAGCCAAAGAACCCATAAATGGTGTGGGCAAAGAGTAGCTCAAATCTGGATGAGAAGGACCAGGTTTACAAAACCTAATAACATTAAGTAATTTAATGACGAAAGAGTGAGAAACTTCATTTGATTTGGTTTTATCTGGATTTCTTCCTCATTACTTGGGTACTCAGTACCTAGAGATTCAACACTTGCATAGAACACTGTACTCATTACATCCAGTGTCCTCCTTAATGCCAATCACCCAATTAATTACCCCATCTCCCCACCCACCCCTCCTCCCAAAACCCTCAATTTGTTTCTTAGGGTTAAGAAACTCTCTCTCTGCTTTCATCTTATTTTATTTTGCCTTCCCTTCCCCTATGTTTCTCTGTTTTGTTTCTTAAGTCCCCACTATGAGTGAAACCACATGGTATTTGTCTTTCTCTAACCGATTTATTTTTCTTAGCCTAATGCCCTCTAGTTCCATCCACATCATTTCAAATGGCAAGATTTCATTCTTTTTGATGGTTGAGAAGTATTCCATTGTATATATACATACATATATATATATATATATATCTCACATCTTCTTTACCCATTCATCTGGTTTTTTCTAGTTATATAATTCATGTCAATGAATGCTCAAGCAGAAAAAAGAATTTCTGCATTACATTTATGCTTACCTTTCTTTATAAAAATTATATATCAGATATTTTGTTTGCTATATACTAATAATACGTTAATATATTATTAGGCTGTTTTTTCACACAATACTAAATATAGTATCAACTTTTCCTTACTTCAATCAATAATCTGCCACAATCTGATATTTTAAAGGGCTACATAGTATCCCATTGTTTGGGTATAACATAATTTGCCTGGCTAAACCCCTACACCAGGTACATTTTCCATTTTTTTCTTTACAATAAAGTATCTTTACTTAAGAATGATTCCCTTATCTTCGTGTACATCTATTATAACTTTTCATGTCAAAATCTGTGTATATATCCTTCACAAAAGGTTGTGTCAGTTTACAATCCTACAACTATGATAAGTGAATTCATTTCCCTGCCTTCTCATCAAAATTGGGTATAATTATTTTAGGTGGAAAATAGATCATGTAATATTTTAACCTTACAAAACAAGCTTTCTTCTATGTAAACAAGCTGAATGACTATTTTCCTTAATGATTCTTCTCTTGATTGACTGGAATGATAAGTTTATCTAGCACTCTTCAGCATCAGCAAACTAACACCAGGCAGTGGGAACCATCCAGACAGATGTCTGCGGGCTGACAGCTAAAGTACCTGGACATCAGCCAGCAGCAAAGGTGCTCCCCCACTTTGGGTCCCTGATACTTGGTGCTAATCAGATGGCTCATGCATTGGTACTTGGGATGGTTAATTTTATGTGTCAATTTGACTGGGTCACAGGGTGCCCAGATTTTTGATTTAACATTATTTCTGGATGTGTTTGCGAGGGCATTGCCCAAAGACACTAGCATTTGAATCAATAGTCTGAGCAAAGCAGCTTATGTTCTTCCCCAGTGTGGGTGGGTATCAGCCAATCTACTGAAAGCCAGAATAGAACAAAAAGGCAGAGGAAGGGAGAATTCATTCTTTGTGCCTGGCTGTTGAGCTGGAACACCAGTCTTCTCCTGTCCTTGGACTAGACCTTCATGCTTGGACTGGAACTATACTATTGGCTTGCAGCTTGCAGGTGGCAGACTGTGAGACTTCTCAGTCTCCATAGTCATGGAGCCAGTTTCTCCTAATAAATAAGTCTCTCTGTCTCTGTCCCTGTAAATAGATAGATGATAGATAGATAGATGATAGATATCCTATTGAATATATGACCAATCAGTATCGATTATGATAGGAAAGTGGGGAAGTTCATTGGCTGATAAGTAAACTCTTTTCCAAAAATAGACTTTTAAAATCAAGATTTAATTGTGACATACATGTATCTGTAAAGAGAAATGTGATGCTCAGACTTGTGCCCATTGCAGCCTTATGCAGAGTACAAAACCCATAGAAGCAGAATAAAACATTCTAGATATTGTGAGTAGAAACATCCTTATACTAGATGTGATTTTAGAAGTACTTACTTGTCTCAGTAGTTGCCATGCGCTGGGTCCTTTATGACTGTTCTTAGGAGCTAATCTATTTCTTCTTTGAGAAAGTTCAATCATCACTGTATGAAAAATGGTTCCTCTTGATGGACCTAGAATCATTGAGTGGCACTGGACAAGTGACCTTCTATACTTCAGTTTCCAATCTGTAACAGGAGAATGATAATTATAGTACTCACCTCATACTTGTTATCATAAAAGGTGAAATATAAAATGCTTAGATGATTGTCTGGCATGGATAGGACCTATATAGTTTTTTTTCTTACTGTCATTATCACCATGCTTTGTAATAAGATCCTGTAGTTTCACAAACATGAGTACATTATAATAATTTATATCTTTGATGTATCCCAAAAGATGAATTCCATTGGGTCAAAGTCTGTTTTCCTGAATTTTTATATTACCAAAGTTAGCACTTGTGTAGAACATATTAAATCCCAAATAAATATATCTTTAATGGTGGATAGATAAGTAAATGAAAAAACAAATACATTTTTGCCAAAAGATCAAGTTGGATATTCCCTATTATAGTCCCTCTTTCTGTTTTCTGCTTCTGGTTCTTAGCTTCCTCCTTTAATTAGTTACATAGTTAAATTAGAACCAGCTAAATTAGAACTAAGAAAGATTATACCTAAAGTCAATAAAAATATTTTGAACCTCAACCATAAATAAAGGTCTTATTTTTTTTTTTTAAGGGCAGTTTCCTCCTTAATGGCATGTTTGTCACAGAAGACCTAAAGCATGATAACTGATACTATAATTAGGACAGGCAAAATATTGGTCTGAACCTTAAGGGGAATATATTTAGTTTCGTGTGAAAGATCATGAGTTAGTGTCTAAGTAAGAGCATTATCAAAATGTGATCATTAGGGACTTAAGCTTCTGTCTGTAAACTGGTTATCAGGGTGAGGGTAGAACCACACGACCTAAACAATTTAGCTGTTCTGCTTCAGAGACCCATGGAAATGCCAAAAGCTAACAGAATTCTCAGGTGTGATCCAGATTAATTTCAGAGCAGTTTTAAAGTTTAAGAAGAAATGATCTTTTCTTGTTTCCTCCTTCTCACCAAAGCATGGACTATTTATATCACATGTGAATAGTTCTGACTAGTGCACAGGTGTCATTAATGTGAAAAACAGCTCCTTCTGCATGATTCTGAGAATGACAAATGCAATCTAAACAATGAACTTCCACAAAGTTCAACTGCTTTCAATTGAAGTCAACATTGAAAATTACATCTTCCATATAAGCAAAGAGAAGAATGAAGGGGAACTGTACCCTCATTGTGGAAAGGCTACAATGATGAACTGGAATGTAATTAAATGCAAATATATAGAGAAAAACTATTTTACACAATCATTGTATGATCTGTATTCAAATTAAAGGAGAAGAAAAGATTTTAGTTAGATAGTCTTCAAATATGAGTGGACATGTGGAAAAAAATGAGTATAGAATTATCAGGGATGGTTTATATGCCCAGAAGTTGGTCATACTCTTTCTTTTCCTATGCATCCTGAAAGAAGAGCTGATTTTTACTCAATCTCCTGTTAGGTGCCAGGCTAAATAAGTTTTTTTATTGGTATTTATTTATTTAAAAGATTATTTATTTATTTTAGAGAGACAGAGAACCAGAGTGCATAAGCAGGGGGAGGAGCAGAGGGAAAGGCAGAGAATCTCATGCAGACTCCACACTGCGCACAGAGCCCCATGTAGGGCTCAATCTAATGACCCTGAGATCATGACCTTGAGATCATGAGCTAAGCTGAAACCAAGAGCTAGACAATAAATGGACTGAGCCACCCAGGTGTCCTTCTTACTGGCATTTAAATAGGAGTAGTGAATATTAAATCTTAAAGGGAACTTAGAGCTCATTGATTCAATTCCCTTCTTTTTACTGATAAACACCAGGCATGAAAATCAAAGTTATTAAGAGGTTTCCTCAAAATTCCAGTTAATAAGTGGTGCAAACAAAACCCAATTCCAAGTTCACTGCCTTCAAAATAAAAAAAAAAAAAAAAAAACCTCCTGCAGACAAAGGTAGTCTTTGAACACCACAGAGTTGAGAACTTCGATTTAAAGAAATCTAAGATTGAGGCAGCTGGGTGGCTCAGTCAGTTAAGCATCTGCCTTCTGCTCAGGTCATGATCCCAGGATCCTGGCATCAAGCCTTGCATCAGGCTCCCTGCTCAGTGGGGAATCTGCTTCTCCTTCTCCTTTGGGGGCTCCCCCTGCCTGTTCTCTCTCACTCTCTGTCAGATAAATAAATACGTCTTTAAAAAATAAATAAATAAAAAGATCAAATGTGATGTGGACACATTTCACTAGGACCCACCATGGAAAATCATATGCCACCCTAATGCTCCTCCTTGTGAATCACACTGTGTAACTCGGAAAGAGACGACAATGTCGGAACACCTGATTTATTTTTAATAAATCAACAGTGAGCACACTCTTACCCAAGACTAACACATATCTAGACTAACACGTATCTACTTAATGAAAGTATTAGACTAATTCCACACTAACACAAGTTCCCCCATATACACACATTGGTGCCCTCTACTGGGACTCCAGCCTCCCAATAATTTAGCAATCAAAGTCTTAAGTAGGAGCATGATAGGATTCTCTAAGACCCAACTCTGAAACTGGCTTCCATTCATTCACTGGTGATTGTAGTTGTTTTGGATTTTTTAAAATATTTTATTTATTTATTTGACAGAGAGAGAGCGAGCAAGCAGGGGGAGCAGCTGGCAGAGAGAGAAGCAGGACCCCTATTGAGCAGGGAACCCAATACAGGACTCAATCCCAGGGCCCTGAGTACATAACATGAACCAGAGGCAGACACTTAGCCTGCTGAGCCACCCAGGCACCCAAGTGATCATGGTTGTTAAATATGTTGGTGTTATCCCTGGACCAGCTCCTCCATTTCCCTTCTGTAAATGTTAAATGGCAGCCTTTGACTCAAGTACCCTGTTACCTCCCTATTTATCTGGAGATAAACTAGGCATAATGAATAACCGCTATTCAATGCATTAATAAGAATTGGACATTTAAATATCTAATGTTCCATTGAAAAGTCTGCTAATGTGCCACTCTAAGATAACTGTTGAAAGATTAAAAGACACCTCTGCTTAGAAATAAGACTCAAGGGGCGCCTGGGTGGCTCAGTGGGTTAAGCCTCTACCTTCGGCTCAGGTCATGATCCCAGGGGCCTGGGATCGAGTCCCGCATAGGGCTCTCTGCTCAGCAGGGAGCCTGCTTCTCCTCATCTCTCTCTCTGCCTGTCTCTCTGCCTATTTGTGATCTCTCTCTCTGACAAATAAATAAATAAAATCTTTAAAAAAAAAAAAGAAAGAAGACTCAAAGCAGGCAGTCTAAAGTTTCCGGCACAAATTACTTTCTTATGGTGTAACACTGTGCCCTTAAGTAGTGCTACCAATACAAACCATTCTTGCTTCAATCCAAAAGACTAATAGACAAGTTAGAATCTTCAAAGGTGGAGAAAGAGTCTAACTCCTGCCTCCAGGACTGCCCCCCAAACCCTGTGAAAACTTGGCCCATCAAACCGATGAAACATTTTGTTTAAAAAGCAGTCAAAATGTGTAGTGGAAAGTAGTCAGTGAATATCTCCCCCTGTAAAAAAGAAAGACAACAGGAAAACCAAGTTGGTGTTTGAGATAAAATAGAAAGAGGAAATGAGGCCTCTAACAAAATACCACATAAAAGGCAAACCAGCCCAGAACAAATAAAATAATGCAAACAGGGAACGATCCAAACCAATACAAACAACGGCAAAGGGTCTTATTGGCACACTGTCAGACTCAGAATTTGAGGACGACAGAAATATTTAATTGTAGAGTAATACTTAAATGATGTTTTACCTCCAGAAAATCATCCCAGTGAAGAATGTGAAAACGGTTGGGCAGCTGTGTCCACCCCTTCCAACAAAAGCCCAGCTGCAGGAAGAAAAGCCAGAAACAGAAAGGAGACAAAGCATAATGAATGAGAGGATGAAATCTAGAAAGAAAGAGAGAAATTAAAATGAGACAGTGAAAAATTAAGCTGCAACTCAGAAAGATAGGCCAGAAAGAAAGCTTGAAACAAACTGTAGTAAATGTAATTTAGAATGTTTTTAAACTCAACTACTGAAAATAAGTCTTTCTGGAAACTAATTTGTAAGACTGGCAAATACGTGGAATTCTTCCCCCAGTGTAGAATGACTGAAAGATGGGCCTATGCATAAACCATGTTGGCCCTGGGTTGGCCAGAGCAATTTACCAAGCGCCCACCACCGAGAAAATGGGTGAATATTTGGCTGTTTTTCTCTGGTTCTCGGTCTGAAACAAAGTACAAAGCCTCCACAGTTCTCCAATACAGCAAAAAGGAAAAGACATGATTTGTAGCTTAGCAAAGCATATAAGAAACGTTGTACTGAAATTATGAGAATGGTCTGGGGCCTTACAATTTCATGGCAAACAAATGAACACTAGGAGAGGCAATTCAGCCCAGTGGATGGGCTCTGCAAGCAGGCTACTTAAGTTCAAGTCTGTTCTCTACCCACTTCCTAGCTTTGTGTTCTTGATGAAGTTCCTTAACCCTTTCAAACTTCAGGTTTCCCATAGCTAAAATGGAAAAACAGTGATGCCTAATGCAGAGGTTTATTGTGAAGATTAAATAAACTAACCTGCATAAAACCATTAGAACAGTGTTTGCCAAATGTTCGATAAATGATAACACTTAATATTTTGTGTATTCTTCATGCCATCTCTGCTACACTCCAAAAAGGTCTGATTTGGTTTGTTTTATATTTAGCTCATTGTTAACACATATAATATGTTTAGTAAATGAGTAATTATTAGATGGTCTACTATCATGCCTACAACAAGTTAATAAATGAATGTGTGTTGAAGCACTTTCCCTAGGCTCAGCAGTGCAGTGCATAAGGTACTTATTTAAGAAAAAACAAACAAACAAAAATAAACAAACAAAAGAACTTCTTTTTTTTATTTATTTGAGAGAGAAAGAGAGCATGAGCCAGGGGAGGGGCAGAAGGAGAGAATCCCAAGCCGACTCTCCGCTGAGTGCAGAGCCCAGTGTGCAAGGCTCAGTCTCATGACCTTGAGATCATGACCTCAGCTGAAACCAAAAGTCAGACACTCAATCAACTGAGCCACCCAGGCACGCTCCCAAAGGTACTTATTCAGTGACCAAATAGAGTCCAGCTTTATGTCAAAGTAGGTAGTACCAAAATCTAAGTTCAATATACTAGAACGCAGGGTAAATCCATGAGAACCAGGGTCATCAGAGAAGGTTTTGGGAGAAAGTAGAAACAAAGTAAACCTTGGAGGATGCGCCTGATCAAGACAGGCATAAAGCAAAAAAGAATGCTTCCTACTAAGAAAAATAGTATTAGCAGGATTATAGGTGAATGTTGAATACAGTTAACCCTTGAAGGACATGGGGGTAGGGACACTGACAGAGTTGAAACTCTTCATACAATATTTGACACCCCCCAAGTTTAACTACTAATAGCCTACTGTTCACCAGAAGACTTTCCAATTACATAAACAGTCGATTAACACACATTTTGTATGTCATGTATATTACATACCGTTTTCTTACAATAAAGTCAGCTAGAAAAAAAGAAAATGTTATTAAGAAAATCATAAGGAAGAGAAAATACATTTACAGTATGTACTGCATTTATCAAAAAAAGACCCACATACAAGTGACCCAGGCAGTTCAAACCCATGTTGTTCAAGTGTCAACTGTGCATTTGAAACTGGCTGTACTGTAGTGATGGAGCTTTTCGAATGGAGAAAAAATGGACCACGGGTTATTTTGTATAGTTGAGGTAGACTGTGGAGGGCTGTAAGAACCAGAGGAGTTTTTCACTTGAAATAATATAAGGTAAGGAGTGAATGTTATGAAGTGAAGTGATAAAAATAGTATTTCAGAAAGACTGGTCTTGCTAAGGTACGCAGGCAGAGCACAATCAGAAGACACAGGTGTAAGAAGGCTTCGAGGACATTGCAGTTATCTAGGTGTGACACAATGACACTAACTCAGGTTGGGGAAAGAGAAATGGCTGTTTTACTGTGAGTGAAACGGGAGTCACTGGACTTTGAGCAAAGGGGTGAAATTCTCTGATTTATCTTTTAGTTGGGTCTCTCTGCCTGCTCAGTTGAGAATACATTGAAAGGGCCAAGAGGAGGAATGGGAACACCGAGTGGACCCCATGTATAATTTGGAACACCGAGGTGGTACTGTCAGTTAATCATCCAATTGTTGGTTTCGGCTCAGGTCACGATCTCAGGGTCATGAGTTCGAGTCTCATGTTGGATCCATGCTCAGCATGAAGTCTGCTTGAGATTCTCTCCATCTCCCTCTGCCTCTCCCCCCATTTACGTGCATTTTCCCCCACCCCAAAATAAATAAATAAATCTTTAAAAAGTTCCGGAAAAAATGATGGTGGCTTGGATCTCACATAAGTGGAAGAGGTGAGTAGCTACAATGATTACATTGTCAACAGGCTTCATAGGTGGGTATCTTGGGCTGGCATGCAGGATTCTACCTCAGATTTAATGCTCTATTGTCATGGTCTTGAAATTCTTAATAATTTTTTAGTAAATGGCCTCACATTTTTATTTGCACTAGGTGCTACAAGTTATGTAGACAGTTGTTGTTGATTTGTTTTTTGTGGGGTTTTTTTGCTCTTTTTTTTTTCCAAGGTGATCCCGCTAATTGTGAATGGAAAGATAACAGGATTTACCAATATACTGGAGGTGGGGATATATAAGAGAAAAAGAAGACGCTGATGATTATTCCAAGGTGTTTGGCCTGAGTATTTGGAAGAAAGGATTTAGGAAAATGGAAAAAATTGTGAAAAACATAACATTTTGGAGGAAGGACTAGAAGCTCAGTTTGGACATATAAATTCTGAGATGTTTATTTTTGTGAGTTTATCATCCAAGTAGAGATATCTGGAGTTCAAAGGGGAGTTTCAGGCCAAAGGTGTAAGTCAAAGTGACTGACAGTATTTGGAAGCCATAAAACTGAAAGAAGACAACTGCATAAAGAGTGTAAATTTGAGGGGCACCTGGTGGCTCAGTGGGTTAAGCCTCTGCCTTCGGCTTGGGTTGTGATCCCAGGGTCCTAGGATCGAGCCCCAAGTCGGGCTCTCAGCTTGGCAGGGAGCCTGCTTCCCACCCCCCTGCCTGCCTCTCGCCTACTTGTGATCTCTGTCTGTCAAATAAATAAATAAAATCTTTAAAAATATATATAAATTTGAAAGAGAAGTCTCAGTGCTGAGCCACAAGGCAGTCCAATCTGCCAATGACAAGTGATAAGGCACCAGCAAAGATGATTAAGCAGGATCAGCCAGAAAGATAGCAGGACATTCAGAAGATGGTACTGGAAACCAAAGAAAGAAAGAAAGAAACCAAAGAAAGAAAATATATCCAGGAAAAGTTGATGATAGCACAAGTAAAAAGAGAGTTGGGATGTGAGCACTGAATTTAATTAATGACATGGAGGTCATCGGTGTTAAAAGCTGTTTCCAGGGAGAGCTAGAGGCAAAAGCCCAGTTAGATTGGATTCAGGAGAGAAAGAGAGGAGAAGACAGGGACACTGCAAGTAGAAGCATCTCTGAAGATCATTGCTACAAGCAATGCAAAAGGAAGTTGGAAAAGGATGTAGAAGTTGGTACCGTGGAGAGGACAGGAAGTCCAGATAATCCAGAGTCAAAAAATGAAACGCAATTTTAGAATAACAGTTTGATTTTAGGTACATGAAGTCTGAGACTGTGGTGGGCCAAATGGAAATGTCCAGTGGGCATCTAGAATACAGGGACAGATAATGTCTGAGAAGATAGAATTGGAATTATCCATAGTTTAGATTTTATGCACACATAAGTGCAATTTGGGGCTATAAAAATAAATTTGCCTGGAATAAAGGTGTATGGAGAACAATAGAGAATTGGAGAAACCAATATTCTGAGTAAAGTAATAAAACATAATCAAAAGCACTGGGCAACCTTCCCAACTTGCACTCCATTTAGGTGTAGTTGTATTTCCACTGGCAAATTAAGGTGATTATCTGAATAATTAAATACCCACACAAAAGCTTTAGTCCAAATTAGTTGGATATTTTACAAAAACAGGCTCTATTTTATATGAGAAAGTCTATTATCAGATTTACTTTTTTTCTGCTTTTCTCAGTCTGCATAGAGAGTTTACAGGTGATTTACACTCTATAAAGAACGTTGTTTAAAAATGAAACAAGCTAAAAATCACTACCTGCTAACTGATATCAAGAGCCACATCATCTACGTGATTTTCCATATCCCTAAAATTGGGATTTTTTTAGGATAAGATAAAGGCGTAAACAAGGTAACATAATTTGGGCGAAAGCATACGGCTTGTCAATATGTGCGTGAAGGAAACTGAGCAGCAATGACTGCTTTTCACTGAGGCTTCAGCAAAATCCTCACATTCCTGGCCTAATGTCCTTGTAACCTTTAAAATCGAGTCAGAGGGGTAATACCTTTCCAAGCAAAAACACCACACACACACACACACACACACACACACACACCAGAAAATGAAGGCCAGGTGAACAGCCCTAGAAGTGGAATGAAAATTTGGGCCTGGTTCATAGCAGGGGGAAACTCAATCACTTTCCTCACTGAAGTGATGCCTACGGCAGCCGACTCACACCTCAGCAGGCGCATACTGCTTAGAGCAAAAGAAACAGTTCAGATTTGGGGTGTTAGATGCTCATGTTTCTCTTTGTTTTCCAAGATGATCCCGCTGACAATGATTACTGTCTACGGATTGTAATCTAAGAAGCATTATAAGGAAACATAAGAAATGTCACATTGGAGCTGACAAACGAGCCTTATTATGGCTCTGACAGTGGCACCAAGGGACGTTTTGTGGCAGAGCGTGAATGTTACTCTAGCAACCAAAAGAATATTATTACTTTTTTGCCTCAAAAAGTTCTCCCCCCACTTTTTAAGGCACTTCGATAAAGAGCTCCAGAAGAAGACCTGGGAAACCAGCCAGAAGAATGTGCGCGGCTGAACCCTTCTTCCTCTGGGCCCCCAGAAGGTAGCAATAACAGCTTCCCTTCAGCACTGTGGGCGAATGCCTTAGGAAACAGAATTTTTACCAGGAAAAGCCAGCATATCATAGTTCTTCTAAACACAAAGTGTTCTCTATAATGTCAACTGCTAAGCATAGGTGGTAGCTATAGGTTTTTAGATATCCAACAAGATTCTCCAAACCCGTATTTCTGCTCACCTCTTAGACCTTGGCCTGGATATTCACAACAACTGCATCCAGACTTTCTCGACCAAAATTCTTCATCAGAGCGAGAGAACTCAGAAAGTAATCCAAGAGACAAAATCAGCACCTTTATGGAAGCAAGAGATGAGTTCATTTATCACATACATTAGATGCTTTCAGAGTATAGGGCCTCCGCTGAGACAAGCTGACTGAATTGTGGTCGGGGCTGAGAGGGGAGATCCCGGAAGACTTAATCATAGATGTTGGGAAACAGGAGCTCTCTTTCTAGTTGGAACAAGGAAGCGTGGACCAATGTGAATAGATTCCTTAGGTGCATGAAGGGTATCCGTCTGCATAGGAGCGAATGAGAGCACTTTACAAGGAGCAGGGTATACTGGTAGATCGGTGAGAGTGAAAGCCAGGGCCAGAGGCCATGAGAGACCTGGTAATACTAGTAGAGTCTCTGAACTCAAGAGAGCCAACTTCAAGTCCACTCATGAATTAATTGGTTACATGAGCCAATTTTGCCTAAAAATGACTTGGCAATGGTTTCTGTCAATGTACAAAGAGTCTTAAATAATATCATAGGAATGTTTAATAAGTCATTCAACACAAAAAAATTAAAACTATAAATATTAAAATCATCAAGCAAAAAACAAAGATGTACCTTTTTCCTCTTATCCCAAATTCCTGTTTATTAATACAAATAACTAAAATATTGTATGTACCTACCATGTATGGGTACTCTGCCAGCAGTTTTATAATTAGGCTGTGGCAATCTTGTGAAGCAAGAATTATATCCATGTTAGGACACTGGAGTTCAACGAGATTACATAATTTGTGTAAAACTACAAAATTCTAGCAGGTACTAAACAGAGGTAAGATTTGGCTGAAATTTTATCTGAAATCTAGGCTTTTTAAAAAGATTTATTTATTTAGAGACAATGCAAGTGAGGGAAAGGGCAGAAGGAGAGAGAAAAATCTCACACCAACTCCAAGCTAACTAAGTGTGGAACCTGACATGGGTCTTGATCTTACGACCCTGAGATCATGACCCTGAGATCATGATCTGAGCCGAAATCGAGAGTCCAAAACTTAACTGACTGAGCCACCCAGGCACCCCTGAAATCTAGACTTTTTTTTTAAAGATTTTATTTATTTGACAGAAAGAGAAAGAGACAGAGAGGAAAGCAAGCCCATATACCAGCAGGCAGAATGGCAGGCAGAGGGAAAGGGAAAAGGAGGCTCCCCGCAGAGCTTAACCTACTGAGCCACCCAGGCACTCCTGAAATCTTGACTCGCAATCACTAAATTGTATTACCAGACCAATAGATACTAAAAATATGTTGGTGCATTACAAAATTGGTTGTCTCCTCAGAAAATTTTTTCATCTGCCCTCTAATAACAGAAGAGAAAAAATAGTAATACTACCCAAGTTACTGAAGATGAAGGTTAGACTTAGGGAAACAAACAAACAAACAAACAAATATATATATACACACACACATACATAGCACTTAAATTGTCATTTTTAAGCTATAAATCTATAAACACATTTTAGAAGATCATATCACAGGTTATAAAAAGTTTAGCTCAATCCAGTGACTCGAATAACTCTACTTTTTATATACTCAAAGGAAACTATAGTATAAAGTAATCCGGAAGCATAGGGACATTTATTGTAAAATTGTTCTATAATTAAAAGTAATAATAAATCAAATGTCTATTAAAAAGGATCTGCAGTTTGTATAAATTATAGCCATACTTACAATTATGATGTGTGCTTATGATATAATGTGATGTTTGATGGTCTAAAAGTACATTTGATACAAGAACAAGTAAAAGTGGGATACAAAAGTTGTATATAAATATAAAATTTTAAAACATTTATAAAATAAGGACTTAAACGAATGCCAAATCTGACAGTGTTATTTTTAGGGTGCTTGGATTGGGGGGGTTGGGAAGGGTTATAGAAGGGCAGAGTTAAGAAAATGTTTAAGAGCATCATTGTTATTTTAGAAAAATCCAAGTTTCAGCTAATTTTCATTTTCTTTTTCTAATTTGCATGAAAAGCATGGTTTCCTTTTCTCACAAGGGTTCCAAAAATATTAAGTACTTACATTTATGATATTGGCCCTAAAATTCCATTAGTACCCCAACCAGACAGCGAGCTCCTTAAGGAACCAAATACATTGTAGGGGCTCAGTAAATACTTAAAGAGTGAATTGAACCATTCAATGGGATGAATATATATATAGTATATATATACTACATATAGTATATATATGTATATATAGTATATACTATATTAGATATAGTATATATATAGTATATATGTAGTATATATATAGTATATATAACATATAAACACATTATATATATTATGAATTATGATATGAATATATATATCATAATTCAGTGGAAATATAAAACTAAGTCACAGAAGGTAAAATCAGAAAAAAATTATATTAAGCTATTTTCTTTGGGTACTTCACCCAATTAAATGCATAATTAGCTGAGGGAATAGTCGCAAAGTATAGTGTACTTCAAACAGCTCTACTTTCCACAGTAGTCTGCGATATTTCGTTCATCAAACATTTATTGATTGGAATATCATACTATTATCCTGAGACACTTGTGAAAATTAAAGGAGGTGCAATTAATAATTAATGCTGAGACCGTAGGAATAAACCAGGACATACAGTCACCCCATTTATTGAGTATTTTTTCTGCAGAAACTGAGGTAGGCACTGTGAAAGTAATTAAGACATGGGTCCTTCCACCAAAAAGTTCTATTATTTATATTAATATATGTTTTCCTTATCATAAAACTACTTTCACAAGTCATGTAATATCTTTCCTCTTTCTACTCAACAAATATTTTTTATGTAGCTACTCTAAGACTGTGAGCATCTAGAAACTGGAATATAGCAATAAATGAAAGAAGATAATCCTCTTTCACTCCTGTATTCCAGGGTAAATTCATAACAAAAGAACTAATTGAAAAAATCAAATCTACTGACATTAGATCGTGCTAAGGGTTAAGAAGAGCAAAAGACATGGAAGCGTAAAGCAAATGGGTGGTGGAGAGAGAAGGCATGATTTTAGGTAGCGTAAATAAGAAGGAGCTCACTATTAAGAAGACATTTGGTAAGAGAGCTAAAGAAAAAATGAATGAGTAAGTTCATGAGTATAGGAGGGGAAAGTATTCCAGGCAAAGGGAAGAACAACTGTAGAAACCCTGAGGAAGCATGGAATGAGGAACACGGAATAAAACAACGTGAGTAAAGCCATCAGCGGCAACAGTGGTTAGAGGAATAACCCAGGATCAGACCATCAGGTAGACCTCTATGTGTACTTAATCAAATAATCAATTAAATCAATTAAATTAATTGATTAAATTAAATCAATTAAATTAATCAAATAAATTCAGATTTACCTTATCTATAGATATGTCTTTTATATATTTCCCTGATAACCTAATTCAGCATTCATCTACCCAGACTCTTGTTCTAACACAGTTGGATTTCCCTAATAACACCACTGATTATCTTAATTGACAATCTCAGAAATTTTGTTTGGTCAATTTTGGATTGCCACTAAAAGTGTATGTAATATTGTCGTCCTTCTCAGTGCATGTCCACCACGATTTTAGAAAAGGGACAGCAAACACAATAATTGCTTAAAGCTTAGACAAACAAAAGATATTTTCAGGGAGAAGAGTTTTTTCAATGGCTTCCCTCTGAATTGCCAGTGCGGCCTGACTTTTAATTACTTATGTTTCCATTTTTAGTTCTAAAACCAATGGCTTTTTTATTGCCTTCACCCAGGATGGACTGGTTCAAGCAGTCCACAGTTCAACCTTGCTGTGCCACTGTACACAACTTTCAAACACCTTCCTCTAAATGCATAAACCTCCAGCTATATATATATATATATTTTTAAAGATTTTATTTATTTATTTGACAGAGAGAGATCACAAGCAGGCAGAGAGGCAGGCAGAGAGAGAGAGAGAGAGGAGGAAGCAGGCTCCCTGCCGAGCAGAGAGCCCGATGCGGGACTCGATCCCGGGATGCGAGATCACGACCTGAGCCGAAGGCAGCGGCTCAACCCACTGAGCCACCCAGGTGCCCCTCCAGCTATATATTTAACTGACTCCTTAAGACATGTCCACTGAGTTCTAACACACGCATTCCAAATTCCACAAATTCAACTTATTTGATCTCATTTACCTCTCCCACCAAATCTACCCCCAAACTCCTTTCTTATTCTGAATCATAGGCAGGGGGGAAGGCATTTACTCAATTGTCTGACCCAGAAACCCAGAAATCAGGCTCACTTCTCACTCTTGAATAACCCCAAAAAGTAATCAACTCCCAAACCTACTGACACCACTTCCCAAAATGTTCACATCTACTTGATCTTTGACAGCCATTAACAACACCTGGATGACTCAGGAACCACCTTCCACACCCCTCAAATTCTAATTCTTCTCACCCAACTTCAACCTTCACCTTCAATTTATTTTCCATTCTATGGTTAGAGGGATCTATGTATGCAAATCTGAGTATGAATTACTTGCATGACTTCAATGACAACAGGCTCCATGACACTAGCCATGCCCTGAAGGAGCCCTGCCCACCCATCCAAACCATTTCCAATCATTTCCCCCTCATGCTTTAAGCTCCAACCATACTAAACTCATTCCTCACACACCACAGGCTCTCCTGGGCTTTCGAACATACTGTTTCTTCTCTCTAGGATGCCAATTTAGGAGAACTTCAAGTCTTAATTCCAATGATACTCCTGCCCTTTCCCTTCCACTTGCCCCTAGCCCAAGGCTTATCTTCTTTTTTTTTATTTTTAAAGATTTCATTCATTTATTTGACAGACAGAGATCACAAGTAGGCAGAGAGGCAGGCAGAGAAAGAGAGAGGAGGAAGCAGGCTCCCCACAGAGCAGAAAGCCCGATATGGGGCTCAATCCCAGGACCCTGGGATCATGACCCTAGCCGAGGGCAGAGGCTTTAACCCACTGAGCCACCCAGGTGCCCCCAAGGCTTATCTTCTGTTCCTAGTCAGTCTTGTCTGTTCAGTAAACTGGTAGCTCCTTGAAGGCCGGGTATGTGCCTCTTCACCCTGGTTTCCCAGAATCTACCTCAGTACCTGACACAATTATAAAATTCTGGAAATATAATTTTGAAAACATTAAATCAATGCACTTTCTGCCACTGACATTAAGTAATCAAGCTTATTTATGCCAGAAATAAAGAGTAATTTCAAGGAAAGTCACAGTGGGGGGTTGGGGAGTTGGGTAGAAAGAATATAATAGAGACAAGTTCTCACCTGAAGGGAAGACAAAGGGAATAATCACTTCGCTTCAAGGGGGAGAAGAAAGATGTGAGATCAGGACTAAAAGACAGGCTCCCCCTACCCAGGGTAAAACTCAGGGGCTCACAGAAATATATACATAGAGTGAGCGGAGGTCAACTGTGATAGGATGCTATGGAAACCCCAGATGGTCTGAGGTGACATTCACGACATTGAAGAGAGAGTGTGTTGTCTCCTTAACGTCCCATCAAGAGTGAGACAAAGGCAGAATGGCACCAGTGGGAAGAAAAGTTTCAGTAGATGATTCTGAAATGATACACTATTTATATTAAAATGTGTCATTTTTATAGAGTGACAGTAACAGACTAGGATTTCTTTGACAGAGGAAATACAAGAGAATTAGGTGGACAAAACTTGGGGAAAAGTTGTGGTTTTTTTCTTATAAAATAAAGCATTAAAACAGGGAGGTAAAATGGTAGAAGAGTCTCCTATACACAGAAAAATTTCTGGTTGGAAAATCCCAGTCACCATTTTTGGCTGTGATACATGTTTGAACTCTAGGCCCCAAGCTGACATTTTAGAAAGGTTTATGTCATAATAGCTACCAGAAACCCCATGCATATTTATACATAGAAATCATCATTTTGCCACCAAATTACTAATACAACTAAAAAGAATTGGGAAAAGCCAATTATCTTATGTTATAAAATATTTATGACTTACTTTTGAATCACCCTATTTATTTCAAATATCAGCCAATCTAATAGTCTCAACCCCTACATGATGAAGGTATATTGATGCCTGATGAAAACTAAACCAGGACATTTGCTTTAAGTTTCCGAAATAATTTCTATAAAATTACATTTTCTGCTACTATAGAAGAGAGCTTATTTTATGTGATATTTTGCTTGTTATTTGAAGATGTGTTATCAATTAGAAATAGAAGTTTAATTAGTGAGACTTAGAAGAACAAGCAGAAAAATTTTTCCCATCCTAACCTAAGATTATTATTTATTTAAGTTTTTTATTTAACTAAAGTAAGATCCAAATAATCTTTTACTTGAAGTAGTCTGATTTTGCAATCAAACCTAATTATTTTTCTATGCCCAAAAGCTATATTGACATCAGCAGTTTTATGAAAATTTTTGTACTTCCAAAAACAACAGGTAACTTAGAGATTGATCACTGGGAGGCTAATGGCCATTTTCTATAGTTTTACATAAAAAAAAAAAAATCTGCTGTGCTATCCATAAAGCAAAACAGTGAAGTCTATTTGTAACACTCTTATTTTCATTGCTCATTCTTTAAGGCTGTAGTGAACATTTCCAATGCCATTTAAAATATTTTATTATTTATAGCATTTTTCTCTACAGTATTTGAAAGCATGATAAGAAGGCTTTATTTTATGGAACAATTACTGGGCTAAATAGTATTTGAGCTCAGCACAATTCACTGTCCACTACATAAAAAAACAGTGTTATGTAGTATTGATGAGCTGGTTGTTCCTTAGGATCTCAATATCATGTCTCAATAAAAATCAGTCAAGAGTCCATGTTTAGCCAACAGATATGGCTGAAGTGGGTATTGGTATAAATGCCTTGGTTCGCTGTGTTGAAGTCTTCAGATTTTCTTGGTAAAAATATAGTATGCTGGTGGATAGGGCTGGAATGCTGAACTCTCAGACTTGGTACCAAATTGAACACTTCATTTTGTTTGGGGAATTTAAATAAATAATAGAATAGAAGACATTAAGATTTCATTTAAGTAATTTATTTTAACTTTTTTTTTAGCCTTTTATTTGTTTATATCGTGTACATCTTTATTTTACTGTGTCAAGGGTTGTGAATGAGCTGGTCACACAGCATGTTTAAGGATATTATTCCAAAAGGAATAATATAGAAAGATCTCAGTTTAACTGAAAGATATGATCCTTGTTTAATAGTTCCAATATTCTCCAATGTAGTTAATATTCTTACATTTCTGAAGGGGATGAAAGGGGAAATTTAGGAGAAATTAAATGATTTACCAATGACCACATAAACAGGAAGTGGCAGAGGGAAGCTAGCGAGCTGGTGGTGTCTGAGTCTTGCCCTGGTCTTTAACCTCCATCCCACTCGCTTCAACATGGACCTGGATTTCCTGTTACACCTTGGCCTTCCTCTTCCCTAGTCATTCTTTTCAATTCAGGCTTTTCTACTTCTGGTTTTTCCTTTTTTGTTTCCACTTAGTTCCTATCACGATAGACTATGCCATTCAGAATCAGCATGCAAAAGTCAACAAAAATTAGTTGTGAGAAGAAAGCTTTAAAAAACCACCATGTTATGCTTGTCAACATGCCCTTGTCATAGGCAGAACAATCTTTGACAGTTCACTGATTTGAAAGTTTTTATTAGGGATAGGAAAAGAAAAAAGTTGGAGCATCAGGAAGTACCAATCACACATCATTCATTAAGGGCTTACCTAATGCCTGGCACTGAATTGAGCCATTTATAGACAGTATCTAATTTAATCTCCACCACAACCATATGGCAAAAACATTACTCCTGGTAATTTACTGAGGAGAAATCTGAGGCCTGGAGACATTATGCAATTTACCTAAGGTTATACAGGTCAAGGTTTACCTAAGGTTTAACAGGTCAAGCAGAAATTTGGACTTGCCTTTGATGGATTCTGGAGATCATGGGACAATAACCATTTGGGTGAGCTGCATCTCAGCCCCTTGCGGGCACTGTTTCTTGAAAGACTATCTTGATTAGAGAATAAGATTGACAGTTACGTGATCCAAGATTACTTTTTCAATGCAGGCACAGCAAATTTCCAGTAATCTCTTCTTAAAAAAGGACCAAAGAACCATTTCTTTAAAAGAAAGAAAGGAGAAAAGGAGATCCCTCCTTCTTTTCTGGGGTGATGGTCAGACCCAAACCCCTGAGGCAAATGAGCAGATGGATTATGAAACCACAACAGAATCTTCCTTTTGCTCCAGGGGAAGTAGATGTCCTCCCAAACATTTTCACACTTTGCTTTTTCATTATTTCTGTCCTTTGAGTCACCGCGTCACTGCTTGAAGCAGGAGCGGAAGTCGGGGAAAATGCCAGAGGCGAGGGCCACTTTTCGGTCACAAAGCAATTCAAGTGGTAGTTCTCCTTCTCTCGCACATCCTGGCTGGGCCCCGTGCCAGGAAAGCACTCCTCCATCCTCAGGATGGCAACTGGGCCTGAATGGGATGTAGGAAGCTTTCACTTATCCCATCATTCTGGATTGCCTGTGTCGACTCTGTGGATGAGAGGGAAGAATAATAAGCACAGCCAACTGCCAGAAACTTCTTGTTGCCTCAGTGCATATCTATTTTTCCGCTGGATGACTTTTATTTTTGCATTTTTAATTGCTTTATTTGTATTGTCCCTTTCCTCGGGGCAATTTCTAAATACCTCTTTGGGGAGGCTTTTATATTCAGATCTGTGACAGTACCACCGAGATCTCAAGCTAAGCATGAAAGCCTGGATCTAATATCTTCTTGCGGCTTTCCTATCTAATAGGCCCGCTTGTGAGTCTCGCTGCTGGGATACCATGTCCAAGTGGATGTTTACTGAAGAAAAACCAGGAGTTGCAGAAAAGCGGACAGGAACAACTTGTCAGAACTCTGATCCGATGACTCATCAAATTGTACCCACGTTACGCAACCATTATCCAGTGGTGAAGAGTGCACCCAGGAAAGAGAGATCCAGCAGCCTGGCTCCCGACCCTGTGTGGCCAACTGTGTAATGCTCTCCAGCAAGAAAAAGGAGGTAATCACAACCCCTCACTTTTTATTCACAGAGATATGAGAATGAATTGGATCATGTCTGTGGATTGCTTTGAGGCCTTCGGAATAAAGGCATTCTACAAATATCTATTTCTATGTATAGTTGTCTGTGTTGAGTGTGTGTGTGTGTGTATGTGTACGCGCTCTTCTTCTTGAGTAATAGGACAGAAAGAGAATTTCCTATGTGACATGCCAAATACATTTCATAGTCTCTGTGTGCTGTGTGCTCATATATCTAAACATTTTTACAGGTAAGTTGCTTTCTGTCTTATGAAAAACGTCTCTTGGCTGCATTGGGGTCTTAAATATCCATGGTACAAACTGGCAGCTTAGTGCTTTTCATTCAGTATCTAGCAGACGAGCAAATCCCAGGGCTGAGCTATTGATCCAGCTGAACTCACAAGCAGTATGTCCTTATTCTTCTGGTTCAGTAGCCTTGGATGTAGTATACAAAATAATTTGCCGCATTCTTCAAAGCGATTTTCCCTTGGGGTAGGAAAAACGCAGTTGGAAAGATGCAAAGATATTTCACTGCATTCAACAATAAAAGGAACATTTTAAATAAGTTTACTGACTTAAAGAAGCCTACTTGTTTTGTTTATGTTTGATGTTGCTTTTTTTTTTTAACTTTATTCCATATTTCCATAAAAAAAGGCCAAAAGAGTGCAACTTTAATCAAAGCCCTTTTGAAATCATTTTAACCTTCCCACCATAAGCTAATCTCTTACTCTCTAATTATTCAGTTCTTGGGGAAAAGACTTAATTTCCAAATCAGCCTTTATTAATGTTTATCACACTATTGTTTCTTGGCTTTTTATTCCTTTTTTCTAATTGATGTATCATATTATTGTCAAGATGTGAAACAATATTTTTCTGTTCCACGTGAAAGACAAAGCAGAAGAAAGAAGACAGAGAAACCGTTGGTGGTCACCATGACAAGGTCCTTATTTATTAGTCTACTGTCCCTTTAGAGATAGCATTTGAGTGCTCGGGAAGGTGACCTGGATGCTTAGCCCAGTGAAGACTCTGAATTTAAAGCAGAACTTGATCAAGACCTAAAAGCTAAGTAATCAGTGCTGGTCTCTCTACGGCCCAGTTCCTTCACCAGTAAAATGACCCTACATCATAAAATCAGTGTAAGACTCAGGTTAGAAAAAATGTATTGAGGGCATTTAGCACAATCCTAGAACATAGTAAGCACTCAAAAATAAGTACTTAATATTACGAATGGTAACATCAGCAGCAATAATGGCAGTCATGGGGACACAAAGCTATAGATCAAACTCAAATAAGTCAAACTCTTAAGAAAAATGTTTACTGCCTAGCACATGTTAGGCACTGTCTTAGACATTGTACTAGGCACTGGGGGATACCAATTAAGAAGAATAAGGCATGGTGTCTAACCTAAAGAACTAACTATCTAGTTAAAATGATACATGGGAAATATATTTAACACAAGACAATTAACTATCAAATGAATAATAAAGGCAATCAAATAGGGGGGTTAGAGAATAGAGTTCATAGATTGGAATAGTAATAGCTTTCATTATCAGACAAAAATGCAGAAATAAGATATATACTACATACACATATATAAATATATTTAGAGAGATGATTTCTTCAATATTTTTATCCACAACTCACACACATGCACATTAAATAGTCAGCTGTCAGGAAACACAACCATTGCACCATCAACCAAATATTAAGTAATTCTAGGAAATCAATCTCTATTTGATGAGCTGAAAAAAAGCCAATCATAAGAAGTTAATACAAGCAAGTAGTTGAGTAGGCCAAGTAACCCAATGTCAAGTGTTACATTTCAGTTTGCTTCTGGGAAATTAACATAGCTTATATCAATAAGAAATGAGGAAGTGGTCCTTTTTTTAAACAAAGGCAACAATTGGGCTGTAATTGTATAATCAATAGTCTTTTTTGCTGGGGTATGGATAGTGCCCAGAGCATTGAAGATTTAATGTACATGAAGAATGAAAGGATAATTGTCTAATAATCATCTTAGTGATGATATCAAATAGATGTTAATGAATTATGAACATAATATTAATTATTATTAGTTTTTTATTACTATTCACAATTTGGTTAAGTTTCAGGACACCAAGATAAATTTATACTCAAAATGTTCATACCTACTGCCCAGTCCTCTGTTTTGCTAATATTATCTCATACTAGTGAGATTTTAAAATAAAAACTGTTTTAGAAGAAATTTATATAGAATTTAAGTTCACTACTTCAGATTTACTCATACATTCATTAATCCAATAAATATTTTAAGAGCTGGAGACACCACTGTGCATATAACATACAGAGAGAGACAAATCAATACATACAGTAATTATCATTTACATATAATTGAAGAATTGTTAAGTAATTAAAAAATGGTATTAAGAAAAACAAAACAGAAGACTACTTTTTTAAAACTCTCTTAGGAGGGTGCCTGGGCAGCTTAGTTGGTTAAGCAACTGCCTTCAGCTGGGGTTATGATCCCGGAGTCCAGGATCGAGTGCCACATCGGCTCCCAGCTCTGCAGGGAGCCTGCTTCCCCCTCTGACCCTCTCCCTATTCATGCTCTCTCTCACTGTCTCTCACTCAAATTAATAAATAAAATCTTTTTTAAAAAAATAAAATGATCTTAGGAGATCAAATTTCGGCAGAGACTTCACTGAAAAGACAGGGTGAACCATGCATGTGAAACCTAGGGTAAGATCATTTTAGGAGGAAAGAATAGGCTGTGCAAGGCCATCCTGCTCAAGTGGACTTAAGTTATTTCAAGAACAGCAAGGACACCAGTATGTCCTCAGGTGCAAAGAAGTCTAATGCATTGCCTGAAATTTTGTTCTAAGTTTTGAATATGAGAATTTTGATTTCTGTATCCACACTTGATTAACTTAGTATTACATATCCAAAACGGCCACTAACTGTGTTCTTTTAGAACACAGAAGAAAGCAGGTTAAAATTAAAGTAGTCCTAGGATGGTAACCCCAGGAACCTGGCACTTTTAAAAGCAAAAACAAGAGTCAACAGACACAAACTGCAGAAGTAAACCTGTAATGCCTTAAACTACTTGTAATTATTGAACAGAGAATATAATATTCTAAAAAAGACTCCAGGGCCAGAATGACTTTTGAAATAGCACTTTAAATTTTAAAGGAAAAGTTAATTCCCATACTAGCAAAACTACTTTATTTTTTATGTTTTATTTTATTTTATTTTATTTTTTCTGTGTTCCAAGATTCATTGTTTAGGCACCACACACAGTGCTCCATGCAATACATGTCCTCCTTAGTATCAACAACCAGGTTCACCTAACTCCCCACCCCTTTTCCCTCTAAAACTCTGTTTGTTTCTCAGAGTCCACAGTCTCTCATGGCAAAACTACTTTAAGTGCATTTTTTTTAAATGTTACTTAATTACAAAGCCACTGCAAAGTAACACAAAAATTAAAATTTTGTAACAGGATGGGGCGCCTGGATGGCTCAGTGGGTTAAAGCATCTGCCTTCAACTCAGGTCATGATCTCAGGGTCATAGGATCGAGGCCCGCATCAGACTCTTTGCTTGATGGGGAGACTATTTTCCCCTCTCTCTGCCTGCCACTCTGGCTGTCAAGTAAATAAATAAAATCTTAAAAAAAAAAGTTTATAACAGGAGTATTAAGTCAGTTGTTTCAGTTTGACCAAAATATCAATCTTTTGCTAGCTGCAGTCTGATTGATGTACTGATATGATTCCAAAACTTCATCTTGGTTTAGTTAGCAACGTCTGCTATGCCATTTTAAAATCTAAGAGAAGCAAAAATTTTCAACAAATATAATAAATATATTGAGACCTCTTCAAACCAATAATCAAGTCTAATTTCTCCATGAGAAAGAGAAAAATGGACAAATAATATACAGTACAACCTAAAGAAGCAGGAGTATAAATGACCAATTAGCAAAAGAAATATGTAATTTTTTTAATAATGAAAGAAATAAAAATTAAATCAACCATGACACCCTGTATTAGCCTAGCAGATGAACAAACAAATAAGAAAGAAATTCACTCCTCCTCAGCACTTATGAGTGAGTAGTCAGATAGCTATGATCTGGTGACACATAAAGCATTTCTTTCAAGTTTCAGACCTCCACAGCATGTATGACTTACCAAATCAGTTCCCTGCTTAATGATGGAAAATGCTCCACAATTTATCATTATGCAGAACAAAATCATTGCAGGCAGAGAGGCAGGCAGAAAGAGAGGGAGAAACAGGCTCCCTGCTGAGCAAAGAGCCTGATTTGGGGCTCGATCCCAGGACCCTGAGATCATGACCTGAGCTGAAGGCAGAGGCCTAACCCACCTAGCCACCCAGGGTCCCCAACAAAATCATCTTAATGTGACTTCTGTCAGTATTTTGGTCTCTAGCCGATAAAGATTTCATTATTAACTGGGTTACTGTCCAATATTCCAGAGAAGTGATGTGACTTTTTACAAATTCACTGAAAAGAGAAATCTAAAAGAAATTTCTCTTTCTTTATCACCATGGAGGAATAGTGATTTCTCAAAGTGAGGCCCAGAGATAACCTAGATCCTGTCTAGACCTATTGGAACCTAGGAACCTGAATGGGTAACCACCCCCAGGAGTTGCTGAAGTACACAAGTCTTCGACTCACTGATCCAGAGGAAGCAAACAAAAATTAAACATACAACAAGAGTCATAGATGTGTCTCAGAGACACCCAGCTGCAAAGTGGCGAGCACATGAGGTAAGGCCAAATTGCCATGCCTAAAGGCCCTTGGAAAACCAGCCTGGGAGGCCAGAAAATGGCCTCCAAGAATGGGCCTTATGTTTGACCTTGGAAGCTCACTCACCAGGCAGTCCTATGCAACTCCAGACAGCTCTGCTCTGCAGCCAGACCCAGTAAGGGCAGGAGGAAGCCAGCCGTGCCACTGCCTTACCAGCATTTCAGTTACGGCCACATCTTTCAGTCAGCACATAGACACAATGGCTTCAACCTTTTACCTAATTCTCTCAAAGGTTACCATGGGTGGAATTTTCTCATCTTCTGCTTACTGACATCACACCATCTTCAGTGACCATGAATCATATGCCAGTAAAAGATGAGAATGTATTCAAAACAGGCAGTACAGAATAAACAATGCATTCAGACTTTAAAAAAAAAGCTACACATGAGACTCTTTTTTTCCTGCAAATACAGACAGATGAATGGAGAATATGATATCTGACACGATCACGGCGCTCTAATGGCAATAAAGTATTAAGTATTACTGAGTATCTTTCAGCCTCCTTGTGGCTTGTTTGTTCACACTTAGGGCCAGTTTCATGAAAGGGAGAAACAGAACCGTATTTTTCCATTTGTAGCACTGTAAAAAGGAAATGACATTTTTATTTGTTATATGAATAGTTTCCAATTGTTTCTTAGTTTCTTTGAAACCAGTTTTTAAAAATATTTCTGAGAACCTTAATAAATTTTCTTAAGCAACAAATTGTGCTTTTATCTACAGTTTCTTCAGTTTCTCAAAATACAGAGAGGACTTGCAAAATAACTTCAGCATTTCTGCAAAAGCCCAAATGTAAACAAAGAGTAAATACAAATGCCAGGAGTCTCTTAAAATTCGACAAATGTGCCCTCTACCCACGATGCTTTGCTTGAATTGGGTCCTTTGTGTCCTCATTTCCCCTAGCCTTGGCCAAGTGCGTTTTGTCTCTCCTAGTGCCCTGATGATGACACAATAGTGTGCATTCATTGCCGTGGTGTGGGCAGAACTAAAGTTCGAGGTTCCATCATTGTTTCCTCGGAGTAACCATTCCTGGGAGTGAGTCGTACTCATCCTTAAAATTTTGACTCTCTCAATGACTAAAAAATCTCTTTCATCCAAAATACTATTTAATATCACCATTTTTCTCATTGAGGATATAGAAATAGTGCATGAACATACAACACACTTTCAACGCTATGTTAGGGGGAAAAAAATAATAATATTATCTTTGCTTTCCCCCACCAAGGTGTTCATTGATTAGGAAACTTTAGCTCATCTTCCCTGATATTATAATTATTGTGAAGGGGAAATTGAATTCAGAATCTGTATGAAGCAATGAAGTAATTCCAAACAGCAGTTGTGTACACCTTCATCGCTGATCACTAAATGGGACTGGTTAAAAACGCTCAGGGAGACTATCAGGAAGGCACTGTTGATTTATGTTACATAGATAAACAAGCCACATAAAAAATGAAAGTACAATGCTTACTGAATTGTAAGTGATTAAACATTAATGACTGTAAAGCTTAGTCAAACACTGAAAGTCTTAAAGTCTTGCATAGTACATCATGTTGAGTGTCAACGGATAAAACAGAATGCCAATATTAGTTGGAATGTTCTTGAAAAGAGCTAAGCTTTGTCAATAGCTATAAATGTACATGTGCCAATATCTAAAAATCTATCGGTCTCTATACACTGTTTGTAGAGGCTGGATCAGTCTGACCATATCAAAAATGGTCTACTGGTTGGCATCGAAATTAAACAAATTTGTAAGTAAATTTTATATGCACTTCTTTGTTTATTTTGTGTCATGTGTGTGGATTTTGATATTGATGTAATTAAGTATTTATTATGTACACTAAAAGAAGGCAGAGATAGAATGAATAAATTCAATTTTTCTTTTTTTTTTCTTCTGAGCCTCTCAACAACATGGAACGCTGTAATGAAAGCGAGTTTAAGCCAATATTTGTCAATTATCAAATAATTATTAAAAAGGAAGCACAAAAAGAGTCAGACATCCTGTTTTTTGTCATCTCAAGAAAGTCTCCAAACTCTGTCCCCAGCGACTTTGGACAGTTATCTTCCAAGGACAATAAATCTGAGACCAGGACGGATGGCACGGTAATTCCAAAGCTCCATACTGCCCAATGCTCCTACTCCTGTCACAGATGAAGTCATTGCCTTATCTGACAAAAAAGGTTGTTCGATCCCGCTAGTAAAATATTGATTCATCAGCTTCAAAACAATTCTTTCACACAAGGGAGTAGACTACTCCCACCAATGTGAGAAATCCCTGCTGGAGACCATTCGGCAAGTCCGAGCATCATCAAAAAGGTATTGAAGGACAGTTTGGATGGTGGAAAGCATATCTGGCTGCATCTAAGAATTGAAAATGGATCAGGCATGAGATGATATGCAGGAATAAGTTTCAGTTTATTAGGTGTGGAAAATGTTACTTTCACAATAATACCAAATTTCTCATGGCAAATAAGTAAAATCTTTAAGAAATGAAAGCCTAATTCACTGTTTCTTAATCTCTTTTGGATTTATGGAATTCTGAGACACAGAAAAAAAATCTATGGGTCTTTTGACAGAATAGTGCACATGTGGACCCACACACACATTTTTTAATGTAGGTCAGGGGATTTTTAAACTCCTACTCCAGTTAATGGAAGAAACAACCAAATTCACTAATGATTACAGTAAGTATTATATTTACAAGATCATGATATTAACAGGACTTGAAGTAAATTATACATCTTTTAGAATCTGGGAGGACTCTGTGATGACTGGAGACATAGGATTTGAAAAAGTGTGGGAATAAAAACCAATCAAGATGGAAGACAGAATTCAGAGATACTTAGGGGCAAAGACAGTCTTTTTCATGTTCTATCCCTGGAGCCAAAAAGCCACCCCTGACATATGAAAGAAAGGTGCAAAATCAACTTTGTTGAAAAAAGCAAAAAGCCACCAACTAAATATTCATTCTTACAGTTCCTTGCCTGATACTGAATTGTTCTTATACTTCTAAGGTCATGATTCCCCATTAGATTCACCCCCTTCTTATTCCCTACTGCCTCCCACAGGTTCTGAATAGCCTTTGCATTTCTCCTGTTGGTAGGAATCAACACTGTGGCCATTAGACCATGATCTTTTGTATTAAGACAAAATGGTAGAGCCTAAGTATTTCTGTAAAATGAAATAATACCTTTAGCACTGCATTTAAAATAACAACCTGCCCAAAGGCAAAATTCTCTGCCCCTCCTCACAAGGTGAATCTCTATTTCACATTCTGCATTTGCTCCGTGAGCAGCCCCATCCCCAGACACTGTGAGGGAGAATCGTGAGAATGGGATGAGTGGAGAACCCAGGAGAGACAAGCAGTGGGGGAACAAAGCATATGTGGTGGGACTAGAGAAAACTCGGCCCACAAGCACAGTCATTAAGGATCCGCTGTGTTGGTTATGAAGGTGGAGAAGCAAACTGGATAATGCATTTTGGTATTTTAAAGACAACTGCCACTTCATCCAAAGCCTTTTATTTAAAGAAAGGCATTCTTACAAAGGAGAGAGTTTTGCCTTGGCAGACATGCTATTTTGGGTATGTCCGAGGGAATCTATATCCTATGAGTTTAAAGATTAGAGAAATTGTATTTGTATATTTGAAGTAATTACTGGAAAAATACCCCAAATTCTTTGAGATCTTGTGTTATTTAGAATTAAAAGACTTTGGTTTTAAATGCGTGTTAAAAGAAAGTTCCAGAAGTAGAATACATACAGTATTGTATCTCCTAGTATTTTATCTCAAAGTTAATTGGAAAAACATTTACATAGAATCATTCACTTTACAGCAACATAGAAAAACTAATGCTTTGTTGAAAGTTGTCCAGACCCCCCACTGTCACCACCACAACAATTTCAACTTTCAGACAAAAGAGTACCAAGTATAAGTAAGATATATGATAGTAGTTCTTGGACTGTTGTGAATGTGTACTGGAAGTTAAAATTTTCATGTCCACCAGTTAGAATACATATAAAGAGCCTTATACTCTTCCATAAATTATGGCACAGCATAAAATCAGAAAGAAATCCTGAGCTTGAAATGATCTTGTGTCTGAGGATAAGCACATGTTTTGAGACATGAGATCAGGTTTTAAAAATTTAGATTAGGAGTTCATAAACTAGTGTTAGTGATTGTTCTTGCATGGCACTCCAGCTACGGATGGCTTTCAAAATTTTAAAAGGTTGTACAGAAAACAAAACAACAAGAGATATAGGATAGAGACCACAGTAATTTCCAAACCCCAAAGTATTTATTACCTAGCCATTTACAGAAATACCTTGCCAATCCCAGGTTTAGATTCTAATGGACTAGGGGTTAGCCTTGAGATTCAATTTTGGATTCATTTGGAAATGCCACATTGTTAACAGAGATACCTCTCTTCTTCTGCAGTAATTTGTACCAGTTTAGAGCACCAAGAAGATGAAAAACTTATCTAGCAACAAATCAAATTCTCAAATTTCTTATTAATTTAAATTACACTAACTAGATTTGGATTCCTTACCACAAGTAATGCCTTAGAAATAAAGTTGTCCAATGAAAATTTTAGAATTGAAAATGTTTTTGACACATTTTGAAGAAATATGGATCTGAAGTAAAAAATTCAGACTTTCTGGAACCACTGAAAAATTCTTATACCCAACTGTAATATTCTTACTTACGAATTCTTCTTCAGAAAAAGCCATCTCTCTCCACATGTTTTTGAATATGCAGCTTCACATGAAGATATGTTCAGAAATTTTCAAATGTATTTATTCAATAACATAAAATCCTTTTAAAATATTTAATTATCTTGTGATCTAACTCATACAGTCCAGAATTCAAGCCCAAGTAATAAAATTTTGTCATTAAATTGATATTTCTTTCAAATTATATGCATGAAAATATAACTTCTTATGGCATGGTACCAAAAACTAAGATTGGTCTGGCCATGAGCAGTTAAAGATTCCTATATTATAAGCTAATAATATATTTCAGAATGGTATTTACACTGAATAAGAATTAATGAAATAATTTTAACAAAGTTATTTTCTCTTTTAAACAAGTTCGGTTTATAATACAATGTCAAATAGGTATTATTTCTTATAATGTGGAATTATTAATTGTGGTTAGATCTCTACATATGAAAAGTGGTATAAAGAGATAAAAAGTACCATGAAAGGGAAACTAATGAGAATGTGTTCTCATCAACATAATAAAAAAAGCAATATTTTTCTTACAGTGCATGTGAAAATTATTACAACAATTAAAAGAGACAAAATTGCATGTTGGTAAGTCCATTTCATATAAATAAGAAATTCTCCCCATTTGAAAGCTTTTATTAATAAGTAGACTATTTACTCCTTGCCATAATTTTCATTTGAGAGGCTCACTCCAGAGGCCCTGAGAAACAGTAACAATATCCAGATCAAATGCCTAGCTATTTCAAAGTTTTTGAGTAATGAAGTACTGCTATTTCGTCTAGGAAAAAATGTGTTTTTGGTAGTCTACTTTGAATCTTTGACAAACTCTACATCAAACAAGGTCAAGCCACAAATAATGCCCAAGATCAACATAAGATCAAGTAAAAATCAATAACTTGTAATATGGATTTGGAAGGATGTGAGTCAATGTAAAAGCTGCAAGATTTTTTTTTCTTCATTCTTTTAAAGTGAATACACATCTTCTAGAGTAAAACTCAAAGCAATCTCTTTTAAACCATCTATTCCCAAAGATAAAATACCTCCGAAACAACGAGCCTTTGACATCTGTGACACAGGAGACATGCAGAAGTCATTAAGGGTATCCCGAGGGGGTTCCAACAGTTGCTTCACTTTAGGGTGGGTGTGAGAAGACTTAAAATTAAATTACTTTAAAATAAAGTTAAAGCACTAAGCAATTTCCTGCTTTCGACTCAGTAGGGTTTCCCGTGAGAAAAGAAAGTAGGCAAAAAGTTCAGACAGACAGACAAACATATTTACCCCTAGGTGGAAGGTACAAATTAAATTAGCCTGCTACAAAAGGGAGATGTTTTCTCCTTCTGTTCAGATGTCATGGTAGTGAGGAAACATAGTCTGGGGCCAAGAAAAATGGCACAAATGCATTCATCTGAGCTACCATTCATCCTGATCCAAGGACTAAACAGAACACATAAAAGAACAGCACTGTTGAAGGACTTCCTCTCCCTAGTTACCAAGTTGAGTCTTGCAAAGGAACATGGGAGCAGGGGGTAGGGATCTTTCCAGAACGTTTCAGTGTTGATGGAAGTGTCAGAGGATGTTATGGAGTTAATGACTGAATCTGAAATCACATCAGTGTAATTTCATTCCATATTTCATAGAAAGAGCTGCATTTTATGGTACACAGTATGGTGTGTTTAAAGGTACATTGTGAACTTTCTTTCCCTCTGTAGCTGGAAACCAATATAGGCACTTCCAAAGAGTCAAGTATCTATTATAGTGCCTCATTAATATGCATGTTTTTGGCACTCAGTTTGGTTCAGCTGGTATGCTTTCCAGTATCTCATTCTTTATTTATATGAGACTAGGAGGTGTGACCTATGGAGCCAGTTGGCTGTCATGAATTGGAATATTCATTAAGCCTCATGAATTATGCATTAGACTGCTTATAATACTGAGATCCACATTTGATCTAGCCAGAACTCTCAACTGCTTCCCATTCGATGGAATGATCCACATTTTGGTCAAACTATATATGTGTTCCATATACTGCAGAAAAAGTATTTGTGTATTAGCTACCCAGAAAATCTGAGTGATTTTGCTACTTGTGTCTGACTAAGTAGGTTTCATATTTTTTTCATGTTTGAAGGGCATAGCAGACATGGTTCTCCTCTGGCAAACTAGGTTTGAGTAGCATTCTTCTCTACCCTGATTACTATTTCCATCCGTTACTGCCCTTGCCTATAAAAGTCACCAATGACTGGTGAGCAGCCTGGATTTACAATAGATATGTAGCTATCTCCTGGTGATCCACACATAAAAGTAAAGCCAAATATAGGACAGAGAGAGTGCTTTTAAGAATGTCGTTTCTCTTATCTAAAATAAGGAAATCCTTTTACTGATAACCTTACCATTTTTGTTGCTTTTTTTTTTTATAGATGGGCATATCCAGGCCACATAAAATCCAATTTGCTGATGTCATTAGATTATTATCAAAATTCAAAAATAGAATTTATTAGTTAGGTATTAAATATTGCAGTATTTAAAATATATGCATCAGTAGTAAATTTGGGTCTTTAAATACCCACCTTTTGAAACAGAAAGATAGAAACAGCTGAAAAGATCAGCTGGTAAAGATAATAATATGTTCTCTTGAACATATATCAGCAACCTCAAGTGCTAAAGGCATTTCACTTTTTTAGATTCATAGTACAAGCTACCTGAGTTAAGATTTCTCCCCCTAAGAAAAACCTATTCTTAAGTAAAAATAAGGTTTTTTTATAGCATCGATCTCAAATCTTTGATAACCATTCACTTACAAAAGTTTCTACTCTCTCTTCCTGAGACCTGTCTTGGAAAGATCTCCTATTCAGGGAAGTAATTACTACCAGTTAAAGTCTAAAACAGAATTTGAATTTAGTCTATTCTATTTGCTATATTCTGGAAGACTAAACGAAAGAATCTATAGCCAGCTCTACAAAAGGTCATGGGTGAGTCCTGGGTAAAATAGCATTGTTTACAGATTTTTTAGTGAAGAGATTAGCTGTCATTTATTTTCACATACCTAACTGAGGAGCTTTAGTGGTTCCCAGCAAGAGTGTGTTCTCGTCTCTTTCTTAGCCTGTCACATCCTTGTCAGTTTCAATAAAATTACTTACCTGAATTATGCAAATGAGGTTTTGTTATGTCCAGCTCCCATTATTGTTCATCTCCACTACAGCTGAAAATTCTAGCGGACCCCTTGCTTACACTGTCTGATTCCAGGACTCCTTAGGTCAAGACCTTTCAACCTCAGAGCTTGACTTATGCCACAACCATTTGACAAATCGCCCAGACCCTCACAAAAGCCGGTTGAGCTCCAGAGTGGCTGCTCTCTCTATACATCACTGTTTCTCTGTTTTGACATTTCCTTCTCACTTTTCCTCTCAGTAATTAGACAAAGGGAGAAAAAGACATTTGTGTTCAAAGAATGCTTTCATTTAGGACTGTGATAAATGGCTCCCCTTTCCAAGAAGCTGCGATCCCACTGCGGGACAGAAGGTTCCTTCACAAGGGGGCCTGGACAGCGGAGGCCGCCCACCAAAGCCTTCCCGGACGTCAGCTTTGCCTCTAAAAAGGCTGCAGAGAGTGTCCAATGATCTTATCTGTGTTTTCAGTAAAACCAAAAAAGGGAAAACGTGGCATAAACTACCCATGTTAAAGCTATCAGAGTTGTAAACATTAGGACATTAAGTATTCCTAGGAATGTTTGGTGTTGGCAAACAAATTTGGAATACAAAGGCATTATTTTTTTCTATTTTATTATATTTTTTATATTTTATCATATTTTAATGTCACCTTAGTACCTTTTATTTTATTATATTTTTCATATTTTATTGTATTTTTAATGTCACCTTAGTACCATGAAGAAGTCTCTGTTCAAGTATTAAATTTCAAATTATCATATGTCCCACTCCCCACTATGTTTCATACATCGTCTTGAAAAAGAATGAATTAACAGAGCGATCAGAGAGCTGACATTTTAGTAGCCCATGACAAATTTGGAATATTTGTGGGGATGTTTGATCATATTCTTTTAAAAATAAAATACAACTCTATCATGTCGCAAAAGGGAAAACTGGCATTGTAATAAAAAAAATTTTTAATAGAGAGTAATTTATGTCAACCATGTTTTCATAAGCTTCTTTCACAGTAATGAGTTAATGTTTATTGTTCCACTGGGGAAGAAAGATTGCCAAACATGCAAAATAATTGGAACTGCATGTGACTCAACTGTTGAGAGTTTCGGTGAAGAATTAGCATGTTCCTGTTCATGCTATAGTTAATCTGTCGCCTTTGCTCATGATAGTGCATTAATTAGAAAATCACCAAATGACATTCCCAAATGAGGCAAATTACCTCTATGATCTGATATCCTACTTGATTAAATAAACCAACAAATTTACCTTTGAAGTTTAAGGTATGATATGTAACTTTATTTATAATTGAAGGGGAGAAACATCAAGAAAATGTGGGATTTTTAAAAATATTCATTAAAAGTTGGCATATGGCATTTATCTGATTCATTTAGACTCATTTAACTTAGCCTTGTGAACTTAGGGCAGTTTAAATATTTGCAAGAGAGAATTATTTTTATATCATATGAATTTTAGTAATTAATAGATCTTACTTCTTACAGTAGATCTTAAATAGTACCTACTAATGGATTTACAGTAACTGTTTTTAATAAAAAGGAAACTTGGCATATGATTTTTAAAAGACAATGTCAATTTATGTAAACAAACTATTTGTGATATCTTCCTCCTGGGTTTAGCTGGGGGAGCTAAAACAATGTAAGAGGAAAAGTATGTCAGAGCTCCTATCTCCAAAGTCAAAACCAAGCCAAAGGAGTAATCAGTTTCATTTGGATTTTTATTGAAATCTTTGTGAGGGAACAGGGTCTTTAGATATTTCCCATGTAAAAGGCACTAGACCAGGCAGCATGTTATGCTTGAAATAATGTACCCTCGAGCCTAAAGACCATGATGCATTCCACTTCAAAGATCTTTTCCAACATGAGGGAATGCATTTAGTGAGAAAGGGAAGCCATGGGAACTCATTTGGTAAATTTTAACTGATACAGTATATGCTCAGTTTCTGGTTTCCATTCATTCTGTGGATTGAAGAGAGCACAGGTGAACCTGCCAATGCAGAATGGAAAATGAATATCAGTAAAACCTCCCAGATCCAATATTTAAAGAGGAGCATAGCTTAATGTGAAAGAGAGTTCACTGTCTTTGATAAATAGGAAGTAATAATTAGACATATACGTTCTCATAACAGTACAAAAAACTAGAACTTTAAGTGTAAGGATATCCTTAACTGGAACTGTGTATGTGTTATTAACTGATTCTAAAGACTTCTGGGACATCTCTTTTGACTAGATTTTATATGCTCTAATATCAATACACTCAAGTTTTTTTTAAAAGTTTGCTCTATTATTTTTAGTGACTTACTATATGCTTCCACATGAGTTCTGTCAACAAAGTAGATCTTTATTTTTAAAGCAAAAATGCCTGCTTTTTCTGATGGATCATAATAAAATTATTTTCTCTCTTAATTTTAAAGAAGGAATATATGATTTAATTCTTTATTTAACATGATGATCTCTTTCAAAAGATGGTCATGATTTTTCAGAGAAGTCATAGCCAAAATTTATCTACTCCCTAAGTATGCCATTTCCTAAGATGCCATTTCCTTAAAGGCAGTGATAATATTATATTTCCTAAATACTCAGTAAATGTTCATCAAAGATTAATTTTAACTTAACAACTATTATATGTTACTCATTTCTGCTCCTGGGAAGCTCACAGTCTAAAAATAAAAACAAAAACAGAAACAGCAAGCAAAATAATGATAAAACAAAGAAGGAAGCTCAAATGATACCTGAACAATGATAAGAAATTACTTACCAATATGATTATCAGAGTAGCTGGTGGAAAGGAAACATACCTATCATGGACTATGAAGTACCTACTAAATTCTACTTGTTAGCCTAATGAAATAATATTCTGGCCTTAGTTTAGATGCCCCTCTAAAATTTTAGTTGAATTTTCCATGATCCTGAACAACTATTTGTTGTTGTTGTTCAGTGGGTTGAAGCCTCTGCCTTTGGCTCAGGTCATGATCCCGGGGTCCTAGGATCGAGCCCCGCATCGGGATCTCTGCTCAGCGGGGAGCCTGCTTCTCTCTCTCTCTCTCTGCCTGCCTCTCTGCCTACTTGTGATTTCTGTCAAATAAATAAAATTTTTTTAAAAAAGAGTCCGTTAAAAAAAAAAAAGGGGGGGGGGCGCCTGGGTGGCCCAGTGGTTTGGGCTGCTGCCTTCGGCTCGGGTCATGATCTCAGGGTCCTGGGATCAAGCCCCGCATCGGGCTCCCTGCTCCGCAGGAAGCCTGCTTCCCTCTCTCTCTCTCTCTCTCTCTCTCTGCCTGCCTCTCTGTCTACTTGTGATCTCTGTCTGTCAATTAAATAAATGAAATCTTAAAAAAAAAAAAAAAGGGGGCGCCTGGGTGGCTCAGTGGGTTAAGCTGCGGCCTTCGGCTCAGGTCATGATCTCAGGGTCCTGGAATCGAGCCCCGCATTGGGCTCTCTGCTCAGCGGGGAGCCTGCTTCCTCCTCTCTCTCTGCCTGCCTCTCTGCCTACTTGTGATCTCTCTTTGTCAAAATAAATAAATAAATAAAATCTTAAAAAAAAAAAAATTCCATCAACTATTTGATGGAGTCTTACAGAAGTCAGCAGAAGTCAGGAATTTCCTTACCTAACTTTGAAAAGATGATCCCTCATTTATCAGTCAGGAAGTGACTAAAGAAAGTGTTTGACCTATAGCTATGTTGCCACCACCTATTTACTTACCCTTTTAACCAGGTCCTCCTATCCAATAATTGATTGTATAGGAGAGCCAAAAACAGTTCTTTCTGGAGTCTCCACAGCAGAATAGAACATGCCCTCTTTATGGAGGCTTATGGTTTGAAATAAGAGACTGCATTTGATTTTGAAACTTAGCTATGATAAGGGTTTCCAATTTCCATTCAAGAATAGAAAATTATATAAATTTGATTTATTGTAGCAACTGCTTTTTATACCTTTCCTTCTCCATATAGTGGGTTTTAGAATACTTACAAAAATAATTCTTGGTTTTGTTTTGTTTTGTTTTAATATATAGGGGAAAAGTCATTATTGTCCTTCCCCTGTTCTTCCAGGAAGAACAACCTGTTCTTCCTGCCCTCTCAGTCCCCATTTCAGTCGTTGGCACTATCTTCTCCTTTGTTATCAAAATCACAGAAGCCAGGAACTCATTTGGATTTTTATTAATTCCTATATGCTCTCACATATACTGCATACATACACAATATGTACACCTTGGTAACATACCTATTTGTGCCTTAGTTCACCCCCTCATCACTGCTTTTACCCAGACCCTCCTAATTCTCATCTCCACAAATGTCCTAGCCCCTTGCCCAGCTTGCCACTGTCTCAGACGTTCCACCTCATCTTCCCCTCTCTGGTAGGAGTCTTCAGTATAAAATGCAAATGCAAATATATGATAGTTTGGTATCATTCAATAGCTCCCACATAGATTTCAGGATAAAATCAAATGCCTTAGCAGAGCCAACCTCTCCACAGCACAATCACACACTGCCTCATGGATCCTTCATGCTTTCACAGGGTATCCCAATGGCTCTTCCACTTCCTCAATCTCCACTTTACCTACTTCAAAACTACTCTTGATTCCATCAGCTTGTCCCAGAACATTCCTCAACCAGGTGTCTGCTTATCTGCCTTTCTGTGCTCTTAGCACTCTGCTCATTTATTTGTCCTAGTTCCTCTCTCTTTATGCCACTAGACCTTGAACTCTTCCAATACAGCAAATGTATTCCACTTTGTTTCTTTCAGTTGCCTAGAATTTATTTAGCTTTTGATTAATATCCAACAAATGAAGAGCTTTCCAAAACAGAGAAATGAAGCCTTATGAAGTTTTGGATGATTGAATATTTTGTTTCCAAAAAGAACAAGGGAAAATGTAAGAAAAAATGACAAGAGTAGAAATAATGATGGTGTAAATCTAGCATGTATCACTGAGTCTACACATTACATTCAGAAGAAAATTAAAATTAGTGGATACAGATTTTCAGTTTCAGCTCAAATGCATAAAGAGCTTAGAACACATCACTCCATCCAGGCAAAAAAAAAAAAAAAAAAAGTTGGCCAATCTGAAAATCAATGATTTTTCCTGGACTTTTCAGAGCACTGAGGTTGCAGGGCAAAATGTCATCCTAAAATCAAAAGAGCAAGAACATCTTGAGATACAACAACCAAGATGTATTTTTTGAACTATAAGCTGGTAGGAACTCTTAATGATTAATTTGTACAAACTGAATTTGGACTGTATGATAGTAAGAAACTGCTAAGCACTACAATCTCAAAGAAGCCTTCATACATTCATGGACTTAACTACCAAGAACCCTATCAGGTTCTCATAGTGAAGATCTATAAAGATAGGCCCATGGCTCTGGAAGAGGCAGGGAAGGAAAATCATCGTGAAATTTCCCAAAGCTTTCTCCATAGCAAAGACAGACATGGGTTTCAGGCAGAAAGACTTTGCCAGAACTTTGTCCCTGTTCTTTATACTCCTTTCTACTCCTGTTCCCTATAGCTTTTCTGCTTTACTAAGGAGGAAAACAAACAAACAAAAATAACAAAAAACAAAACCAAAAAAAAACTATATTCAGTAGGCATCAGGGCTTCAAGGGAAAAGAATAGAAAGTTTGCAGTCAGAAAGGAGACCAGAGGGGAGGTAGGGGAGTGAGACAACTCGAGACACAGGTTTGATGGTCATAGCCAAAAGACTAAGGTCCATGGGAACATGGATATTTAATTGGAAGACAGCAGAATGTTTTCCTTCCCTCATATCCTCCCACCATACCAAGAGGGCTCCAATATAATAATGGTGGATTATAGCTGAAAAAGCTGCAAAGCACTGGATTCCTCTATAGAGAAGTATGAGCAAAGCTCAAAGTCTAGAAGGAAGTAAAAATAAAGGCAAGAAAGAGATTTAAAACCTCTGGTACCTATAACTACAACAATCATTAAACACAGCCAAATTCCTAGCGAGATGTCCATAAATCCTTGCAATGAAGGCCTGTTTACCTCAGTTGCTTTTATCCAATGCAATATGCCTGGCTTAAAAAAAAAATTACAAGGTATGACAAAAATAATGAAGAAAACACAGTGTGAAGAGAGAAAGCAATCATCGGAACCAGACTTAGAAATGACACAGATGTTGGGATTATCAGAATTTTAAAATAATTATGACTAATATGTAGAGAGCTTTAATGGAAAAAAAAAACAGCATTCAAAAACAGGTGGTTTATGTAAGCAGAGAGATGGAAACTCTAAGGAAGAATTCAAAAGAAATGCTAGAATTAAAAACATAGTAAAAAATGAAGCATGCCTTTAACGGACTCATTAGTAGATCAGCATGCCAAGTAAAGAATCAGTGAACTTGAGGATAGCTCAAGAAACCAAAATGCAAAGAAAAACGTGAATGAAAACAAACAAATGAGACATCCAAGAACTCTGGGACAGTTTCAAAATGTATATCAAATACCTACTTGGAGTATCTCTAATGGAGAAGAAAGACAAAATAAAGGAGGAGAAATATTTAAATTAAAATTGTCAGGATTTAGGACAGAACTTAAAACACAGATTAAAGCAAAACAAAAAAGACCTACCTAGACATATCACAGTCAAACTGCAATAAATGGAAGACAAAAAAAAAAAAAAAAAAAAAAAAAAAAAAAAAAAAAAAAAAAAAACCACCAAAAAACAAAAACTTGAACAAAACATGATCCCAGGGTCTTGGGATCTAGCCCCGCATTGGGCTCTCTGCTCCACAGGGAGCCTGCTTCCTCCTCTCTCTATCCCCGGTCTGTCTACTTGTGATCTCTGTCAAATAAATTAAAAATATATTAAAAAAAAAAAAAAAACAGGGGCACCTGGGTGGCTCAGTTGGTTAGGCGACTGCCTTCAGCTCAGGTCATGATCCTGGAGTCCTGGATTCGAGTCCCACATCGGGCTCCCTGCTCAGCAGGAAGTCTGCCTCTCCCGCTGACCTCTCCTCTCATGCTCTCTCTCTTTCATTGTCGCTGTCTACCTCTCAAATAAATAAATAAAATAAAATAAAATAAAAAAACAGAGGAAAAGACACCTTATCTAGAGAGAAATAACAAGAAGATATATAGTAGACTTTCCACCAGAATTCATGGAAAGAAGACTGTGACCTGAAATATTTAAAGATCAATGGAATAGAATAGAGAGTCCAGAAATAGATTTACACAAATATGGTCAAGTGACGTTGGACAAGGGTACAACTTGATGGAGAAAAGACACTCTTTTCAAAAAATGATCCTGGGGGCGCCTGGGTGGCTCAGTGGGTTAAAAGCCTCTGCCTTCGGCTCAGGTCATGATCTCAGGGTTTTAGGATCGAGCCCCACATAGGGCTCTCTGCTGGGCAGGGAGCCTGCTTCACCCTGCCCCGCCCCCCGCACCTCTCTTTGCCTGCCTCTCTGCCTACTGGTGATCTCTCTGTCAAATAAATAAATAAAATCTTTTAAGAAAAAATAAAATATGGTCCTGGAACATAGGACACTCATACACACAATTGTACCTAGATAGAGACCTCATACCTTTCTCAAAAATAGCCTCGTGGTGGATTTTAAACGTAAATGTAAAATCCAAGGCAGTGAAACTTCTGGAAGAACACATAGGTGAAAATCTAGGTGACCTTGGATTTGGCGATGAGTGTTCGGACGCAGCACCAAAAAGCACGCCTCATGAAAGGAAGTATCAATCAGTTATAGTTTATCGAAATTGAAAACTTCCCTTTGAAAAGTAGTATTGGAAGTATGAGGGAACAGGCCATATCTTGGAGGAACATTTACAAAACATAAATCTGATTGTCGCAGAATAGAATACAAGAATGCGAGAAAAGCTGAATGGAAAAACGGGCATGAGATCTGAGACACCTCACTGGAGAGAACACAGAGATGGCGGATAAGGATATGAAAGCATAATCCACATAATTTGTCACAGGAGAAGCCAAACTCCATTCCTGGATGAGTTCTTGAAATTAAAAAAAAAAAAAAAAAAAAAAAAACAATAGGTAAAAACCAAGAGAATCGGAATAAGGTCTGTCCTTTAGTTAATAAATACCAATATTGGTTCATCACTTGTGACACATATATCATACTAATGCAAGATGTTCATAATAGGGGAAATCGGGTCTGACGTATGTGGGAAAAACTCTCTGTACTATCTTTGCAATCATTCCACAAATAAGAAACTATTCTAAAGTAAACATTTTATTAAAAATAGCTATATAACTGGATACACATCTTTCAAGTTCAGACGTATACATGGATAATAAGGAGAATTTCAAAGTCACTTTCAACCCTGTATGTGCCTTATTTTTACACATGATCATTTTTAACATACACTATAATTCATGATTCAGTTAGCAAATGCTTCAAAGGCTCTTCAACAATTCCTAGCATACAGTTTGACCTTTAAGATTTTCATACATTTTGCCATAAGAAAAAATGTTTCCTTGTAATGAGCTTGATCTTCTGCTGTACTGCCTATGACTGTGACTAACAAGGGCTGACAAGGAAGCGTTCTCTACCCCTCTCCCTTCCCTGGCACCAACCTGTCAGCCCAAGCAAGGTCTGCCTCTCTCCCACTGCTCACCCCAAGTGAGGTTCCATGGTGAAGTAGTACATGGAATCCCTCCCGGGGAGCACGGTTGAGGCAAAGACCCAGATAAGTCAGCAAATGGGCATCGTCCTACAACACCTGCCTCTACCCTGTGCTCTGGAAAAACAAGTCTGCATCACCACCCTGGACAATACTGACATTGAGTTTCAGCAAGGGAACTCTAGGAAAAATCAAAGTGGAGTAAGGCATCACGTAGGAACAAAGTTTCCCCATTTGGTAAATAATCAGACTTGAAAAGGTCCCTCACTTCATCTCCTAATGAGAACAGACCCTAAGCCCAAGTCAGATGTTCATCACAGACTCCACTATGCAAGGTCAGTATGATCCAGCCTCTAAATTACTCAACTGAGATGCAGGTGCTAACTACTCCTGGAGTCACCAGCTCCCAGAACAAAATGTTCCTCGCCATATCCAGACCCTGTGTTCTCCTCCTCACTGGGGACAAAAGGAGGTCAGAAGAGGCCCCTGGGGGGGCAAGAGTGGGAAAGCGATGTGTACAGTCTTCCCCTGGAAAATATTCATTTTTATGAGTTGGAAGCCTCCGGCTCCCTCCCTTGAATCAGGGCCTGCTGCAGCTCAGGCTGCTGTACGATGTATTTGTCTTCGCCTGCACATTATTATTTTATTGTTATGACTCTCATTCCTTCCTAACTGTGAGCCAATGAGCAGAATTATTTTTATTTACTTTGATTTTTTGGATGCTTGAATATATTACTTCAATATAGTTTATAATCCCTATAATAGCACATAATGGTTATACGTTAGACATTTAAAAGCAATTGGGCACATTCAATATGCTTGTGACATATAACTTTATAATGCCCTATCTCTTTCTGTATTAAATGTTTCATGTTAATAAATTCTAGCCTATTTTGTGTGTTTTGTATTTGAGCGTATAAACTCATAAAAATAATAATAACTGACATGAATTTTTCTGGTAAACTTACAGTGTGAAAATGTAATGGAGAACAGTTGATACCAGAGGTAAAGCTGTATAATCGAGGAAATCAAGTAGAACAGAAAGATATCCTAAAATTCAAATTCAATAGGATTCTGATCCAAAACAACGTCTTGGAGATGCAACTTTTCTTAGTGCCAAGGAAGCAATCCATTTTAGACTATGGTCACGGGTGGTCTGTGTGCAGATGAACCATCATCTGTTTGACCCAGACTCCTGACCAAGAGCAATTTTCATTGTAGATTGTATAATGTCATGGTTGCAATGTCATCTGCGTGGCTAACACAACAGTCTTCCAAAGACGTGGGCTCTGCCTTACAGAAGCGTTACCGTCTCTCTGTTTGACAGGTCTAAAGAGAAAAATGAATGACTAAAAATGATGGAGCACGATGACATGACATCATCCTCAGAGGTGAGCCAAGTTGCAGAGGTAGATCAGAGCTTGTATCCCTGGCGCACAGTATCACCGACTGACGCAGCAGGTCCTATCATCCTGCCAGACATGTAGTGGGTAACGGAGACAAGGCATGCTAGCGGCGGGAGGAAGGGGTCAATCAGCCTTGGAAGTCATTTCAAGGAGATCAGACTTTCCTTTTTTTTGCCAGAAGAAACTCGTGTCTCAGTGTACACATGTAAGGAAAGTAGAATGTGAAACTGAGAAAGAAGGCACTTAAATAAAGTGGCTCAAAGGGTTTCAGGAATTTAATAAGTATAATTTCCATAGCTTTAGGTTCAATCCCTTGTGCCTGCCCAAGCTAATCCTTTATTTTCGTGCAGAAAGATACTCAGCAGCTTCTCTCTCTGATTCCTCATTACATATATTCATCCAGTAACAACATTCCTTTTCTCCAAACCTAGGCTGATTCATGAGAAGAAAATTTTCTATCAGATTCTTCTGCAGGTAAGGGCCAACTTGAGTCCAATGTGGTAATTGTGTTTCTGACTCGGACTTTTTTTTTCCCCCCTCTCCTGAAATAACTTCATTCCTTCTCTCTTTTATTTTCCCTTCCATGTAAGTTCCTCAGCACTGTGTGTAAGGAAAATAGTACCGATACTATATCAATTATCTGTAATAAAAGAGTAGTTAGCTTTCAGTAGGCACTCAAAAACCATTGTTCCCTGACACAACAGATATCCATTTTGTAATAGTTTGATGTGAGTTAACTGGACTTTTAAAAACTATGCTAGCTAAAAATCTCCTTGGTTAACTTCTGAAGCAGAGTTACATCATTATTGAACTTTAATAGCAATTTCCCAGTGATACCACACAATTTTAATGGAATCTTAAACATATACTTTTCTTAGTTCTTTTTCTATTGAAAAAGGAGGCTAACTTACACTGCTACTGGAGTATGTGGGGTCAAAAGATAAATGTAAGATAAAAAAAAATGATAGAGAATTATTTCTAAATTGAATTTTTTTTACACTTTCAAACTTGTTGCTTTGGAAACTATGAATTATTTAATCAAGAAAGTCATGTTTTTACCCAATTAAATCATACTGAAAAGAAAGAGATAATTTGACAAAATAACTTTCCCTCAGGAAAATTGAAGTAAAAGAAATAAAGTCCTTTTATAAATACACAGAACAAATTCTCACTTTTTTGAATAATGGCCATTTTCTTATGATTTTAAAAGGGGCAGCAATACTTTTCTATTTAATAAAATTTAGCTACATACACATTTTTAAAATTTAAATTACAGGTAATATTTTAAAAGGAACATTAACATTTAGAGCTGCACATGTTAATCTTCTATAAAGAATAAGTGGAGATGTTTAAAAACTACTAAAATATGAATCAGCAATAATGACAATGGCATACATATGCCTGAAATAAGAAAATAAATGTACTGGATGGTTATAAAATAACAATTTGAAAAAATTGTATCTGTAGGGCCAAATACCATAGTAAAGCAATACTAGACTTAGCTAAAAATCCAAGTTTACTCCTAACCCCATCTGGTTTACTATGTGATGTGAGAAAGTCACATGATTTGTCTAGACCTCAGTTTCTTAATATTGAAGAACTGATAAAAACTTCTATATTCCTTTTTTCCTTCTACATTTTGGGAAATTAGGCATTCATTTTCATTATTTTAATGGCTATCTTCAAAGATATCTTGAAGATAAAATACCAACTGATATTTACCCAGAAGACATCAGAATACAGTCCTGGTGGCATGTAGATATTATCCTTTCTCATTGGTCAGTGTCCCTTCATGATTAGCTGTTGTCCAGATCATTTTCATTGTTCAATGTTTTGAATTATTGCCTTAAATATTTACCATGCCTTTTTACTCCAAATACATATTTTTTTTAAGATTTTATTTACTTGACAGAGAGAGATCACAAGTAGGCAGAGAGGCAGGCAGAGAGAGAGGGGGGGGGGAGGAAGCAGGCTCCCGGTGGAACAGAGAGCCCGATGCGGGGCTCGATCCCAGGACCCTGGAATCATGACCTGAACTGAAGGCAGAGACTTTAACCCACTGAGCCACCCAGGCGCCCCCCACCAAATCCATCTTTAACAATATATCTAACCTATTTTTCAAACATTATCAAGAACATGGAAAAATCTAATTCAATCTTTTCTTTCTAGCTTCTACATCATTATTTGACATTTAAGTCCCAAATCTATTTTAACCTCCCACCATCCAAAAATAGATTTATCTTCTGACAAGATTGATAATATATTTTTAAATTAATTTTCTCATTGTTGCTTTTATTATTTTCATTCCATCCTCTGTGGTTGATTTTCTTCTTACTAAAATGTATTCTTTTAAAGTTCTCTCAGCATGCGTCTGGGGTATAAATGCCCTATCTTTCAGGTCTGAAAAAAATCTTCAGATTGCCATCATTCTTACATGGTAATTTGGCTGGGCATAGAAATCCGTGCAAAAAATCACTTTCCATAAACCTTTTGAAGACGTTAATCTACTACATTTTGAGAATAAGTTCCACCCATTTGCAAGTAATCTGTATTTTTTGTTTGCATTGAAGATTTTCTCTTTACCATTGATGTTATGCAGCTTCAGTACTATATGTCTTCATGTGGACTTGTGTTTAATGATGTCTGAACTCGTCATTATGTCTTCATAAATTTTGGATTTGATTGTTCAGACCTTATTATTTTGAATACTTCCCCTCTACATTTTTTTCTCTGTCTGAAACTCCACTGAGTGTATAGTGAACTTTTTCAATTCATCTGGCATAGTTCTTTAATGATGTCTCATTTTTCATCTATTCATTTCTCTATTCCCCATTTTGGGTTTTCCACAAATGAACTTTCCACATCACTAATCTTCTCTTCAGCTCTGTCTAGACCCATCCATATAGTTTTGACTTTTAATCAACTATGCTGTTAATTTATAGAAATTGTTTGTTTTTATGTTTGTTTTTTAAATGTTCCTGGTTTGTTTGTTTGTTTGTTTGTTTGTTTTTTAATATACAACCTGGGAAAGGCTATCTAATATTGGTGTTCTGGAATAAAGGGATTATTGTTGTCCTACACCTTAATTTTTCCTCCAATAACTGTATCATTAATAAGGCCATAGTTTTAATCTATTTAGGTCCTTAATTAGGTCCCAGTATGTTTTTCAATAAAATCGATTACATCTAGAAAGCATAGAAAAATATAGGAGTCTTAATCAAAAATGCCTGCATGAAACAATGCAAATAGCATAAGGAAGTAGAGCTAACCATTGGAAACTACATCAGATTGGGGAGAAAATGGCCAGTATAAAGCAAATAGCTGCTTCTCAGCTGCAGCCAATTTTTGCCATGTGGAGTGTAGACCTACAGTTGCCAGATTTTCTTTTTCAAGAGAATTCAAATATCTTGTTTTTTCCAATGAACTCTCTCCAAATCTCAGCATGAAATGAATTCATTTTTAGAATGTTTCTGGTGACCACAAAATATGTCTTTTGGCCATATTTGTAAGAAAAGATTTGGGGATCAGACATCTTGATTGAGATTTCAGCTTTTGAAAAACAATTTCCTTAACTTATCTAGGCATTAGTTTCCCTATCTGTAAAATGGAGATCATGAACTCTTATGATAATTAAAGAAGGAAAAGACAGTAATGCATCTTAAAGAGTACGAATACACAGTAGAAGTCACTTAAAGTTCAAGAGCTGAATAAAGTTCTTGAGGATTGTGGATATTAAACTGTATTCCCAGTAGGCAATCCAGAGTGGTACTTTTGTTAGTACTACTTATTAGTGGTACCTACTAATAGTTCAACAACTGTTAGGTGAATGAATGATTACTGTTAGTTGAATAAGTTTTAGTTTACAAACTTGATTGCATTCCACATGTATTAAATATATTGTACTACAGCGTTAGCTGATACTTTTCATAGAGTTTGTGAAATTACTGTAACACATAAGTAGTTATGAATAAGTTCACTAAACTTGATAAGCTAGTCCCTGGAAAAAATTAGACAAAATTATACATTGCAGAAAGCATTAGATCTCAGTAGTTTTATTTACTAGTATCCTTTACATAGAATTATATATAAAATAGTTTATGTGTACAAAGATTCCAGGATCTAGATTCTCAAAAGAGAGGACAGACAGAGAAATAAAACTGAAATAAAACTGACATAGTAGACCATTTCCCTGGTTCAAAGGGGCTCATGGTTTGGTAAAAGAGAAAATAAAACACATATAATACAAAGGGAAAAAAGAAAGTATGTTTACAGGGAAGAAAAGGGTTGGTTAAGGCACAAATTGTGGATAAACATCTCAAAGTCTCCAAATAATGAACTGGTTTTCTGAAAAATCCTCTTTTAAGTCCTCCTCCATGTGTATGGTTGTCGGAAACATACACTAATTAAATCTCAAGGCTGAGGAACAGGCTGCTGTTAAGGGAGTCTTTTAAATCTTAGCTTAGCTTCATTGCTGAAGATGTTTCTAAACCTAAGTTCTAGGTTTGGAATTCGGGAATATTTGGAGACTCATTCATTTTCTTAGATTGGCTCTATTTTGAATTGCTATTCATTTGTGTTATAGTAAAAAGAAGCACATTTTACTTTAGTTCTTGCCTCAGTAAAATTTTGAAGTTCAGTTGTCAAGTTCTACCATCTCTTCACATGTTTAAGTACGTATTTGGTAAATTTAAAAATGAGAGCCCTGGGATGAGCCAGGGCTCTCCCCAGATGGTCTAGTCTTCTCAGAAGTAGGCCACTCTCCTAGATTCTTCTGGCGTGTGGTTTTGCTGAATGCCCTGAGAGGAATTTGGACACTATCAGCATGCCTTCTCTATAGTAACAAGAAACTAAATTAATAAATTTTACTTTGCAAAGGGTCTGTGTCATTTTCTTAACTTATGAAAATTAGTTTGTATTGTTTCATTTCTCTTTCAAAACTTTGGCCCAAAATATATATAATTGCCAACAATTTTGTAATGTAGATGGCTAAATGAAAATAAGAAATAAATACATTTTCTCTACCCATAGCTACTCTCCTATGTGTTGAGCTTCCATCTGTTTGCCTTTTGTTTTTGTTTATGTGAAGCTTTACATTTTGCCATCAATATGTTGTGTTGTGTTAACTGGTAAGCTGAGACAAAGATAATAAATTACACATATTCACTGACATTTTAGTTGACTGACTACTAAAATCTGATGTGAAAATTCAGCAAGGATGTAATAGATTTAATAGTTTGCATTAAACGTGTTTTCTGAGCACAAACTCCTACAAGGAAAGAACTGGTAATTTCTTCAAGGACAAAGACCTAAATGACAGATGTCTCTGTCATAACCAAGAAGTGGGTACATTCATGATATAAGAAGACCAGCTTCCAGAGAAGACTTATCCCCATTATTGCTTTTCATTCTACTCTCTATGGAAAACGCCTCCAGCTGATGATTCTCTAAGTACTTGAGCTAGTAGAAGGGTTTCCAATACCTTCCCATTAAAGTGGGCCATAAGAGGAAGAAATGATGCAAAGAGCTGGTAACACATAGAGAATGAAGTTTTATGCATACGATGACAAGCAGATTTACATGTTTCAGAGATTTATACAGGAGGCAACTAATTCTCTATATAAATATCTTTATACAGTATAGCAGGTAACAGACACAGTTTATTGTGGATGTACTAGTTGCCATATTTGTAGAGACGCATCATCATCTTCTTTAGGCTTTTTATCAGCATGGATTTGTTCTGCAGCTTTAACACTAGGTATGGGCCATTTTAAGTCCAGATTTTTAAAAAAATGTTAAACCTTATTGTAGTCAAGGAATGATATTATCAAAATAGTGTCATTGCCTTCCACAAAAGAATGAAACCACTTGAATGCACAGGGCACTATAGAAAGGCTTCCCAGACAGATGACACCCGTCAACTCATCTAAGTTTTTTCACCTTTTCAATTACAGGGTCTTCCCCACCCCTTTTTCATTTTTTGTTCCTTTTTTATTGTTCTCCATACTGCAAAGATTTTTGAACTCTAATTATATTATATTTATTAAGTAAAAGTCGATTTATGATTTCATGGTATCTTTGTTAATAATCATATAGAGAGAGACATCTGTCATTCTGATCCTTGCACTGCACTGGACTACTACAATTCCAGCCAAAGTGTCAATTAAGCAATCTCAAACCATCTTAAATTTGATATATGTTCAATTTTTTTTTAACCTTAAATATATATGTACATGTGTTAAATATAGGCTTATACACCATTTTTGTAGACCTTCTAGGCAATGCTGATTCCATGTTACTTTAGATCTAATTCAGATTCACAGGATCCCTTAGCACTTGTTTATAAAGGATACTTCTCTCAAGGGAGAAGAATCTGCCAAAGGGAATAACACTCAAAGGGAAATTTTACATATATGTGCTGAAACCATACATATACATGTCAAAAACAACCAAAAATCTATGAATAATCTAAAAACAATACCAGGGAACCAAAAATTGGCCATGATTTTAAAACATTTTACAGCAGTCAAACAAAAAATGTCTAGAAAGGGTTAGGCCTCACAATAATCAGTTAATGCAATTCAATGCTTGTAACCACTCCACACAAACAGGCTTAGATATTATTTTTCACCAAGAAAATAAACACTTGTCTTTGGACTGACTCCCATGTGGCAGAAGCAGGGCAAGGCATTTACCGCTATTCTGCAGCTCTTTGAAAAATCAATCAGAAAGAGAGACTCTGTAGAAGACCCATCTTCTTCTTGTTTCTCTGATACGTTGCACTCAAAATGAACTAAAGTAAAAGCAGAAAATGAAAGAGGCACACAGAAGCAGCAAAGACAAATGATGGAGAAAGCAAAACCAATGCTTCCAAACATCAAATCAGAATGTTGCTCTTGTTCTGGAATTCCCCTAGAGTTACTTAGGACAAAAATCTGGTCCACTGAGATCAAAGCCAGGAAGAACAAAGAAAGTCAGAGTGATAAACAGCCTACTAGGAAGAAATCCCAAACAAACCCTGACAGTTTGTGGAATGACTGGAATAAAAATCAGCTGTTCAAACTAATCTCTCATTTCGTCCATCAAAATAAAGATGGAGCTTTCTGTGTCCCTGACAAAAGCTGGGCACCCTGAGCTTGAGTACTTAACTAAAGTGAGAGAACTGTAATTTTTTAAACTTATTTACACTCACAGACAAACCAGGCTCTTCTTGCTTCACTCTCAAGGAATTAGTTTGAAAGAAGTCACATCCACCCTCACTGTAGACCTTCTGAAACTATGAATGGGTTAGAATGTTTGAATACTATCAACCACACTAATTGCTCCATGATTCTAAGGCCTTTCTGTAGTAGGCAACACTGTTGTAAACTAATAAAAAGGCCCCAAAATTTGTCTCATGTCCTACTTATCTGAATAATAACTATAATTTAAAAAGGGTCTCAAATATACTTGTATTCCTATGTGGAAAGAAAATGCCTTTATTTTTCTCTGACTGACTCAATCCTTTAAAAATTCTTCATCCTTCTGGGTAATGAAGATAGAATTCAAAGTGACCAAAATTTAACCCAATTGGGTAATCTTAATTTAACCTAGTAATTATAACAATCTTTATAGGTTTATATGTTTCTTTATATGTTTTTTAGCTTAATTCAACCTAGTAATTATAACAACCTTTATATGTTTATATGTTTCTGACTGAGCAGCCCAAGAAAATGGTCAGTCTTACGAAGCCCTGCTCCCTACTGTTGCTCCTATCTGAGAAAGCATCTTGGTCTACAGGGTAATGTTGGCATGTAGCCTTGTGCTGGATTTCTCAAAGTGCACGGTTCCCTCAGGATTTTTCCAAGTTCCTGGCTGCAGAGTGACTGAACTAGCTGCTCCCTGTTCAGGTGACACCTGAGAAGCTACTGCCTCCATCAGGCTCTCTCACTGTGATGTGCTGGTACTGTGGTACCAAAATTAACCATATGAGTTGACCTCTTTATTCTTAACCAAGATCTGATGGCCCACCAGTTGTACTGGCTTCCATTTCCTCTCTGAAGGAAATAGGGTCACTGAGTACTATGTTCATGCCATGTGGAAGGAATAACATGGTCCCAATCTTGTCCTTTCCTTCCCCCTCCATGCCATATTGGAAGCTTCCCAGTTTGAGGATTCTCCTGAAAGGTAGCAGCATGTTATGGTCTGGATTCTCAAGGCTGAATTCGATTTATTAAAGAAATTTACAAAATTATATCTCACCTCAAAAGTCTGGTTTTATTGGTGTGTTTTCAAATGAAAAGCTAAGCAGACAATAAATCCTTAACAAAGACCTTCTTGTTTTAGAGATTATGTACAATTTTCCCATAATACAAAAATTCTAATCACCACTGGGTGGGAAGGCTCAGAGAAAGTAAGTGATAAGACACAGCAATACATGCAAAAATATTTTTTGAAGTATTATTCACAATGATACTTTGGACCAAGATTTCTAGATTCATAAAATTCTCCTAAAGTTTGATATCATGACTTTACCTTCTTCACAACACCTTCTTGGTTGAAGACAGTTGTAAAACACATGATTGCTCACCCTGTGATGGACAGTAGACGTATGGAAATTCTTTTGTAAAGCTGAGCTGTGCCTCCCAGTAAGGGACAGTGAAACCATAATGAGTGACAGAGGCTGATATAAAGCTTAAGAAAACAACTGGACTGCTCGAAAGAATGCAGCATGCTTATCTGCACTTTCAAATAAATGATTATACAAGATGGTTCCTAAGGACATCAATTTACCAAAATTTGATATTGTACAGAGGTATTATCTCTGTATTAGCAGGGGGTTGGAAGTATGATGCAATACAAAAAGAGATGCCAAAGTAATGTTCTAGGATTCATAGGCATTCAGAAGATCTGATGGAGATCTCTAGTTGCCTTTTACTCATTTTTCTAGAAAGTTATTTGGCACTTAATACAAATTACAGGAACATCTTTTCTCTCTTCTCAAATTAGGATACTACAAAGTTACATTCATGATCATAACTTATTTCATTGTCTAAGTGGGCTCTGAGTCTCACTAGTTCATAGTCAATATTGGCTGAATTTGGCTTCCTCTGTACTTCTCAGAGCCCCTTGTTGGCTGTATGCTCACAGGAAATAGGAAAATGATGCAAGGGAAACAATCATTGCCTAGATGAGGAGAATTAAACTGCATATCTTCAAAACTAGAGAAAACAAAGTCCAATTACCCTCCCCCTTGTTTCCATTTATTGTGAACCTAGGAATAAGAACCCTTCCTTGACAGTTATGAACACGGTCGTTCATAAAGTAGAGCTTCATGAGCAAACCTGTTCTGGAGCATCTAGGAACAGACCAATATTTAAGTGTATAAAACTATTTCAAGGAAACCTAGATTCTCCTCCCTTCCCCAAAGTGAAAATGATATCGATACATTTTGATAATTGAATTAGTCAAATATCAGTGTCCTTGGGTGGGGGGGAACATATAATCTATCTCAAACATTTGGGTAATTTTTCTTAGGACAAATAATTATTATCACTAAAAAGCATTTAAAAATCTACAAATCACTGTTTGCATTTATTCAAAAAATACTTACTGAACCACTACTATGTGTCAGACATTCTTCTAGGTTTGAAGGATTCAACAATTAACATAAAACTCTATACCCTGTTAACACTGATGGTGTTCCCTCATGATTGCTGCTGGAAGGCTTAGAGAAATATTTCTACTCCACTTCAGGCAACTGGGTAAGACAGTTGCTTAACTAATCTCACTTGTGGCTTCCTCTGATTTTCCCACCTTTATTTTCTTTTTTGTTATATTTTTATTATTTATTCTCAGTTTAGTTTGTTATTCATAAACCATTGAAAATTTTCTTTTGGGGAAAAAATGAGAGAAAAATCAAATTTAAAATTCTCTTGATCTAAGATATTTTTCCTGAGCTTCAAAATCTGCACTTTGGATGTCTACTCTGGTGCTCCATAAGTATGTTAAGTTACAAAGTCAAACATACTTTTCCAAAATCCTTATATTCCCTGTAATATAAAGCCAATTAAAGCCAATACCCAATACCAAACTAACAAATACAGAAGCCTACATATCACCCTCAAATTCTTCCCTTTCTTTGTCAATCCTATACTATGAGTTCTATACTTCATCCTTCTTTTAAATCTATCCCTATTTAGCTCTTACTGGCATTACCTTGTTTAAAGACTCTCGGTCCTGGTTATGTAGATTCCTGCATTATGCTGTTCACTTCCTTTGATTCTTAATATATTTTTTTAAGATTTTATTTATTTATTTATTTCAGAGAGCAGAAAAGAGAGAGAGTGTGTCAGCACAAGCATGAGCAGGGTGAGAAGCAGAGGGAGAAGCAGACATGCCACAGAGCAGGGAGCCCAGTGCCAGGCTCCATCCCAGGACACTGGGAACATGGCCCAAACCAAAGGCAGATGCTTAACCAACCGAGCCACCCAGGCACCCCTTCCTTTCACTCATGAAAAAATAAAGTCCTTTAAAATATATTTACAAATTCCATCAAGTCATTTTACTGCTCACTATTTCGTTGAACATACCCTGCCCCTCCATCCTGAGACCTCATCTTTCTCTCCAGTGAAGTGTATATGTAAGTGTTTTCAGCTTGATGCATTATTTACAGGTGTAATTTAAACAACATGTTTTATACTTTTATTACCAACATTTTAATTAAAATCTCACTATAAATTCATTAGAGAAGTGAGGGATTCAGAGAAAAGATGATAATAGAAGACTTTTCTTAACCTGTCAATACATGAATCATCGTACCTTCTTCTAAAAAAAACTATCGTAGCTAAATTAGATCAAGTTCCACTGGTGATAGTCAAGTTTAATAAATCACCTTTAAACCACTTTTACTTTCATATAAAAGCTTAAAATAGAATTATAAAAATCAATATGCTAGGGAAGAAAAGATAAAAATCAAGGAAACAGAATAATAGATACGTAAGATTATGTCTGATGGAGTAATTGAGAAGAAAATACTTTTAAAAGAAGAAGAAAAAGCCATAAAGGAAGCAATTTAGAATTAATGAAATAGACATTACCTTTTTTGTTCTTCTTTTACATATTCAACCATAATTTTGGCAAAGTTGTTTAACTGAATATACTTGGCATGCACTCAATTTTGTGATCCATTGCAAAAATTTCATACATTTAAAATTTATTATGAAATTACTTAATGTAATTTTCACACTTAAGTCATATTTGAGAATCTTATCAAACACCTATGTTTAATGATTCTTGTGAGTGACTAATTTTTGTGTACTTTTGTTTTTTAAATTAAAATATTTTTATTTGTGGGGCACCTGGATGGCTCAGTTAAGCACTGGACTCTTGATATTGGCTCAAGTCATGATCTCAGGGTTATAAGACTGAGGCCTGCATTAGGCTCTATGCTCAGCAGACAGTCTGCTTCTCTCTCTCTCTCTCTCTCTGCCCTTCCCCCTGCTTGTGCATTCTCTCTAAAATAAATGAATAAATCTTCGAAAATATATTTGTATTTGTCATCAGATACTTGTTGGGTTGTCATTTTCCTCTAGATGACAATTTCACTGAGTTGAATAATGTCTCCCCCAAACTCATGTGTACCTAAAAACACAGAATGTAACCATATTTGGAAACAGAGTGTTTGCAGATGTAATTAGTTACATTAAAGTCACACTGTAGTAAGTTGGCCCCTAAACCCAATGGCCGGTGTACTTATAAGAAGAGGGAGTTTTGGACAGAGACACAGACATACAGGGATAACACAAAGTGACAACAGAGACAGAGATGGAAGTGCTCCTTCCAGGAAATACCAAGGATTGTCAGCTACCACCATAAACCAGAAGAGACATGAATCAGATTCTTTCCTAGAGTCTTCAGGGGTAAGAGGGCCCCTATCGATCATTTGATTTCAGACTTCTAGCCTAAAAAACTGTGAGAGAATATAATTCTGCTTTCCAAGCTACCCAGCTTGTGACAATTTATTACAGCAGCACTAGGAAACTGATACAATAATCAAATTATTTTTTCACATTGAAATGAGATTGAGTTGTAGAAGAGGTTGTGATGACTCTGCTTGCAAAAATCTGACCAGCATATTTTTAAGATATAGCTATTTAGAGGTATGATTTTAGATAGAAGTGGATCATCAACTCCCTCAACTTTATCCTTTTCCTTGCCCTAAAACTGTAAATAAACTAATAAATTAAATAAAAGTTTTTAAGTCAGAAGATGGTTTTTAATACCCATATAATTGAAACAGGATAACTGGGTAGAGTATCTCAATCCAAGGATATCCTATCCCTTTACCTCTCTCCAATTTCTACTCCCCACCTCTAGGAAATGGGTAAAGTCCACACACAAGGCTCATGAACCAGACAGGACTCAATACCAGGTCTAAGCCACCGTTAACATCACCAGAGGCTCTTTACCGCTGTCTGTGAAAATGGGCTAAACTTCACCCTGTTGAACGTACACTGGAAATATTTCAAAATAAATAATTTAAAATGGACTAATTTTTCAAAGGAAAAGGTGACCTTGGAAAACATCTGTTTCATTTTTCTCATTTTAAAGGCAAGAAAACTAAGATCAAAAGAGCGCAAATGGCTTCCCTTGGCTGCACAGATAATTCAAGATAGAATCATAGCTTGAAACCACACCTCCAAACTTTCTTCACCCCCATTGTCCTTCCACTCAGCTCCCACCTGGTATCTGGCTTTAATCAAATGTCACACACTCCCTCACCATTTCTCACATTACAAGAAGTAGTCAAATGTGCTTTCTTTGGTTTTGCTTTTGTGAAACTTCTATGTTCAGAGTCTTCACATCATATTTTTAATACGGCAAAATGTACTTACAGCTAAATAATGCACTCAGCACAACTCCTTCTTCTTGTGAGAATTAGTGTTTGTGGCAGATGCTAGATTGACAGACTTGAAGACTTGTTTTCAAATCATTACCAGAATATTTAAATTGTTTAAAAAAAAAGTAGAGCAAATAACTGTATTTATGTTTACCAGCCTAGAATGATTTTTCAATATGTCAATGGATTGTGAGTAAGTTCCACAACAGAGATTGAAGATGGTTACAAATTGTATCTTTATCCAACAGAGATGTTGTAGTAAAACACACACACAGAAATACGATAAACACATACACCCCGCACACACAGAAACACACACATGCATATAAATGACAAAAGCAAAACTGGCTTGAGAAACAGAAATGTTCATTGAGAAATCTACCATAAATTTGAAGTTGTAATCAATGGCCAAGTTCTGGTCATGCTTGATGCCAAAAAGAAAAGTAATGGCTAAGCAAATACAATTAATCACTGTATTTACATAACTATCATCTTCCGATGTAAAGAGCTACCCTGGTGAGTGCTATAACACTTGTCAATTAGTTCTAATTAGTGTTTCTGCCTCTAAAGGCTTGACTCCACTTTCAGTGACAATTGTTTGCTTGCCTATCTTAACAACTACTGTACTAGATAGGCTGGCATGAGGTCTGCTACATTTTAAGCATCAACTATCCAGACCCAACACCCCTACTCAGGTAAGCAGTGCCATGCTGCTCTCTGCATAGGTACAACAATTCCTTGGACTTGTGGGCATCCAAGGAGGACTCAGTTACTGGGTGCCCTCATGAAGACAAATTACACTCCTTCCTCAACCTCCTAAAAAGCTAAAAATTTCATTACAATAATTTTTCAACAACTCGGCCTTTAACTTGGTCATGGCTTAGGATATCTATAAAGAGCTCTGAGAGCAGAGGTATGAGAGGACTGAATGGATAGACGTCTGTCCGCAAATGCCTTGAACACATAATATGGAATAAAATTTCTCCCTCGTGAGCATATTTGAAATAGGTGGTGAATATCTAGAGATGGGGATAACTAGAAATGTGTATTTTATACCTTTTTCTATATTTGCCATACCATCAGAATTCTGATTTTCTTAGAGGTGGCAACACGCACAAATCTTTAAAATTTGTTGTGGAAGTATAAATGTTTAGGTATTTTCTCTTCTGAGATTTCTTTTAAAAGACAGGACACCTGGGTGGCTCAGCCAGTTAAGCATCTGCCTTCAGCTCAGGTCCTCATCTCACAGTCCTGGGATCAAGCCCCACACTGAACTCCCCACTCAGCAGGGAGTCTGTCTCTTCTCCCTCTGCTCCTCCCCTCTGCTGGTGCTCTCTCTCTCTCTCTCTCTCTTTCTTTCTCCCTCTCTCTCTTTCTCAAATACATACATAAGATCTCTTTTTTTAAAAAAGTCAAATTATCCAGAAGACAAACTTTGTCCCTAAGTAAAGGTTATTTCCTTCTGACTTGCTCTGACTCTCCCATAGAAATTCACCTGGACTCATACAGACTCTGCTCTTTCAGTCTTGTGGAAGCTGCAGGGACAGTGTGGCAAATAGATGGAGGTGAACAATGTTCCATTCATTCTTTCGAGGATCTTGGAGTGAAGGTTTGTCCACCCAGCAAGTGGGCATGACCTTCTGGGACACTACTGCCTGTTGCATGGCCCACAATAAGGCCCGAATGGGAATCTGTCAAAGAGACCATAAGACTAAGACTTCCAGTGATTCCAAAAGATTAGCAAATATTCCCCCATGGAGAAGAGAAAGAAAAAAACATCAATTTTCTCTATGATAATGGCAGCTGAATTTTCTGTCCTAAATTAATCATTGTAAACCAAAACATATCCATAGGAAGTTAAGAAAATTCAGAATCTTTCTTTCAACAGGTTGAGATGGTAGAATTTTTTCTAAGTTCAAATACGAAAGTTAGGAAATCAGGAACTCAGGAGAACTGGTTCTAAAAAACTGTAGGAATGTGATCCAAGTGAAAATGCCTCATGAGAAGATTAACAGGCAGAAAGTTTTTTGTTATCTCTATTTAGAAAGCTTTTTTCTTTAATTCCTACCTACAGCAGTCTGACACTCTTATATCTGAAATGAGAACTTGAGTAAAGAGTGACAATTCCAGTATCTTAAAGTCGAAGTGTAATGTCAAATTTGCATTAAGAAACTGAATCAATAAAGGACCAAGTTCTCAAAAAATGCATTGTATGGAAAAGCTGATTATTTCATATATATCAAAATATTCCTGAATCTAGTTATGTAATATGTTCTCACTGCTTTTTTAAAAAAATACAAGCACCCAAGAAATTTCCTTAATTTTGTATAAGCTTACTATTTTTTAAGGTTTATTTATTTATTTATTTGACAGAGAGAATCACAAGTAGGCAGGGAGGCAGGCAGAGAGAGAGGAGGAAGCAGGCTCCCTGCCGAGCATCCCAGGACCCTGAAATCATGACCTGAGTCGAAGGCAGAGGCTTAACCCACTGAGCCACCCAGGTGTCCCTCCTTAATTTTTAAAATATAACTTATCTATCAAATAATAATAATAATTACTATCTAGTGGTCAATGAATCATTGGTGAAATTTATTCATATTTATAACCCAGGAATCTTTCACATCTATTTGAAAAACAAAACAAAACAAAAACATCTATTTGAGGAAATATATGTAGAATTAAGTGATTATGGGACTACTTGGCAGGAGGTGTTTGTGGGGGGCAGGTTTCAACTTTCAACAAACGTAATTATTCCTTTTATCTGTACAGAATATACATGGTCACATATGATAGTCTGAGATAATAGCTTTGTTTTATTTAATGAAGAATCACACCAAATTATGTTTTAGGTTATAAATTACAAATTATGTTTTAGGTTATAAATTACTATAATAAAATTGTTTTAAAATGATATTATAAATTGACTCAATCTTTTTGAAGGAAAATTTATAATTTCTATTAAATATATTTAATAACTATCATTTATAAAATGCTCATCATATGTTAGGTACTGTCCTAAGCACTTACAGTCATTCTTATAATAATTCTATAAGGTAGGTACTAACATATTTCATGGTATCTAAAAAGCCATTAATTATAAGGGGCATCTTTCTATTATACAAGAGAAAGACAAAACAGTGAATTATAGTATGTGAAACATTTTCTTGCCATTTGTAACTTTTATTTTTAGTTACTCAAAGAGCTCTTCTACAGTGAGATCTGAACTTTTACCATCTATCACTCCCATGGATATATAACACTGAATATATAAATTAAATCAATTGGTTGAGATTCTTCACAGTTGGGATCCAATTCTTCCTAAATACTTGTTTTGCTCATTGTTAACAATGTCTGTGTTTTTCTGTCAACTGTTACCCACTAGTCCATCAAGATTGTCGGTGATGTGATATTTCTCTAAAGAATTCTCTACTGATGTTTCTATGGTTTTCTACCAGGCTTTTGACAACTATTTGGCATCTTTTGTTATTGGCACTCTTTTTATTAAGTGAAGGTGTCAAAAGAAGGTTTTCACACAACCAGGATTCATATTCCTCCCTTCAAGGGCTTTAAATGGCCTGTTGAAGGGTTACAAGCTCCAGTCATGGAACCAGTAATAACAACCTAGGTGCACATATATCTACAATGATGTCTATGTCATGCTTCTATCTAGCTGACAAGGATTGTTAAAATGGCATTAACAGGGAGATGGGGTCCAACCTCAGAAATGTTAAATTGCTGGGATAAATGAAATAGTAGGAGACAGAAATGATGACAGACAGCTTCGTATAGTGCTCTATAGCTGACTGCATGAGTGCTGTCCTCACGCAAGAGGCAGGTATACAACTAGATCTTCTACTTACTAGCTACCTGACTTTGTATAAGCCAATCAACCTTTGACTCCTGAGTTCTCTCCTCCATTAAATAAATATAACAATAGTAACCTTGCCTTGCAAGGTAATTTTGAAAATTAAAAAGCATTAGTAAGTGATATACTTCTGGGTACTTATTCAAGAGAAATGTTCATAAATTATATATAAATCTAGAGATATACATATGGATGACCATTGTTTTTCAATGTTGAAAAATTAGAAACTCCTATATTTCTATCAACATATTAGTTATATAAATTACAGTACACACAGAATACTATAGCAGCCCCCCACCCCCACCATCTGTGGTTTTGCCTTCTACTGTTTCGGTCCAAGGTCGACTGTGGTCCAGAATCTGAGATCTTCCTTCTGAGGTCTTGTCAGAAGGGCAGTAGTAGTCCAGAGCTATGTCACAATGCTTACACCCTGTACCTCACTTTGTCTCACAAAGTAGGCATTTATCATCTCATCTCATCTCATCTCGAGAACAAGGGTGAATACAGAGCATTAAAATATTTTGAGTGAGCGTTAGAGAACACATTCACATAACTTTTATGACAGTATATTGTTACACTGTTCTATCATATTTTTAATTATTATTTTTAATCTCTTCCTGCACTTAATATATAAACTATACTTTATCATAGATATGTTGACCTAGGGAAAAAAAAACACAATATATATATAAGGTTCAGAACTATCTGTGGTTTCAGGCATTTACAGCAGTTGTGGAACATATTCTCCATGGAAAGGAAGAGATTAATGTAAATACCATTAAGAATAATGATAAGTCTACATGTGCTGACATGGAACAATAACTATGACATAATAAATGAAAAAGCAAGCTTTTAGAATACAATGGCTCCACACTTAAATAAGCAAATGCAGCATCATATATATATGCATGTTTATACTCCTATGAACATATGTATATGTTTGCATATTGTTTTTTAAATGTCTAAAAGCTTGTTACCCAAATATTAATAGTGGTTGTATCTGAGAGATACGATTTTCTATACTTTATCCATTTCTCTATTTCTTAAAATTTTATACAATCAGAGAAAATTAAAATTACTCTGGGACTATAGAGTTATAAGTTATAATCTCATTTAACTTATACATTTAGGTAGATATTAAAAGAGAAAACCAGGGTATCTGGGTGACTCAGTCAGTTAAGTGTCTGCCTTCAATTCAGGTCATGATCCCATGGTCCTGGGATCAAGCCCTACATAGGACTCCCTGCTCGGGGTTGGGGGGGGGGGGGTCTGCTTCTCCCTCTCCCTCTGCTGCTCCCCCTGCTTGTGCTCTCTTGCTCTTTTTGTCAAATAAATAAAATCTTTAAAAAAGAAAACCATGTATACCAAGAAAGCGTTAGAAAAATAAAATGAATGTCACTAGATCTGAGCAATGAATTTTCTGAACAATTCATCAAATTTTTTTCTATCAACCAATATTCACTATAATTATATCAGTGTATTCTTTCAACATCTTTTGACTTTCCCGACTTAGTCTTCACAAACTTTTCCCTACTTAGATCTAAATGGGGAGTTCTCTAGCTAGCTAGCTGTAGCAGACACCTTCGCCCCTCCTGGTAGAAGCAGTCCTACTGAAAAGTGTAACCTATTTCTGACTTCATTCTCTGAATTGTGAACCCTGCAGGTTCTTGTGATCCCCTGCACAACTGAGGTTTAGGAAACTGCTCGCCTCTGTCTGGAATCCACTTTTCCTATGTCCCAATCAAGTAGGACACAGAGCCTTACATAAGGGTATTTGATATACAAATGCTCTCTTCAGAGCCAATCCATGGACTTTATCATTAAAAACTAAGGTAAGGAAAATTCATTGCACAGAAGAAACAAAAGTAATAGAAGCCAACAGATGAACAGAGAGATGAGGTGACAGGCAATGCTTAGAAAATGTTTATATATAAATGAGAATATATGCTAGCTCATATTAATTCAGGAAATACTTTGTGTCCTGCCACCAAAGAACAGGCATAAACCAAGAAGCTTACAATGACCTGCTATCCACAGGCTTTCTGCATCTCCATTTCATTAAGGCATCTTGGCTATCAACTAAGGGATTTTCTCTCCCGAAACCATGCATATTCCTCTTTATTCTTCTTTAATTGATTCTTTTGTGCAGGTCCTAAAAGATAAGCTTCTTAACACAAACATCTTGACATCTTTATTATTAAAATAAAAGCATAAATCAGTACAAGGCTTTGGAGAGGTAACTAAGAAAAAGACTCCTATGCAGATTTCTGAATTAACATCCAAATCATACTTTGATGAATGAAGAATACTGAATTCTTAATATGGGTTTGGAACTTTACTAACTGGTATACAAGGATTATCCAATGAAGTGCTGGCAAACCTGCATTCCAGGAAGGAAATGGAAAACTCTAATTTATAGCATTTGCCAATTTCCATGGTATAAATACTGCCCTCATGGCTAATTTTAAACTACCACGATTTTAATACCCAGCTCTCAAAATTCCAGAATAGTTAACAATCGCAGCGCATCATTACATTCCATCCTCAAAACAAAACTTTTGATTGGAAATTATGACCCACCTCTTAAATATGTCTAAGCTGAGAAAGAAATTAGTGACGTAATTCTCCCAAGTTTACAATGTTAGTGAGGGGCCAGGGGTTGTCTTTCTTTGCTTTATGCTTTTGCATATGTAGTATAATTCTAATCCATTTCAGAGAAAAATGCAAATTAGCAACCAAAGAATGAACTAAATCAGAAAGAAAAAAACCCACAGCCAAACTTTCCTCTGGTGTGCTATTTGCCTAGAAAAACCTGCCACGGTAATGGATTCCAATGGGGTGTATAACTTAGCAGTTTGAAAAAAAAAAAAAAAAAAAAAAAAAAAAAACTCTACCTTGAAAACAGAACTGACAAAACTTTCATACATGCTTGACATCTTTTTCTTAAGATATTTTTCAAGACCGTGTTTAGCAGCTACAAAATAAGAGTTAATCAAGGACCTAAATTTGCCAGATCCATAATGTGGTGATATTTAGTTGGGGAAAAGTCAAGACCTTCCCTTATAATTATTACTCATCATTTAATAACAACTATCATTCTACAATATTAAAATATTTCTTGAAAAGAGTAAAAAGAATAACTCTTAAGGAGATGTAGCAAAATAGGCCCGAGAAAAAGAGATTTAGAAACATGGCATGGATGATTTTTCCATATTAATTATAAGCACTATCTTTTCAAGGAACTCATGGTAATGAAGCTGTTTCCAAAGAGATCTAATGTAGTGGAAAAAAGAAAAAAAAAACCTGACCAGGTACATTACTGGGCACTGAAACCTGAGTTTGAATCCAAGTATTTTTATTTGTGATCTGTGTATATCCGTGAGTAAGTTGTTTGATATTTTTCTGAGGAAAAAAAAGTTATTGTCTAGATTCAAGTGATACGATGATAACAGCAGCTAATTTTTTTGATCCATTTGAATGTTCCAAGTCCTGTGCCAAGTGATTCACATACACTGTTTCATATAATCCTCTCAACTCAAGTGAGAGAGTTCCTACCTCACTTTACCGAAGAGAAGCTGCCTTGCTTAGAGCATGAACTATTAACCGGGAGAAGAGAGCTTTGGGGCCACAGCTTCTAACCAACAAACCTTCTTATTCATCACACTACATTTTGTATGTATGTCATGAAAGGGGATGATGAGCCCTTTGGAAACTGAAATGATGTCATCTCCAAAAGGTTGTGATTTCATGAGATCTGTAACTGCATCATGTTCTTCTGTCTATCCCCAACTATGGCAACACACCAAATATGTGAATGAATACGAGAATGAGTGATTGTGATATTGACAATGGCTAAGCATCATCAATACTGTATTGGGAACACTATCATAACCTAGATCTCAAATACGTGCACACTTGGTTAAATATTTTGGAAAAAACTTCCAAAAGGTTTGGGTTCGAGCAATGATTAGTAAGGTAATTGATAAGATTTGCCATCCAATTTTAAATATATCAATGTATTTGTAAGAGATTTATTAGAAGTTATTTTTCTGCTGAGTGGTCATTGAAAGACCTTTGCTTTGGGGCACCTCGGTGGCTCAGTAGGTTAAAGCCTCTGCCTTTGGCTCTGGTCATGATCTCAGGGTCCTGGGATTGAGCCTATATGGGGCTCTCAGCAGGGAGTCTGCTTCCTTCTCTCTGCCTGCCTCCCTATCTACTTTTGATCTCTGTCAGATAAATAAATAAAATCTTAAAAAAAAAAAGATCTTTGCTTTGAATGCTTCAGAAAACATTTCTGGATCATATCACCCTTTTCCAAATTGTGAAAATATAAAAATTTGTCTTATCCCTCCCTCTGATGTTACCTACATATGGATATTTACCATGACAAGGACTCATAATGAGGTATTTAATAAAAATAAAAAGTGTTGATTAGAGATTTCCAAATTAATTTGTATGGACCAAAATAGCATACATTAGTGGAATTTTGCTTAGCTTCATCTTGTTTGATTTTTTTTCAGTTTTTAGAGTTGCCATTAATTATTTTAGGCTAATAAGACCAACATTACTAGGATAATCTCTGTTTAGAACAGTTAATATTTCTGCTACATCCCACATATATGAAACCTTATGCTCTAAATCACAAGGGAATGAGTACAATTCATTATCAAATAAAAACAAAAACAAAAAGATAACAAACAACACATGGCCTACTTTAATGGATGAGAATGGCAAGCTTCTTTTTCACAGGGCAAAAAATACAATCTCCCTCATTATAAACTGCTCTAAGCTTTTAAAATATCTTTTTTTTTTTTTGGTTACCTTTTTAGAGTATTTTGTGAAAACTTCCTTTCCTTCTACGTAGTTAATTTCCAATATGATTTCTGGTTTATTCATTGTCTTACTCTCCATAGTCTGCTCTTTCATGTATATTCTCTTTTTCTTTCTATTTATTTTATTAGACTTTGGACAGGGAGTGTCACTCACTTTTCTTTCTTTCTCTGGCTCCTTACACAGTACATGGCCTACAGAGGAAAACCTTAATATACATTTCTGCTACAATGAAGAGTTGTTCAGTCACTCCATTTTATTTTCACTCTACAGCTCTTCATTGTACAACCTGATATTAACAAAGAAGTCAGTGAGGGTGATGTGGGGGGGGGGTGCAAAGGGAGAGAATGTGTGATCGATTTTTCCACCTTTAAGAATTTTTCTAATTTTTCTAACATTAACCTGAGCATTGTCAGACACAGAACTAACCGTTGGGCCAAACAGTCTTTCATGAGAGTTTCTGAAGAGTAAATGACTTAAAGGATTTTTTTTCCCCCTCAGCAATTAGCCAGCATAATTTTTGTTAAAGATTTTTTTATTTATTTGACAGAGTGAGAGAACACAAGCAGGAGGAGCAGCAGAGGGAGAGGGTGAAGCAGGCTCTCCGCTGAGCAGGGAGCCGATACAGGGTTCGATCCCAGGACACTGGAATCATGACCTGAGCTGAAGGCAGACTAAGCCACCCAGGTGCACCTAGCCAGCATAATTTATTCACTGAAGGGGGTAAACTGGGATAATCCATAGAGATTCTTATATTCTGTAGAACTAGCAACACATACTATCTCCCATTCTTCAATATAAGTATGTTCACCCACTACATCAACACAAAAGGTTAACAAGAGTTTCTTACACTTCTTAAAGATGGACCTTATAGATAGACTGTGACCTAAAGATTTGTGCCACATCTTTCTTGATACACTAGACCATGAGTACTCTCATAAAACTCCTCCACAGTTGGCACACCCAGCAGGTTGGCTTTGACTCAACAGATCATGAGATACTATTACAGTCCAATATATTTATAATCTCGGTACTCCTCGACAAGGAATTTCGTGTTTAGCCAGTTCCAACCCAAGAATAACATAATTATAATTTTTTTTTTAACTCAAGTTCACTAGATTAAGAATTCTGAACTTTGGTTTCCCGGAGGAATCCTCAAATCCTCCAAGATTTGAAACAGCTTAGAAAAGAAAAAGATTGGAGGTAGTGGGGAGGGAATAATTTGTGCCAACATGATGTCTTTGTAGAGTCATTTGATTCTGTCAGCCCAGTAAATAAAAAGAATAGAATGCAGAACAACTGGGGTATTTTATCAACCCCTTAGAGCTTAGCCTAAGGGTAAATGTTCTGGGGAGGAATTCAAAGGAAGCTGAAAAGATTGCAAAGAAATTTCAGTCCTTCCTACTCTGCTGGTTAAAATGACCATCCCACTGACTAAGCTTTGTGGGGACTCCAGAGAAGAGAGATATCTCATCTACTCTAAGGGCCTCTGGATTTGAATATGGCCAAAACCCCAGGCATTAAAACTGCAATCTGATGAGAGAATTGCAAAAGAATGATTCCCATTTTAGCAGCTTTGTAAAAGAGCATAAAATGTTGTTATAAGGAAAACATCCTGCCTGGCTGGCTGGCTGGCTGGCTGATTCCCTTCCAGACTCTCCTTGTAAGATACTGTTCACCAGACTAGAAAGGATATAAAACTGTGGAACAAGTTTATCAAAGTGAACCAAGAAGTGACCCAACAAAGGACCCAGCAGAATATCATGCTGGAAATTCATTCTCCCAGGAAAAAACATACAAGAGTACACTTTGTTTGAAGAGCTCTGATTAGAACTTCAGTGTTAGGAGAACCACTAATGGCAATGGCACATGGGACACTGGCACAGGAGAGCACTGGTATACGAGTGACAGGGGTTTGCTAGCTCCAATCAATCAGTGCACTGAGGCATCAAAAAATACTTATATCTTTTGTATGTGGGACACTGATAGGACACACTTTTTAAATTGCTACATTCGAGCAAAGCAACTAGCTATCGTGTACTCTATAAAACAGCATTCGTGAGTAAATGCACAAGCATAAAGCTAATGATGTTTTAGAGTGGGGAGAGATCATTTCCATCAAAAATCTTTAGAGAAGGACTCATGACTGAAGTAGAATCTGAGCTGGTCTCGACAGGTGGCTAGACACAAAGAATGAGGAAATGCACGAAGTGGTCCACATGTGGTAATGGAAGATGGAAAACTGGAAAAGCAGGAACGCACGAAACATATTTACAGCATGTGTGAGCACGGTGAGCATGTATATACAATGACATATGCACACAGACTTGCACAGACGTGTACACATATGTTGAGATGTATAGATGTAAATAGAGAGACAAACACAGAGAGAGACGGGTCTACCTATCGATCTCTGCCTTCTCTTTTTGTTCCTGTTCTGTTTCCCTCCTCTTGGCTGCAGGACCACTTACTAGATTTGTGACCCTGGATTGGTTACTTACTCTCTCCCAGACTCGGTTCTCTTAAATGCAACGTGGAAATAATCATCGTCCTTACTCAGTTGTTGTATAAATGAAAATGAATGTTAATAGGCTTAAAACAGAGACTAGACCATTTTAAGCTCTCAAAACATGTTTGCTGATATTACTGTTTTTAATACCATCTCTCTTCATTTTTTTATGGTTCTTTCACCAGAATTTGAGCTCTTTGAGGGCAGAGAATATCGTATTCATTTTTGACTCTCAACATCTAGTACATTTCCAGTAGAAATGGGGCTCATAACTAACTCTTGAATGTTGTACTGATTCCTCATTCTATGTACCTGTACCACATTTACTTATCATAGACTCTCCAACTTCACATGCTTACGTTCCCAGACCTCCTCTCCCTAGACAGCTCTAGGTGTTCCTTCCTTTCTTGGCACTATGGGCATTGCTTATCTAGGGTTGTACTTAGCCTAATGGTTGTTATAATTCATGCTATTAGTTTCACCTATGGAATTTCAGAGCAAGTAGAAGTTGTAATCTGCAATTAGAAATCCATGATTCCAGCTTTTGACCTCCCAATGTTCACTAGCTAGATAGCTAGTGAACTCAAATGTGAACACTAAAAGAACATGTATCTAAAAAAAATACCCAGTTAACATGTTCTGCAAGTTCCACTCCCAGTAACTTATATATCTACATTAAAACAATTTGTTTTCTACAGGTGAAATGTACCATTATGCCGGCCTACATCCTGCAAAAAAAAAAAAAAAATCTATTGACATACACACTCTAGAGGGTTAAGGCTAAGTTAAAAGATTATTCCCTTTCCCAGCTACTTAGATTACCAAAAAAGATAGCCATATAAGATTACTTCGCCTTTTCTGACTTTAAAAAGTTGCCTGCTTGCTACCTTTTTTTATCTGAAGCCTGTAGGCAGATTCTAATTTGGCCCTGCAAAAAAATCTGTTTGGCCCTGGGCTGAGGGAAGATGTTAATTTTCATGACTGTTTTAGAACACATCAAAATTCAGTATGCATTTTTTCAGGATTTCAAAGCAATATGCTTAAAACATGCAATTTAGAACTAGAACATATAGAGCATTTAAAAATATTCAGGTTTTACCAAGAATCCATCCGGTCTATTATTGCAATAAGTAGGATACAAAGATATCTTTATCTGGTTGTGAATGAAACTCCATCTACTTAGAAAAAAGTTCGAAATAAAATTTTAGCTCTTTTAATTCTACAGAGGTTTTCTAGCTTTGACAGTAGAAATTTGGTGTAGTTGAAAAGAAAGAGATTATAAAATTGAATATGCATTAAGCATTTCTCAAAAATAATTGTAAAAGAAAACAGTTTCTAGTCTTTAATAATTATCTTTAATATAGCTTAAGGAACATTCTCAGCTTAGTCAACAAATGTAACAAAAAATGAGTAAGAACATGACTCGTTCCACCATGAAGGTCTGTAAAGACCAGCACGTTGGACATTGCCATGGACTTTATCCACAGGATTTGTGCTCTCTTATTTCAAGCAGTGGTGACTCCTTCCTGAGACCAGTGGGTAAGAACTTTTAAAAACAGTCCAAAAGAAATGAATTGGTAAATCTCTACCTCATACATGGCAGAATGACTTCTCATCAGTCTTAACAAACGTATTCCTATTGGGTTTGCATTGCCCTGTCCTTCCAGAATGCCAGAAGTCGGAAGCTGAATGGAAACGTTACAGATGTTAAGTCTTTGTTAGTCGAACCAAACGAATGTTGTGGAGACCCATTCAGTTACTTTCTGTTCCTCCCACGCAAAGTCCACATATGTCTAGTATCAAAATGAGATCAAGAATGAAATATTGAGGGGCACCTGGGTGACTCAGTGGGTTAAGCGTCTGCCTTCAGCTCAGGTCATGATCCTGGAGGCGAGGGATCCAGCCCCTCATCGGGCTCCCAGCTCAGCAGGGAGTCTGCTTCCCCTCAGCTTCTCAGCTCACTCATGCTCTCTTGCACACATGCTCTTTCTCTCTCCTCTTTCTCTCTCTCTCAGTCAAATAAATAAATAATATTTTTAAAAAGAGGAAGAAGATGATCTTGCACAGCCTCATACTCATGTAAAGACTTCACAGGCTTCAGTTGAAAAAATTAAAAAGCAAGAGAGAAATGTTTCATCATAACTCTTAGGACCACTTTCTTAGGTGAAGACTAGCTGCTGAGGGTTTTGGCTCCACTCACAGATAAGGGACCTGAAATTCACCTCTGAAATATAGCAACAATTTAGCAGTTTTTCAGAGGCAACTGGTTTTCTATCATGTATTTTTGGCACAAAATTCAGCTTCTGTTGAGGCACATTGCCACTTCCTAGAAATAGATGCTCTATGATCACAAAGGTTAACATCACTTGAGAGTCTACAGTGTGCCAGTCTCTGCTCTAAGAGTTTCACACATATCTCATTTAATGTTACAATGACATATAGAAACCTCCATTTTGGGAAGGAAGCTGAGTCTTGGAAAGGTAAGTAGTCCAACCAGTCACAGGTAGGCACAAGCACAGCTGAGATCTGGGCACTGGCAGTCCAACCCTAGGGCCCTCACAAACTACCCTGCTACTTCTGGGGAAAGTATAAGAAATCTAGATTATGCGCTAAGTACCATACCAGTTAATACTATAACACATGCAACTATCATTTCAAAAAAACCCAAAAACTAGACAAATGGCAAGAAATCCTGCTTGCATGTTCCTAAGACGCAGTTCTATCAGGTTCTCTTTCAGTAAATTCCAACAAGGCTCAGCTGAATTCTTTCACTGAACTTTTACTATAATGTTTTTACAAACCACAGTTTCTGATCAATGATGCTTTCGCTGTGGAACTGAGCACATGGTAATACTTACCCCGTTATACTTTGAAATCCAGCCCTCTATTTACCAAGCATAAAGGCAAATGCCACTTAAACTACTCTTAGTTCCATCTTTCTGATGTTCAAGCGCAGGAACAATTATCTCCATCAATATTTAATGGCCTAATCCTAAACAGACAGTGCCACAGTGTAGGCAATCGTCCTGTTAACATGCTGTTCATTTTCGAGCGTAGAGGCAGAAATGGACTATACAGTTACTGAAAATGCACAGCAGTACATTTCCCTAAGGTAAAATTCTCTGCACATTCTCTGGTCTACCTTCATTGATAATAAGGGAATTAGAAACATTTCAGAGTTGTGTTCAGTGGGTTAAGCTTATTCACTCTTTAAAATTCATGGAGAGAAGGAAGCTTTCTCAGTTTTCCAGTTTTTTTTTTTTTTTTAATAACAAGGTTTGCAACTCCCCTACTTAAACCTAACATGTCTCATGTTCCCACCTACCTGCCATTTAATTTTGTTTAGTTTAGTGGGGTTTTTTTCTTTTTTGTTTAGTTTTGTTTTTAACACTTTAAATAGCTTTTATTGTTACCAAGAATCATTGCCTAGGTACTTGACATCCAGACCCCTGGACTTTGATGAGAAATCTTTTTATGAAATATGAGATAAGAATGCCAATATAACACAAGCCATAAGAAATTTCAATGCAAATAATTTTTACAATTGCAACATGGGTAGAGAGTACTTCAGTCGCCTAAATAATTTCATTGAGAAGATCACAGTGTTGACTGTATGATCAGTTCTTTTTCTCTTCCTACTTTTATAAAAAAATTGAAGCCTGGGGTAGAAGGATGTAGGAGGTAAACTGCCATGTAAAACCATTCTTCAGGAAAAAATAACTTAGAGGAAATGTGGGCAGAGAAATCACGGAAAGATTCAAAGAGCAAGAGTAACCATGGAAGAAACAAAGGATCCTTCTCTGTTTATTAATAGGCTAAATACATTCCTGGCAGCTGTACTTGAGAATAAAGTCTGTATTATCTTCCCTGTGACTTCAAGGTTGACCCTAAATCTATCTAACCTCCTCTAAGTCTGATACAATTGGTTTTTAAGCCCAAGTTAGTTACGATTTTTTACTGAATAGAAAATTTCAACAAGTTTCCCTCTCAAGGTGGTATATTACTTAGAAACTTTCAAGACACTTCCCTTCTTTTTCCTCCCCTTTTTTGTATTTCTTGAGTATCCAGATTTGCAAGTGTTAAAATAAATATCAAGTATCTTGTCAATTTTAAGGGATAAGGTTCAAATACGTTTCTTCTACGTATGAGGTAATAAATAGCAAATTTGTCCATGTTGTCCAACTGGGGTAAAAGCGAGAAGGTTGGAGCAATTCAGAAATCTGGTGGCCTTCAGTGAGAATGGTAATAGACACTTTTTACAGATTTGAGAGGAAGGGACTTCATGTCTTTATACGATTCTCTAGTTCTTGTAACACAAAGTGCAGAATGTCCTCGTGAGACTATTTCTTACTCCTTTGCCAAATACAGTTCTTAAGTACTATGTTTATATAACCATCTGCCATGTTTACATAGCAGAACTCAAAGGCAGAAATCTCTCATTTGTCAGAAGCATGGCCATGTCCATAAGCCTATCTAGTATATAAATTATTTTGGAGTAAATTAGAATCTTTCTCCATTAATGCTCATTCACTTAAAAGCAGGGTCAGGCCTAATGCATAGTGGAGGGGTGGGTGGCTTTGTCTTAGAAAACCCTGTCTCCCTCCTGTTCTCCTCCTCCCAGAATCTAGTGACTGCTGATTGCCTGGTATTTTCATCCCATATCTGACCGAGACAATGTTTCTGCCCACCTTCCTGCCTTTATCCATTCAACAAATATTTATTGAGCACTTACCACATGTCATCAGGCAGTGGTCCAGGTAAGTACTGGAGTTATGTCAATGAACCAAAGAAAGAGTCTGGCCCCGTGCAGCTTGTATCTAAGAAAAGAAAAAGGAAAGAAATAACAAATATAATAAGTGCATGAATTATATAGGATGTCAGCTGATAATATGGCTATGGAAAAAAAGAAAATAAAGCTGGGGAAGTGGAGGAAGAGGACTGTACTTTCAAATAGAGGCCAAAATGGGCCTCATTGAGAAGGCAGCTCCTGGGTAAAGAAGTCAGCCATATGGAAGTCTGAAGGAGAGCTTCAAGGAGGAAAAGGCCATTGCCCAAAGGCCCTAAGGTCAGAGTATGCTTGATGTGTTTGAGGAGCCACAGGGAGGCCACTGTGACTGAAAGAGAGTGAACAAGAAGAGGTATAGGTGAAGAATCAAGGGAAAAATAAAACAGACTTAGGGAGGTGTGGGCATCTCGAATAGGCCACTGGGAAACGCTGGCTTTTAATCTGTATTAAATCCCATTCCACAGAGTTCTGTGCTTTGTTAACACTCAGCATTGACCAGATCGATGATACATTTATTTACTCATTCATTCCATTCTTTATTTATTCATTCTTCCAACAAACACTACGGACGGCATAATAGATAATAGGCCTCATGATAGACAGTAAGGCTCTAACATCAAGCAAAAGCAGACATAATCCCTGTCCTCAAGGAGTTTATGATCTAATGAAGAAGACAGATAGCAATCTGACAATCACGGGAGAAGCGCTGTGAGGAAGAATCCTTCAAAGGTGCAGGATGCCGCAGAAGCCCGAAATAGGGAAATGTGACTTACTTATGTTGGGCAAGAACAGGGCCCTGAGAAAGAAAGCAATCAAGCGGCAAAGATAAATAGGCATTAATTAACTAGGCAAGCCAGAGACAAGTGCCTAGGAGAATGGCAAGAAGAGCATGATGGCAGGAGACTAAAGCGGTTAGAGCCTGAGAGCCAGAGGAGCGGCATGGGGGTGAGTCTGGACAGGTGGGGCAGAAGGTAGGGATGGAATGTGCTAGGGCTCAAAGGCCATAACAAGCAGTTTGTCTTTATCCTAAGCCCATTGGGAGGCCACTAAAAGATTTTAAGTAAGGTGGTGACCTGACTGGATTTAAGTTTTAAAGATCACTAATCCATATTGAATATGTATTAATGAGTTTATGTGTCTATCCTCTAGATAATTCATTTGCATTTTAAAAGGAGCCTTATAGAGATAATCCTGAATCCAAGCAGATCCTGGTGGGAATTTTAAATATTGCAGCAAGCTGATGAGAAAGAACAAGTGAGGTAGGGAAATCATTGAGCGGCCCATCAATTCAGTCAGAGAAGGAAGTCAGATACTACGTATTAAGCTTGTAAAATATGGCTTTCATTAAACTATTAAGATGTCAGGGAAGAACAAAATATTGGTTTTGTGTGAATACTAGATCCCTTTCACTTCTTTGATAAGCATTTTGAGCCCTAGTGATGTTAAATGACTTTCCCAAGGTCACAGAGAAATTTCGTAGCAGTTCATCCAGTGTAAATGGATTCCAAAAAAAAAAAAAGCAAAATGGGTAAATTAATTTAAGACTCATACTAGAAGGTGTAGGCATATTAATGACTCCTAACTCTTTTGTTTTTACTTCTAAAACTTTATGGAATACTTATGTCCATACAGCCTTAAAAATCCTTCTGTTCTTTGGGCACAGTTCATAAATCCCAGTCGATTGCCTCCTGTGCGATATCTTCCTCACAGGTGTGTGTTGAGACTTCTCAAATTAGTCCTCAGAGGGAAAGCTGTTCGGTGAGTACCCCTTCCTCTCCATCCTCAGCGCTACCCTTTCCCACTACTACCACTGCCACCCATACCCACCTCAGTCAACAAATATTAAGAGTACATCAACTATATACCAGACAGCCTGATAAAATATGAAGATTAAAAAAAAATCCCTGTTTTCCAAAAATTCGGTAGAGTGAGAGCAATTGGCAAGTAAATGAATAGTCACCCAAAAAAGTCACAGTTTCTCTTTAAAGTTGGACACAGGATGCTGTGGAAGAAGACAAATGTCACACCTAACTCCACCACAGATGAAGGAGGCTTCACAGAAATGACATAAGCTGCCAGTTTTGAAGGATATGTTAAAATCTACCTCTGGATTGAGCAAAATAAGAAGGGCTTTTTTGGTTGTTATTTGTTTTGTTTCATTTTGTTTTAGATTATATGGAGTTGACACACCTCAAATTAATTTTGCTCAGCTGTCTTCTGGTATGATGTTATCAGCCTATATTGAGGGTCCCAAAATGAAACATTTCAGTGAAACTCATCATTGTTCATATAAGACCTTATCCTGTGTCCTGTGATTAACACGTGGTCTCTTAGGCCCATCTGGTACCAACATGAGGAGTAGTTGAACTTCCTCAGAGTTCCCACTGTTGTTGTTTTTTTTCTCCATTATGGATGTTGTATATTGCATGACCAAATAAATTTCCTTTATCCCATTAGAAAAAGGGGGCAAGACTTGAACCTAAATTCTTCAGACTTATTACTTCTTATGAGTTGCATAATTCTATATATTCTATGTATTTTAATACATGTACAGACCATTACAATAAAGATACAAAACAGTTTCATCATCCCCAAAATAATGACATCCTTCTTCTACTACAACACCAGCAACCTCTGCTGTTCTCCACTACTATACTTGTCTTTTCTCAGATGTCTTATAAATGAACTCAACTATTACATAGCCTCTTATAGCTGGAATCTTTCACTCAGCATAACATCATTTATGAGACTCATCTAGATTGAGACGTGTATCAGTAGTTTGTTCCTTTTTATTGTTCAGGATTCTCTCACAAGCATGGGTAAATCACAGCTTGTACACTCACCCATTGGAAGGCTTGGGACTTTTTTTTTTCCAGTTTGCAACAGTAACATTCAGAACTGCTATCAACATTCAACTAAAGACACGATACCAGTATAAGGTTTAATTCCTGTAGATAAAAATCAGGAGTGATATTGCTAATTTATATGGTAGGTAAATGTTCAACTTTATAAGAGACTGCCAAAACTGTTTTCCAGAATGGATGTACCATTTTACATTCCCACCAGCAATATCTGGGAGTTCCATTTGCTTCAATCTTGTCAGCACTTGGTATTGTCAAGATTTTTATTTAAGCCACTCTAGTAGATATATGGTATGATCTCACTGAGGTTCTAATCTGAATTTCTTTAAAAGCTAAGAATAGGGTACATCTTTTCATGTACACATTTTCCTTGGTCCTTTTAATTCTATTTTAAGTCCACTTTTGCTTTTCCTTCTTTTTTTGCAATCTCTTTTAAATATATTATATAATTCTGCTTTCTCTCCATATTATTGAAGAAACTTAGGGCATTACTGGTATAAGTGTGGATATAAATGCCTAAGTTAAGTTAAATACAAAATAAAAATCACAAAAATGTAGTATTCCAACAAATTCCAATTTAAGTTCCTTATTATTCTTTTTTTTTTTCATATACGTGTTTTAAGGTCTATGAAAAGTATAAAGCACAGCATTTTTTTTTCTCTTTATTTCTAAATCTGATATTTTCTAAGCTCTGGTATAAATTCTAGAAAAAAAGAAACAGTAAATCACTGAAAGCAGACAAAATAATGCTTTCAACAAAGAACCCCATGGAATTGTCCTTTTGAAATGTTATTACATTGTCTCTGTGTATATTTGGCTCTGCCAATTGCATTCTGCAATTCCTGTTCTCTGCCAGCTCTGGAGAAGGATAGAGCCAAATAACTGTGGGTTTTTTGATCTACTTGTCACCAAAAAGTTTGACAAAAGTCTCTTAAGCATTAGAACTATAAAAAACATTTACAACAAGATCAGAAAAAGCATGAAGTTTAACTCAATTGATTCTACATTAAATCCATGGTTTCAACCAAGCTCATTAAAAGCACAAATCTTGTTGCAAACCTGGGATTATTTCAAATGAAGTGATTCATGCTTTGGATAGCTGCCATAAAAGTTTGGTAAAATATGATAGTTTCAATTAACTTTTCACTTGAAATTGTGCATGTAAAATGCACAGCTAAAAGCAATACACTAGAATACTATATCACACTAATAAAAATCCTCCATCATTCCCTTAAGATTAGGGCAAGTACCCTTCCAGTTCTGGGAAATCATTGTATTTGGTATACTTTGAATGAAATGCTTGTCTGCCAGGTCTATGAATCTAAGCTTCTAAAATCAAGAGGATTTAGCAAAGGCTTCAGAGTGACCTGTGTGTGTGTTTTTTAAGATTCTCAAGGGATTAACACTATCTGGTCCTTGTGGAGTGAGTGATTGCCTGACCCTATTGGTCTCCGTCTTACCAAAATGGTTTAAGATGGTTTACCTTGAGTCCAGTCTGTACTTTAGCAGAATTTCAAAAGCAAAGAGACTTCAATGAAGAGAGGATGACGAGTCTGACTGGAGGTATTATCTTTGCCAGGTGGCCCCTACTCCTTGCTGCGTTCAAAAGCAAAGAGAAGACCTTGCATGTCCTCTACTTGTTTGTTGAGGCCTGGACTTCTTTTTTTTTTATGATTTATCTATTAAAGAGAGAGAGAGTATTTGAGCAGGCCAGGGTCAGAGGGAGAGAGAGAATCCTCCAGCAGACTCCCCAGTGAACATGAAGCTTGATGTGGGGCTCCATCCTAGGACCCCAGGGTCATGACCTGAACCGAAATCAAAGGTTGGATGCTCAACCAATTGAACCATCCAGGAGTTGCTGGACTTCTTTAGGAGAGAAGGAAGAGAGTTAGGGACAGGGGAAAGATAGAAGAGAGACAGAGAAAGAGACAGGGGAACAGAGAAGGGAAGGAAGGAAAGAAGGAAGGGAGGGAGGAAGGGAGAGAGGAAAGAAGGAAGAAAAGAAAGGAGGAAAAAATGGCTTCTGGACACAATAAAGTCTCAACAAATATTTGTGGAGTGAATAAATGAATGAATATATATTTCTTAAAAGAAGGTATCATGGTGTAATGGATTTAGTCAATGGATAAATGATAAATACTACATTCTTTCTTGCTAGCTAGCTAGCAGAGAACTAAACAGATGGAGAAAAGATTGCTCCTGAATACAAGGGAAGGGTACTGGGAAAGGACACTAAAGGTGTGAGGTAGCTTGTGTCATTTTGCCTAGAGCCAGCCCAGTTTGACTTTGTCTCCAGGTAGATTAATTATTTGATATAGCATAGAGCGTCCATAAGCACAGGTTCCAAAGGCCGATTTCCTGAATTGAAATCCTGTTACCAATTATTGACCATCCTCAAGCCTCACCATTTCTGTGCCTCAGTTTCCTTATCTGTCCAATGAAGACAAGAGTGGTAACTATCTAATAGAGTTGTTACAAGGATTAAGAGTTAATATAGGTAAAAAACAGTTAGTAAGCATGGGGAAGCTTTCATGTATTGGTTCTTACTATTCAGTAAGAATAAATGATGAAAAGTATTATCAAACTATTGTCCAGGCTACATAAAGAAAGAATGAGGATATTGTCTTTGTGATTGTAGACCTTCAAAATATTGAATTGGTATATTAATAAAAATATTTCTATTGCAATTACTTAATTGGTTTTCTAGGAAAATCAGCCTTCTATCAGTTTAAGCACTTTCTCCTTCGTTAGGCATCTCTTGGCGATAAGTTAAATATAAGAGCCTAGAACTGCAGAGCTAAGAAATATACAAGGGGAGACATTATCCATAAGGTACCAAGAGAAGCAATCCTCACAGCCCCTGTTGGTGACCCACAGCTGTTGAAGAAAGCCAACTGCCAAACATAGGAGTAAGCGACTTACTGTGTCTTAGGTCTGGAACATAATGGCCAATTATTTATTGCCAGTAATGCCTCACAGCAGACTAAGAAGACAACCATTTTCTCTCAGTAAATTTATATTGCTTGCATTCTGGAAAAAAACAAATTGCATGTTGTTTGAATTGGAATTTGGCCATAATACCTAAAGTTAATGTTCTTAAGATTGCAAAAATTATTGGTGATGATAAGAAAACAAGACCATATTTTTATATTTTAATTTTAACCCAAAGAGAGAAAACCCCAGCAGAGTTGGCAGGAAAAGCAATTGGAAAGGACTCAACTCTTCCAAATATTCGTCAATATAGAAATGGTTTTGAACACAAGTGATGAGGAAATCCCACAGACTGAGTTGGCATAGATTAAAGAACACAGAAAGTTGAGGAGGTTTAGTCCATGCAGAATGGGAAGGACTGAACTGCCCTTAAGAAGGTCATACTACAGAGTACACCAAATCCCTATTTCTTTACTCACTAACACGTTTTCAGTGTTTATCTGTTTATTTTTAACAAGGTCACCCGTGAATCAATCGACAGCTAGTGCCAAGGGCAAAAGACAAAACTGCTCATTGACTGCTACAGGAGCTTTCAAAAACACTAATTGATCAATAGTGATCATTGGTACACTGAGTCTTCGTTCCTTTAGGGATCTTCTTAACCACAGACTTTCTCTGGAGCCAATCTCATAATGCAGCCTCCCTTTGTATCTTCAGTAACCTCATTAATGGCTGCCCTGTGCTCCCTGTCTACTTTTAATTTCTTCTAGTAATAGAAAATACTTCATAATGGAAGATTTAATTAACTGAGTTTCCAAAAAGCTATTTACAGTGAACTGGGAACATTAGCTTTAATTTTTATTGTTCAAGAATGAAGATACTCTTTTTACAACAGATTAAATGCAGCAGGAAAACAACATTTTAACCACACTAAAGTGTGGGAACCCACTGGCAAAAGTCAATTGTTCTGCTGAGAAGACAAAGGCTATGACAGTCTGATCTGAGGGGAGAGGGCCTGTTCGAAGCCTCTTGTCGTTTCCTTAACTTTCCTTGAGTAACACATAACAGTCCCCATTCACATCTACAAGAGCTCTAACCTGAATGAGAATCAGTTTTCTAACACCAGAAGCAAAACATTATAGTAAGGTGTACAAGATGGCGGGTCCTCTCCTTCCCTCTCTTCCCACACAATAGAATCTTAACATCTTTTCAAAAAATATACAAGAGGCTTTTCTAGGTGCGTTAAAGATCTACCTTTTATAGCTAGGTCCTATTTTCAAGAAGATTCAACATTGGGTAGTGTCAAAGACAGAGAAAGAAAAATCAATGTGACCTTGGGAAAACAAAGAGGTCTCGAGGTCAATCAGCTAAATATTTGTGTAGAAAAGTTTTTATAGGGGCGCCTGGGTGGCTCAGTGGGTTAAGCCGCTGCCTTCGGCTCAGGTCATGATCTCAGGGTCCTGGGATCGAGTCCCGCATCAGGCTCTCTGCTCAGCAGGGAGCCTGCTTCCTCCTCTCTCTGCCTGCCTCTCTGCTTACTTGTGATTTCTTTCTGTCAAATAAATAAATAAATAAAAACCTTTAAAAAAATAAATAAAAAATAAAGAAAAGTTTTTATAGCGTTTATGAATTTCTAACCTTTGCGTTTGTCCTGACATAAGCTTATATGCAAAACTTGGTTGGCTATGAGTTACCCAACCAGCTGACAGGTGACTCAGCGAGTCCTCCCAGTTACACACATAAACACCTAGCTGGGGCATGCATATGGCTTGCTTAAAGTGTGTCTTTAAACCCCCACAGAAAAGAGCTGCTGAATGTTACACACTAGCTATTTTTCAGAGTGAGGCTCTTCCACAGTTTTATCTTTTTCTCTCATTTACCAAATGAAATTAGACCACATTACAGACTAATACCTCATGAATTGCATCTATTAAATCAGAGCCAATTTGAGGGGTAGAGGCATATGCACACAGAAGCACTAAATGCCCTGTGAAAAAAGCAGAAAGGTAGCTTAAAGGTTTATAGTGCCAAGTAGCTTTTCATCTGTAAAAGACCTGGGTTCAACTCTTTGCTTCCAGGCTGAGTAAAACTGACATTCATGGCTCTATCATGACTTGCATCGCAAAAACCAGACTGTTGGTTTGCTAACCAATGTGGAAGCCGAACAAAGAAGGTGACACATTGCAAATTTCTGTAAAAGTGGAAATCCTGAGGGTCGATCTGCTTCTGACTCCACTGTGCAGACTAGAAGCAGAAGCTTATCTTGTAAGAGCTCTAAAGGTACTTTCAATAAAAACATCATAATTTTCATCTATGTTATCCAGAAAAGGACTTGATACAGTTCACAGGATCCAAGCTTCAAAGGCAAACACAAATCCTAATATATTTTCTTTGGGAAGGTTTAAATATCGTAGCTTTTTTTGTGTTTGGACCTCTGAAGCAACTGATTTAGGAGTTAACTTTTGTAGGAGTTTACTGCTCCCCCCAAATAATTCATTACCAATGGTTATTCTGCCTTTGCAATTAATCAGGTTTGAAAGTGCTTCATTTGGTGCATTTGTATTGTTTAAATAAATCTGGAAACACTAACCCTGTCACGTTCAGGGGTCGAGTGTGGGAATGAATCTGTAGACACAGAGGGTAAAATACTTCAAGGCGTATCCCCAAGAGATTTCCCGCTGGACAATCAGAATTTATTTTCCAAGAGGAGGGTGTCCCCGTGCAAGTGAGCCCCGTGGTGTGTTTTAAGGTCTCCTTAACCTGTCTCAGCAGATTGCATAAATCACAGCCATAAAGTCTTCCCATTCAGCATGTTAGGGCTAGAGAAAGCTGACCAGCTTCTGACCTCTTATTCTGGGCCCCAACTGACCCTAACTTAGAAGTTCAAGCGGTCAATTGCAGGTCACTGAGGGCAGCCTCAGAATCTTTTTAATTCCACTTGGACGGCAAGGTTAAATGTAAGCAGCAAGGTATTTTCCCAAGTCTGGGGATGTGCTGCTTACAGAGTCCACACCTAGATGACCAAAAGAGAAAGGAAAAGAAAAAAAAAAAAGGAGAGGAAGAAAAAACAAACTCTAAGTTGGTGTCCTCCTAACCAGCCCCACTTTGGTCAAACACCATGCAGGTCGTTTATCAGTATAATGGATCTACAGACAGCCTTAAACAATTGTCAAACATTCTTTTAAAAGCCATTAGTTTTTCAACTAATATATATCTGTTTTGTGCATTTGTTGAACCCTTCACTTGTCACTGAGAACGGCCTGTTAAGCTAAGCAGAGGCCTGATCAGTTTTCAGTGAGCGCTGAGCCTCAGGGTTCACCTGGGTCAGCCACAAGATTTATGAGGCCCAGTGCCAGTATCTGATTGGGACTGTTAGTGCTAAAGAAAGCTGACACTTCCTCCCTTTCCCTCCTCCTCAAGCTCGACACACAAAGTCCAGTGACTTAACTTGTCCATTCCCACTGGCTGCCTAAGAGGCAGCAAAATTGATGACCTGTACAGACACCAAAGTGGACATCAATAAAAAAAGATGGATGTGAACGAGTGGAGTGACATGCCTCATTGCTGAGGGGACAGAGGAGGGGAGAGAAAAGGTTAAAAAAACACTAGAAAGTTATTTATATAAGCTTCAAGGACAAGGATTTTGCCACTACTTGCCTAAGGATTTGCTCTTACAATATTCTTTCCTCTAGCTTCTAACCTTCTCTGGTTGACACCAAAAAAAAAAAAAAAAAAAAAAAAGGGAGAGAGAGAGAGAGAGAAGAAGAGGAAAAGAAAAGAAAGGAAAAAAAAGAAAGAAAGAAATCTGAAGTCTGGAGACCTCTGGTAATTCCTAGATCTTTTTATTTGTTGGCGTAAATCCAGAAAATTTTATTACTCCTTTTTGGTCACAAAAATGTGACACCATGATATGGATGAAAACTCTTGAAACATGCCAAAAAAAAAAAAAAAAAAATGTAGGGTAACATTCTAAAAAGGGACCGGGATTGACTAAGCATTACCATTGTCCTTAACTAATAAGAATAGTTAAAAGCTGAGCAGATGGCATTTTCCAGAACCTAGTAGCTGTGAGTGCTCTGAAATAACTTGCTCATGTTGAAGCATCCCCCAAGGAACTTTCCAAACACATTAGAAATTATATTCATGAAGACAGAATCCACAGAGTAGTTTACACACTCGAAATGAATGAAAGTAACTGGATTAAACTTTAGTCTACTGGACATGTTCTATCTTAAAGGGCTTGTGAGAAAAATTATTTGGTACCTTAGCTAGCTCTCCAAATTAGGTCCAAAAAAAGACAAGTAAAATGAACAGAAGAATAATTTTCAGTATTTTTTCTCAATCTCTTTTTAAATTATTTATTTATTTTTTGCAAGAGAGAGAGCGTGAGCAGGGGTAGGGGGTCAGAGGGAGAAGCAGACTCCCCACCAAACAGGGAGCCCAAAGCTGGACTTGATCCCAGGACGCCAGGATCATGACCTCAGCCAAACACAGACTCCTAGCACACTGAGCCACCTAGGCACTCATCTCTCATTCTCTCTTGATGCGCTTACTTGCCCTCTAGGATGTTTTCTGCATGCTTATATATTATGTAAATGAGATCTAAATCTAAAATGTGACCAGTGAGGTTGGGAGTGATTATGCACTCAGCCACAGCAGAAGAAATAAATGGCAGAGTCCCAAGAGCACAGTGTTTGCACGGGAACTTTCCATCCTAATTCTGCCTTGATTTTGATGCTCCCTTCCGGAAACGTGGTCTGATAGTCTACTCTCTTACAGCAGAAAAATATTGTAAAAACTATGAAATTAATTTTTAATAACTCCTGGTGTTCCAGATGATGATACCGTCTTTTATGTTGAGATAGAGCCTTATTAGATTCCAGATCAAGAGAGTAAATCTAATGCTGCCACACTATCCCTTTTGTGTGCAGAGACTGAGCTTGACATCTTCGAGAAAAGAGTTTGGAGTTCTTACCATTTCAGCAACACCAAGATGGGTCAATTTCACAGTCTACAATCCAACGCCTCTCATTGCTCTGAGACGGCAGTAGAGCATGTTTTACACTGAATCACAACAGAACTTGTGACACAGTGGAGGGATGAAGTCCTTACCTCTGGTGAATTTGTTTCCTAGCTTAGCATAGCCATTGTGTCCAGAATCAAAAACTCTCACATGAGGGGATTCTGCGAGACCCACACTCTCTTCTGCCCAGTTGCTGACCCTATCTGACTTCCTAGGTACATACAGCAACTTTTGAGCAGGAAGGTTTACTATCAAGGACGGAGTAATATCAGGCAGGTTTGGTTAGCCACTATTCCCATTCTAAAATAACATAGACTTTGCCATCAAAAAATCTGTCAGAAGAAGCCTTTACCAACCCTGATACTTTGTCTGATACCAGCTCTGTTTTAAAGTCATACTAAACCCATCTTCTCCAGGTTTCACATCCTCACCCTTGGGATTTTCACAAACTCCTCACACAGGGGCTTTTCTCCAGGCTCAACAAGCTACCCCTCATTTCTCTAAAGAGAGTCAAATCCCCACAGGGACTTCAGCAAGATCAGGAGGAAGGATTTGCATCATTGCTCTCAAGCTCAACTTAGACCTAAAGTAACTGCCAGCAGCAAAATGATGTGAGTTTATAAAATCCCTGATCTAACAGTATGTTAAGAGGGTTTTAAGAGTTTGATTGTGAGCTATCTAGTTTCGTTTCCTTTAACATCAAATGTATTTTTGTTTCTTATGATCACTATTAGAGTCATAAAGTTTGGGGATTTTTTTTATCCCCTTTCTTTAATGAAGACATGATAGAGTTGTGAGAATCACCTAGCATAGTGTTTGGCATCGAGTAGCTTTCTAATTCATTTTAAATGACCTTCCCAGCTCCCTCTGGTCCTCTTTGTAGCTGAGCCATCACCCACATAGAGGACGGACTTTCCAGAGGATATTAGCCAAAATATACAGCTCAACATTTTGACAAGTTAACAAAGAAGTCCTGAATAAAAACCCTTATTTTCTCCAGAATATCTAAGAAAGCCTCTGAAATGTCCATCCTAGATCCTGATGGCTCCTCATTTTATTTAGATACACAAGTATCATTGGAGACTTTGTCAAAAGATGTGGCTGCATTCCCTGCCCTAATCACTACATAGGAGGTCATTCCAAAAGGTAGACTGGAGATCCAAGAATGACACTTCCAAGGGGCTCAGTGCCATCTATTTGAGAGAGAATTTGAGCTCTTAGAGGGTTAAAAGTAACCCTGGTTCTTTGATGGCTAATTCTGGATCCTCTGCTGAGACACCTCTGATCTTCCATTAAACTGACAACATAGATTTCCCTTTAGCATCAGGCAGCAATAGTTAAAAATTTCCTTAAGCTGCTCAGGAATAGAGTCCCCTGTGTCATTTCTTTTGGGACCTCTTGACTGAAAAAGTGTTAAGGAGACATTTCAGATTACCTGAGTAAAGCGGAAGAATTCTTAAGTTCTTAATTCAGGGTCAGTGGTATGTGAGAAGAAGCTCAGACCATTGGGGCTGAACTGGGTTCTGCCACAAGTTTGTGGTTATCGAGCTCTGAATTCAGTCTGATGTCAGGCAGCTCTAGAGGTTGACCTTGGTCTTCTCTGAGCTGGAAATGGATGTCAAGGGAAAGTAACTTCTAGTCTCATAGGATTCTGGGAAGTGATATTCCAGGGTTCCTCCAGCATGAGGCAAATAATTGGTTCTGCCTCACCTGATATAGAAAAAAAGTATCACTGGTCTCTCTTTATGCAACATAAAACTTTCCTGGAATTTAGAATCATAATGTTATTCTTAAAAATCGGGGATTTTACCAAAGAATGAAAGCACCCTAGATAAATAACAAACAGATTAAAATCATTTTTATAGATAAAAGTTTGTCAATTCTGAGATTGTTTTGCTATTAGTTCTCTTTCCATGAGGCAGAGAATCATAGTAAATGAATCAAATTACTTCCCTTTTATCCTTTGTTGATTTTTAATGTTATTTTTCAGTTTAAAAAAATCAACACAATTACGCATGAAAATGTCTAAAAAGTTACTAAGAATTAAATTAGGGAACCAAACAATGCTGAGAGTTTAATGAATCACAACTAAGTAAATCTTCTTGAATTCATTAATCAGTATAGATGTCACAACTAAAAAATTGAGTTGTAAAGTCACTATCTCAACCTAAATCTCTATCTTATGTGTCAGTATATAGTCACACACATCATATTTTCCTTTACGAAGACAGATCATAAACTATCAATACCAGATATGCTATTCAGGTGTCTCCACATAAGATCAAAGTGTTTGAGACACCTTAAGCTTTAGTATATGCTCTATACCATTCAGGTGTCTCAGAATTAAAATTGCAAAAAATTTATTGTCAAACTGTGTCATTAAGAAAATACAGTTTTGGGGCTGACTGGGTGGCTCAGTGGGTTAAGCCTCTGCCTTCGGCTCAGGTCATGATCTCAGGGTCCTGGGATCAAGTTCCTCATCAGGCTCTCTGCTAGGCAGGGAGCCTGCTTCCTCCTCTCTCTCTCTCTCTCTCTCTACTTGTGATCTCTCTCTGTCAAATAAATAAAAATCTTTAAAAAAAGAAAAGAAAATACAGTTTTGTCAGTCTTTTTTTTTTAAGATTTTATTCATTTATTTGATAGAGAGATAGTGAGAGAGACAGCAGAAGCAGGGGAAAGGGCAGGCAGAGGGAGAGGAAGAAGCAGGCTCCCCACTCAGCAAGGAGCCCAATGTGGGCTGGATCCCAGGACTCTGGGATCATGACCTGAGCAGAAGGTAGATGCTTAAATGACTGAACCACCCAGGCACCCCAGTTTTGTTAACCTTTAGCTGTTGACAAATATAGCATGCTCAGGACAGATCAGCCAAGAACACTTTTGAAGCTTTTGCTGTATTAAATGTTTGTTTATGGCCTAATCAGGCAAATTGATGCTAACTGTCTGCTCAATTGCTAGTGATTAGAAGTCGCTGACCCATAAGAACACCTTGCAGGGACTGTGCCTTAATAGCAATGAATCCTTTGCTGTGCTCATACCACAAGGTAGTCTTTGCCACAATGATCAAAACACATCTGAATAAAACAAGCATTTGGTTTGGAAATTCTCCTTCACCTATTTGAACTCTACCACGTGAAATACTTATTTGGTAAAATTACTATTTGATAAGGAAAATATTTTCCATGGTAGATGCAATTGAAGATTGCCTATTTTTAAAATGGATGTAGAATCTTAGTTACTTTCAAAGAGAAAATAATGGGGCACCTGGGTGGATCAGTGGGTTAAGCCTCTGCCTTTGGCTCAGGTCATGGTCTCAGGATCCTTGGATCAAGCTCTGAGTCAGGCTTTCTGCTCAGCAGTGGGGAGCCTGCTTCCCCTGCTCTCTGCCTGCCTCTCTGCCCACTTGTGATCTCTCTCTGTCAAATAAATAAATAAAATCTTTTTAAAATTTTTTAAATAAAAAAATAATAAAAATTTTAAAAATAAAAAACAAAGAGACTACTATTACTGCTTATTATTTATAAACATCATCATCATTATTATTACTTTTATAGGAAGAAAAAGGAGAAGGAGGAAGTAAAGCAGGAAGAAAGAAGAGGAACGCATCTCTTTTTTGCTCAGAATAGTTAAAAGCTTTTCATCAATAGCCAGTAAAATGTGCATCTTACTTCTTCCTGAGACTCTTTAAGTAGTTCACAGAAACCACTTGACAATAATTTGGGGCAAATAATATAACCAAAGTGAAAAGATGGCACTCGCATGACTAATTTAATTCAATGGGCACCTTCCTTGGTCCAGGAAAGAGGTTCATATGTAATTAGTAGAACAACAGAATGCCCCACTCTGTTCACATAATCTGTTCTACTATCTTGGTAATCAGCATGGCCCATCCCACCTAAATTTAATGTACAGCCGCTCATCACCATTAAGACCTCTGGCGGTTACAACAGCCTTCTTGGCCATGCTGACATCCAGTTTATACTTTTCCCTCCAGACATAGCCAACATTCAAAAGCACAGAAATTATTCTTTTTAAAAAAATTACTTTGGACTTCTTGTTCTATTCTGCTGTAATAAAACAAAAATCTATGTTGCAGACTCTGGTAGTACTTTGCATTGTCTATTCCCAGGATGACTTGTCACAATTCTGTTGTGACTCCCGATTTCATTCAACAAACAACACTCACACTTCAATAAACAGCAAGTCTGTATATTAGATGGGAAAAAAAAATATGTGGGGATGGGGAGGACACGGTTTCTAAAAAACAAAAGAAGAAAGAGAAAAGCCTGCCGTGCAAAGTAGAGAAAAGGATTTTGCACCCTAGTCCAAAGGGTTGCTTCTGTCACCAAGTTTTTTCTCGTTTCCATGAATTTTCTTCCATTAAGATCTGCTGGGGGGTGCCTGGGTGGCTCAGTGGGTTAAGCCTCTGCTTTCAGCTGAGGTCATGATCTCAGAGTCCTGGGATGGAGCCCTGCATGAGGCTCTCTGCTCAGTGGGGAGCCTGCTTCCCCTTCTCTCTCTGCCTGCCTCTCAAATAAATAAATAAAATATTAAAAAAAAAATCTGCTGGGGAAATAAAAGCAAAGGGTAGGGCAGAATTTGCTGGAGATGACAGATAACTCTTCTTTAATGACTTATAAAAGAAAAGTGACATCTCAAGTATTATTTTGTGGAACACAGAAGGAATATGCTGAGCAATGCTATAGACTTTATCCAGCATACCATTGCTTATTTGTGGAAATATTATCATTTTACTATTACAATTATTGACACACTTCTAAGGAGCATATCAATTAAGTTATTTTAGCCTTTCTAAATTATTATTAAGGATGAATGTCCTTAGAGCGAAGCCTCTGGTCAGTAAAAAGGGAAATTCACAACTAAATAAACTAACTGTAGCATATATAAGGGAGTTTTCTTCAGCTAAAGGAAATTTCCATTAAGAATATGGAAACTTGGGGCGCCTGGGGGGCTCAGTGGGTTAAAGCCTCTGCCTTCATCTCAGGTCATGATCCCAGGGTCCTGGGATCGAGCCCCATGTCGGGCTCTCTCTGCCTGCCTCTCTGTCTACTTGTGGTCTCTGTCAAATAAATAAATAAAAATCTTAAAAAAAAAAAAGAATATGGAAACTTAAGTTTGCTACTTTATGGGAGGTACTCTATAAAATATTTTCTATGAAAATTAAACAAAGTATATCTACCTCAGTGAAGTTACAAGTTAAAAAACAAACAAAACAACAACAACAAAAAAGCACCTGTTAATATACCTTCATCCATTCTGCACATAAAATTACTTTTTTTTGATGATACACATTCACTGAAAACAAACAAACAAACACGCACCAGTAAGGCTAGTATTAATCATAAGTAAAATTCTGGTGCGCAATCTTCCAGATAGAATATAGGTAAGAAGCTTCTGGATCAGATTTTTAGTTAGAAGAACGGGCCCAATTACATTTTCTTATTTATCCTATTGACCCTCTAAACTTTTTTTACAACACTTGAAAAGATTAGTGTTTTATTTTAAATTGATCCAACTCTATACAGTGTGTTTTGTGGGAGACAAAGACCAGGAGACTCTCTTTTCCTGTGTCTTTAAACAAGTATATAACTTCTGTTTAAGGGCCTAGTGACAACTGTAATGGATAATTTACAACCTCCAGGGCTTCTGGATTAAATAACAGAGGTTCTGTAAACCAACAGGCTTCAGACTTTGGTGAAAGCACTAGTAATTTGTTTATTGCCCTTTCTCAGTTCCTCAATTACAATTGATCTCTGCTAAACAGTCTAGCATTGCTAATTGTTGGGCAAGGGTGGAAATAACTTAATCTTTATAGGCATCTTCTAGCCTAGGATTTGTCCTTATTATTCCATGCCATCATCTCACCTAAGCACAGATAGATGGAATCCACACACCTAGCTGAGACAAGCACTTTCAAACTTAACTTATAAACAACCAAAGTTGAAGGAGCTGTGTTTGGAAGAGAGGAAAGGGTGACTGATTGGATCTGATACTGAGCCAATGACAGACAGACAAGAGCACTTGATTAGTGTTCCCGTACTGCCAGATCAGGGATCTGAATTCTACTGATAGGAGTTTAATCAGGACTTAATCTCCTTATCATGTCTAGGTGTTGACCAACTCTAAGTACTCAACAAAATACAGAACCCCGACAGGCATTTCCAAAGCCTAAAAGGACACAGTTAGGTGTCTCCTATCTTATTTTTTTTCCATTAATAGTGTGGAAAAGAAATACTTGTCATCATCCACTAAGCATGTCCTAATTTAACCTGTTTAACTCCTGAATTGTAGTTTAAAAATGTTTGACTTATTTATACTAAACCTTCATTTTCTTGACCCACCAGTTTAGAAATTGGAAATATGCTTTACACATGCATGTGTGTATGTGTGTAAAGCATGTCCTAATTTACACTGTTTAACTTTTGAATTGTTTTAGAAAGCCATGTATTTATTCAAGTTATTTTCTTGAAGTTTATTTTCTTGACCCAATGTTTTCAAAATTAAATATATATGCACATACACATACATGTTTGTTTATATAGCATGTACTTTAAATTCCAGCTTCTTGTTCTAAGGCTATATCTCCCTTGAATGTCCAACTGAACAAGTAGTACATTAAAAGGCAAAGCAAAATTGTCCTTCAAATCCTTCCAACATTATACATTACAGATAAAGTTCAATGACAACTTTTGTCTGTCGCTCCCTGACTCAGTGAACCTTCATTCCACTTTGCCATATTAAAGTTCTTCCTTTAATCTTTACAGCAGCCTATTAAGAGAGAGTAGGAATGTTTACTGTTTGTTTGCTCTAAGGTAAAACTGCCTATTTCACTTGAAGGTATCCTCCTGAAGACTATCTAGCCATAATTTCTTTATGATTGCCCAAACGTAAATACTGTATGCGAATTTTCTTTATGTCTTTGCTACTTTCTAAAAAATTAAAGTAAAATTAATGAAATTGACAACAAAAATAAATAAAACTACTTCTAGATATTACAAATCTAGAAATGAGAATCTATCTGGGGTTTTAATATCTGATTAGTATTTTAATTATTTCAAGTATTTGATAGTCTACTTAATTTTCATGGCAGCATATAATCAAAATAATGCATAATACCTCTATTTTGTCTAATGTACTTCAACTGGAAGATAGAGGTCTTAGGGACAAAGATGTTTTACTATTTGGAAATATCAGAAAACTCAAATGTTCAACTCAATGTAAATTAATCCCTTATACAAGAAATTATTTAGAATCAAATAGATTTCAAATACTATTTTATGATTCCTCCGTTATTTTGTTATTTACATTTTGTTCAACTTGAAACGCTATACTTTGGGAGCTTTATTTTTATTTTGTTTTCTCTGAAATAAGTTTATTCATTTCTAGTTTTCAGTAGCACCATGAAACTAAGTCAAATGTTAAATATCCATCTACCCCTGGTGTAGTGAAATGTGATTGGTTGGTTTTAGAGGGTATTCCCATTTGAAAGAGAGGACTGAGACCAACTATACAGACAGAAGATAAAGAAGACAAAAGTATTTTCAATGTTGCTTCAATTTTCAAGGAAGGGGTTTCTGTAATTTTATTTTTTTATGAAAATTTCTACAAATATCCTTAAACATCACATTATCTCACTAAACTCAGAAAGAAGGAGATCTATGACAAATGCCCCTGCACTGTCATATACATAATATTGTAAAAGATAAGTTAGAGTGTATGTAAAACTAACCCTTTTAAAAAAAATACATATTAAAGATATTTTAGAAGTACACTTCAATAATGCATTTTCAACAAATATATAACGGAAAACTTGATTTATGCAAATAATTTTCTAATCTCAGAATTGCTTTTAGATAGGATTCATTAAATTTCAGTTTGGAAAGATTGTGTGTCTCAAAAAAAATGGGATTATAATATTGAGCTAAATAACAACGTTGGCTAACCAGCACTGAGCATAAGCAGGGAAAAATAAAATAAAAGTCTATTATTTTTTGACTATGAATGCTTTCTAAAGTAACTCAGATGCTTCCATTTTATTTGAATATTGCTTTTTGTTTCCTCTATTAAGTAGTGCTTAAAAACCACAACTTCAGTCAATCAGTAAACAGGATCATTACTTCTAAGTGTTTCAGATTCTAAATCAAGGGTTTCATTTAATTTTCCTAGCAGAATAATGCATATAGATGAGGATGTCAAATTGCAAATAACCTGTATTAGAATAGCGTTTACAGTGCTTATGGTAAGTAATCAACATTATTGACTTAGCTCAGGGATTTAAAATGCTGAAAAACACTAACAGAATAAATTGATTGGAAGAACAGAGAAGTACATCACTGTGTTAAAGATTTGAAATGAAAGTGAAACACATTATATGATTTTGTAGTTTAAAAGTACATGTGCATATAGAGATATGCACATAGATGGATAATGTGGGCATTATTGATTTAAACTCTCTATTGGGATTAAAGGGAAAATGCCTAGTTTCATTTCAACGGTAATGTTGGCATTCATTATCAATATGATAAAATACAAATTGGTGGCTCTGTAATACAGATTTAATGCCCCTGCTGAACTTTTTTCCATTAGCAGCTAATGGCTATTCCTGTTTACCTTCTATGACTCCAAATGTTCATTCCATCTTCTTTTCTGTGATCATAATGGTTATACAGGAAATGATTTTGCTAAAAATGAAAATATCCTATTTTATTTTAAAAATGATAGAACTTGCATCTGTAAACATGACTTTAATCTATGCCTTCCATGATGTGTCAGCGTTCTCAAAAAGAATCTTGTTCTGAGTTTATAAAATAGAAATGAAACATCTCATAACTTGAAATAGTAAGAAAAAGACTTGTTGCAATTATTAAAGTGAAACAGTTCGCTCTCAGAATAGCTTATATTTTTAACATATATACATAAAGTGAGCATTTCCTTTCCATTATTAAAAATCTTCTTATCATGATAAACAAATCTATTCATTAAATTGCTTTTCTCTATTCTATATAGCAATAGTTTATTTTTAGGATGGCTTTCAACTACTAAGTTGGATTTATTTTAAAGAAGGAAGAGTACAAAAACTCTTATTAATTTATTTTAATTAAGTCCATTACAATAATCCCTGGGGAGAAAACAATTAAACATTGACTAAGGAACAATAAAAATCAAGTTCATTTCCTCTTTGCAGTTGAGTTCCCTTAGTCATCTCTTTTTCTCACAATAAAGCCTTTAAGTTTTGTAGATTTTTAAGTTAAATAGCATAGTTTAAATGAGGTTATAATACTAATACTTAATATTATTGCACATCTACTGTATACCAGATGCCATTCTAATTACTTAATGTACTCAGACAATTATCTCAAACTTATGATATTAAAGAAATGATCCAATTTACAAATGGACAAAGGATCTGAATAGACATTTAACCAAGGACATACAAATGGCCAAAAACACATAAAAGATGCTCAAGGTTATTAACTATCAGGGAAATGCAAATGAAAACCACGATGAGATACCACTTCACACCACTATGACGGCTATAGTCAAAAAGACAGGTAATAGCAAGTGTTGGTGAGGCTGTAAAGAAATCGAAACCCATGTACACGGCTGGCAAGGATGGAAAACGGTGCAGTACCTGGCACTTCCTTGAAAGATTAAACATAGGGTTACCCTGTTTTATGATTCAGCAATTCCACTCCCTAGGTATGTACTCCAGGGAAATGAGAACACAAGTTTATACAAAAACTTGGAGAGAAATTTATAAATAGTCAGAAGGTGGAAATAACCCAAATATCTATTAACTGATGACTGGGTAAATAAAATACAATATATCCATCCAAGATATATTACTTGACAATTAAAAGGAATTAACTGCTGATAAATGCTATAACATAGATGAACCTTGTCACTACTATGCTAAATGAAAGAGACTAGACACAAAAGATATATTTCACGTGATTTCACTCAGATGAAATATCCAGAATCAACAAAGTTATTAAGACAGTAGGGAAGTAGCTGCCTACGACTGATGAGGTTTGGGGAACAGACAGTGACTACTACCGGGCGTGAGATTTCTTTTGAGGAAGTAAAAATGTTCTAAAATTGGTTGTGGCAAACATTGCAAAACTCTGACTTGTACAACTCAAATAGGCAAGTTGTATGCAATGTGAATTATATCCCAATAAAGCTGTTTAATATATTTTTAATTTATTTATATATGCATAACTTTTTTTTCTCTCAAAGACAGCAAGGATCGTATAGAGAGGTTAAGCAACTTACCCAACAGGACAGCAAGGGGTATTCTGAAATGAACCTGCGTCATTTGATTCCAAAGTCCACACACACCCCACTAAGCTTAATGACTCTGTGGATGGTAGTTTTGTTCCTCATGTGATGATTGATTTATTTTAATAAAATATTTTGTTTAAAACAAATCACTCCCCAAAATAGCTCCAAATGAAGGCTTTCTTAGTTACCACTGAGGGGCTGTTCTTTCTATAATAAGAAAATATGGCCTATGATAAATAACAATATTAACCAAGACATTTCAAGGTATTAACACAGTTTATTCTGAATGTCCACATTCTTAAGGAATCGGGACAATCTGCAAGGAATGGCGCATATTCAGTAGCTAGCGCATATTCAGTAGCTAGCCTCAACAAACCCATTCTCCACAGATACTGAGAGTTTACATTTGTATTACTGTAACCCCAATAATTTTTAGTTATCTAATCACATTTCTTAACCCAGAAAAAAAAATGCCAAATTTCAAAATGTACTTGTTATGTTATTCTAGGAAATTTCTCTTTTCACTTGAGGATTTTGTTGAATGGCTTTTGGAAACGCAGACTGGATTCATAGTACTTTCCAGCTAAGGAAACTGAAAGACCCTCTAGCAAAATTGTGCAACTGGAGAAAACATCACTCAAAGAAGTGAAATCATTGGTAAAGTCACTAGATTCTATAGCAGCTGAAACTAAAGGCATCGTAGTTAACATCTTCACAATAACAAGAGAAATTAATCAGCACATATTGAAAATATCTCATAGGTCAGGCAGTGCAACCACACGTGTCTTACTTATCTCATTTCGCCTTCAGAGCAAGTGTAGGTACTATTACTATTTCTATTACACAAATAAGAAAACTGAGGTCTAGAGAAGTTAAGCAACCTGCCCGAATGATCGAGCTAGCTGCAAGCGGTGAACCCGCAATTGAAATCCCACCCAGGCTTTCTGATCTGTTCTTAAACCCCACACTATACCTTAATCACAATCAATTCAGCAATCTTTTTTTTAAAAATAAATATTAGGAAAGCTAACACATAATCAGAAACACCCACTAAAATATGAATCATATAATAAAAGTGAATCATAAAATAATTATTTGTTCATATTATATTTATTATATTCATTTATTATTACATTTATTACATTTATATTTTATGAGAGAAAATATAATACAAGTGAAGCATAAAATGAAATTTATCATCATAAAAAGAATTAATTAGCCAGAATTTGGACTCAAAGAGATATTGTGACAGATTATAACCTTCATCCCTAAACAATATATAATGGCAATAAACTGTTTTCTCATCCTGCTGCATAAATCAGGCAGATTTATGCCAGAGAAATGTACTTGCGGTAAATAATATACAGTTAATTTAATACCTTTTTGGAAGTTACTTACTGGTGTGCCTTTTAACAAAGACTGTGCCTCCAAAAATAATGAAATCAAATTACTTTGAAGACCCAAAGATAAATTACTCATGGCACACAACATGGAAACTGCTGCAGGAGGAGACATAGGAGCACTGATGTCTTTCCAGCTGTGCACAGCTCACCTAGTCACTCAACACTCCTCTCCGCCTAGAATGACCTCTCTCCTCTCCTGCCCACATTGCTACCCATGTCCCGTCCTCTCCCCTTGAGATTCTCCTCCTCCAGCCCTGAGCCCCTGGAGACGGTTATGAACTGGAGTTGCCCTGTCTGCATTTCAAAGATAATTCCTTAGCCTGAACATTACTCCTGCCATAACTTACATACTAATCATATGTAACGAACCGTGTATTTTATTGACTTGAGGTTGTCTTTACATGTTTGTTTTTTCCCTCTGCCTCAACGATCATATGCTTCCTATGAAGAAAGAGGCCAAACTTCCATTGATTTGTCATCTAAATTTCACAAAACCTGCATGCCTGCTAAAACGCTTACAGACTTTAATGTGCAGGACAGTGAACGAAGGCCAAAAAACAAAATAAAAAACCAAAAAACTGTTTTTCCATTTTTTAATTTCACATCTGTCCCTGGGATACTTCCTAGAGTGTGCCCCTGGGGCTCTGCCAATTCCTGACCTGTCATCAGGCTGTAGACTCCCCTGCTTTCAGAACTGATCACAGCCATTTCAGACAGAAAATCCTGCTAGAGATAACAGGACCTAATAATAATAATAATAATAATAATAATAACATTAATATATAATAACAATATGATAACATTTGTATCACTACTTTTCCCTTTGGAAAATGCAATCTATTTATTTACATTTGGATTGATAAGATTTGTATATTTATTAATAGTAATTCAAAAATCTTGGTTTGGGGTCCAACAGCACCCCCCTTAAAGAAATAAGATACTAGGGCTGTAATATCCTTTATTTTTTATGAGACATTTTAATGTTTTAGATGGAAATAATGGTGTTCCAAGTTGGCAATTCCGAGACAGAGAAGCTACTTAAAGAGCCATGGGCTCTTAACCATATATGGATAAATAGAGAGCAGTCATCGAATCTCCCTGATCCATAGGATATAGGGTATAGGGGGGGAAATGCCATTTGCCCATTTGAACTTCTTTCACTTCAACCCAAAAAGTATTAGGATTTCCATTCATTTCTTCTGGATTGGAAAACTTCACTCTTCTGCTGCAGCCTGGACCGGGGAACTGCTCCACAAAGAAGCAACACAGAGCCTTGTTCTCCTTGCGTGTTATTGCCGCTGCTGCTGGAGGTGCTCAGAAGAGCTACGCCTGGGTTGTCTCACATTGCGCTTACAGGCATTTATTGGGGATTATTACCTCCAGCAGCTAGAGGATCCCTGTCTACATATCCTGCAAGATCCCCCGGTAGACACAAGTTTGTATGACCCCAGGGGTGAGCATCTTATTCGTGATGAGGGCTCCATCCACCGTGTGGTAGGTGGGGCTCTTCCCTTAAGTCCTGTCCTGACCGTGTCATGCAGCTAGAATCTCACTCACTGGGTTTTCTGTTCTCCTACCTGCTAGTCGTCTTTATGTTTTGCTCAGTATCCTTAAATAACTCCGAAACTGAAAGATGTATGTGCAATACAAAATTTGATTATTCTAGATTGGGGCTAATTGCCAAGAAAGAAGGAAGGAAGGAAGGAGGAGGAAGGGAAGAGAGGGGAGGGAAAGGGGAGAGAGAAAGAGAAAGAGAGGAAAGAAAAAAAAGGACAGGAGAGGAGAGGAGAGGAAGGGAGGAAGAACGGAAAGGAAGAAAGAAAGAGAAATAGGGAAGGGGAGGGAGCGAGAAAGAGGTAGTCCTTAAGAAATTCAAAAGCTCCTGTGATTTCAATTAGATTTAGACCAGGAAGAATTTTTGTGCACCTTCGTAAGACCAAATTTAGAGAAAAAGAAAAGAGGTATATTAAGTAGATTTTCCCCTCCAGGAACGTTTGATATTATTTTATTGAAATAAGAAAGTATAAAATGTAAACTGCATTATAGTTTCATCATTTGACTCTAAATATCAGTCCGCATTTGAAATGCATGTTATCAGTACTACAGGTTTCCAATCTTTTACCCACAATTCTAAAACCCAAACAGATCTGAAAACCAAATATTTTCATAAGATAATTCCAAAAATCCTGTGGTGGCAAAATATGACTCAAATTACATGAACTAATTTAACCATTTAGTGTGAGTGCTCCTAAGTATTATTTTAGAATATTTGTAAGCTTGATTTCTGGATATTGCCTCAGATCCCGCCAGCAATGCACAGACTACATGGCACACACACTCTATAAAGGCTAAAAACTCTTAATCATAATAACACATCTGCCCTCAAATTTTCCATATAAGGGATCATGGGTTGATAACTATGTAGCTAAATGTTAGTAGTGACTTAGAAGCTATGCTTAATGCGTGTGTGTATATATGCCCATATATATATATATATGTATGTGTGTGTGTATGTGTATGTTCATGGACGCACACAGATGAAATAACAAGAATCAGAAGAAAAATGAAGACTACATTAAACTTCAATCTGTATTGATTCTTACATAGTAGAGAAGAAAACTGAAAACATAATAAAATGAACAAAGCAGGGTAATAGCTAAATATATTCAGGCATGTCTGTAAAAGAGGTCCAGGAAACCTTAAGAACAACACCACTGTGGCATATTTGGGGACATGGAAATGTTCACTAAACATTATTAAGAGAAAAGCAGGTCACCAACAGTTTGACTAAAATCCAAACTTTATAAAACTGTGTATGTTTGCACATAGAAATTAACGGGAGCAAATGCGTAAAAAGAGACCAGAAATGGTTATTCCTGGATGATGATTTTTTTTTTATGATTTTTATTTTCTACTCTTTGGTTTTTCTTTAGTTTTTTTTTTTTCCTACCATATTGCTCCTGTGTTTTTTGAAGCTTTTGTTTTGTTTTTAAGAAACACCAAGTGGTACCCCTGGGGATAAAAATATATGTTTATAAAAAATAAAAAATTATATTAAAAAAAAAAAGAAACACCAAGTGAACATGAAACAAAAGAAACTAGATAAATGCTTTAAACACACACACACACCTGATGATAACTGCACCTCAGATGCTGAAAAATTGCTTGCCCTTCTCTGGCTGTGTACATGAAGAGCTGGTGTGGTGTTTATCTGCTCTGGTGGGTAAGAGTTCATTTCATGAAAAGAGAATTGTGCCGAAAAACACAGAGAAACTTTAGCGTTTCTGGGCTGTGCTTTGTATACAAAGATGATGTTATTGACTCCCTGACACCGAGGAAACATCAGTATTTCTTCATGGCTGCAATTACCTAATTTGGGAAATGAACCAGACACCGTAGCTTCATTGAGATGATAGCTGTGGACGTAAAGTGCTGTGGCTGCCATTATTTTTCAGCTTTTTTTTTTTTTCCTGCAGCAAAGCAATAATGTATAGTCCTAAACTCCCATGCTCTTCAAATTGTCTATGTCCTTTAAATAAACAGCATTTCCAGTTAAGAAAGTAAATCTCACTCTCAGGGCACTATGCGGGGCATCACCTTTGTGGTTAGAATACAGTATTCTGATAAGCATATAAAATACTATCGAGAGTGCTACGGAACAGGATATATTTCTCACAGTGGGAAGAAGCCATCAAACTCGAATTTTTTTGTGTGAATTTTATCCTCAAACTTTGAAAGTCAATCTAAATATTGATCTAAACTGCCCATACTAATCTCCACATCTCTAGGCCACATCACTCTATATCAGAGTAATTCCTTCTACTATAGGGGCTTTTAGTCGAGGCTTGAAAGTATTTTGTTAATGTATAGAGGTAAATATCTATTAAATCTCTTTAACATAAATAATCTATTAAATCTCTTTAACATATATAATCTCTCCATTTTTTTAAGCCCAAAGCACAGGTCTTGCCCTATCCTTAGAGAACCTCTATATGACTTGGGAAGAACAAACACTTACTTCAGGAAGTTAAATCATAATACAAAAATTCAAAGTAATGAGGATCAAGAGAGGTCTCAAGGCTGCACATGACAAAATTCCCAATGTATGCAAGTACTTTTAGGTCAGAGCACCATTGATTCCTGAGGTTTGGAACACATAATGCAAGACTTGAAAGATGTAATGCTGTGAAAGAGGCAGGGCTTCAAACATGCCTTGAAGAAGTTGCAAGGAATGAGCAGAGAGGAGGATGCACATACCAGATGGGAAAAATAGTGTAAGTCAAGATTCAGAGACTTACGATCAGGGATAATATCATAGCTAGGGTTCCTTGGAGGGCCACTATCAACCTGGCGCTGTTATCTCATTTAATCTTCACAGAAACTCTAGGAGATCCGTACCACCATGACCCCATTCATGACCACACTATCTAAAATGGCCTCTCTACCACTCTCATCCTCTGTCTCCCGCTCTCATATTAGTCTGATTCATTTTCTTCGTGACCGTGTCATTATGGAAACATATCTCACTCATTAGCTTGCTTACTTCTTTAATGCAAGCTCCAGGAAGGATGAGACTTGTTCAAGCACAACATCCCTAATGCCTGAAAGAATTCCTGGCTCAGACTCACAAGCGGTACGTATTTACAAATCATCTCCTTTTACAATCATCTCCTTTTCAAAGGAGGACTCCAAGGCATTGAGAGGTGGAATAACTTAGCCCCATGTCTCATAGTCAGGATTGGAACTCAAGTCTCTCTTTACTCTAGAACTATAAGCTACATAATCCACAACCCCCCACACACTGAATCCTTAGAAAACAACAAGTAGGCTCCTTTTGGAGAACATATAAATTTTCTTGGGTTTCTTGTTTTATTTATTGACTGTTCACTGCATTCTATTGATAAGGATAGTTACAATGGTTACAAGAATGATTACGATGGAAGTTGAATGTCCGACTATAAATCTGGGGAAGTCGGGCACTGATTTCCAGGTTAAGATTTCTGAATTGTATTATGATAAAATATTATAGAATGTAAACAAATTTGGGGAAGTCAGTGTATATCATGTTTATAGGTTGGAAGAAGACTAAGCCTAAAACCAGAACTTGAAGAGATTGCCATGGCCAGTAGTGAGTATATTCTCCAAGTCTAGACTAGGTTTTAGCAGTATATGGGCATAAGTGAAAAAATACAAGCAGAATTACAGAGAAATTCTACTTTTGTCATGCAAGTCTCTGTCTGCAAATTTTCCCACCCACTTCTCCTCAATGGAAATCTTAGCCTTCAAAACTTGTATAAATCTAGACTCTTCCGGGATTCCTTCTTATGGAAGTTCTCCAATAATTCTAAGCCCAAGGCCTTTGATGCACTTTGCTCATATTCATATAGTGTCATGCCGTAGTGTTATATGGTTAACGACACAGGGTAAGAAACTGAAATGTAGGTCTGAGAACTCCTTGAGAGCAGGAAGTAGATTTTATTCATCTGCTTATCTTCATCATCTACCCTGGTCTCAGCTAACTGTGACACCAACCTAGCATTCATAGCACCCGCTAAGTAGATATCCTGAGTTTCTCAGGCCTTGGTGGGAAAGAGAGGTGGCCATTCTGACAGAAAAAAGTTCTCCGGGACTGAGCTGGAACACTAGCTTGGGAGTTACTGACAGAGAGACACGCCTAAAAGAGAGGAATAACGACAAGTCCAATTTTAGACACTAAATAACTGAAGGGATAGCTGGGAAATCCAGTTGGAATGCTCTTCCAGAAGTAAGAGGTAGGAGGCTGAAGTTGTGAAAGCCAGGGTTGAGAATGTGGGATTTAAGTATCATTCACATAAAGATAAAAATTGAAGATGTAACCCTGAAATTCAAAGCAGTTGTTGACAAAAGACCAAAGAGCTATGAGCTAAACTGTGGGCTAACCCCTCATGGAGGAAGCAAAGGGAGACAGAACTGCGCTGTGGAGGAACACAGAAGGAATGAATACAGTAGAACTTCCTCGTCTAACTAAATGCAAATTCATTATACAAAGCTTCCCTTTGCAAGGAATACTGTGTTTACTTCTTTTTATATTCAAACTTCAGCTTCTTTGAAAGTAAATATTGGTAGATCAACTTTCTCTTGCCCTCTCTGTCACGTTATTGTCAAATGATGAGTCTTTTTGGCATCTAAATGTGTGTTGGTGACTCTCGGGATACGGTGTACAGATTTCCATCTGATCAGATTTCACATGCATATCGCAAATCAGAATACGCTGATTAAAAAGACATTGTGCAAGCTTCAATAATTTCTCTTGATTATCATTAACCATACATATTGTATTTTTTAATTATTCTAACAGATATTCAGTATCAACAGATTGTAATTCACTAGCAAGGTATAAAATAGGCATTAAAACTATTTCTAAACTATCATTTAGGATGATGTATGAAGCATTTCACATACCAGCAGACTAAGTATCATAAAATATTAGTCCAGTACTAACATAGTCATTAATACTCCTCTTTAACAAAAGGCAATTTCATAGCCTCATTTACCAACTGGAATATCCCAAGTCTACTTCATAATTAAGCCTTTTATTCATCTCTGTAAATTCCATTTAGTGCTTTTTGGCAATTTCTTAACATAAATGCCCTAGATGTTGTTAAATTGGATTAATAGCTTTATAAGTAATATATATTATATGTATATATTTAACTGTAGGTGATTTGACTTGTATTGTAGCAATCACTTTTTTTAATGCCCTATTATATGCTTAGAATTTATTTTATTGCAACTAATTTTGAACCTCAATATTTTGCAACCACTCTTTATGATGTTAGTTTTATAAATAGAAAGATATGGGGAACCGGGGGTTGTGGTCAGCCTTAGCTCTTCTCACATTGTTTTGGCCTGAGGCATGCCTGAGGGTAGAATCATTTCAGGTGGATTAGAACCCAGATAAATAACCATAAAAGTCTTACAACAATATATCCCCTTTAAAATTATATATTTCCAACTCTTTTCAGTGTGGATGGAGTATCAGAGTAAACAACTTCATTAGGCATGTGAAAGCACATTTTAGGGAAAGTACATTTGGCTGAAAATTATAAGCATCTTTCTGCATCAGCCTTTTTTGAATTTAAGGACAATCTTTCAATTAACTGAGCCTGCTGCTACATACTAAAATTCAGTCTGAGTTAACAGCAGTTTGATTGGACATTCAGAATTACAGCTTCTGGAAGTTCTTAAAAGGTCACCTACTCCTTCTCCCTGCACTTAAGCAATTAAAATTGCACTTAAATATGGAGTGAAAGGACAGAAAAGGAAAAGCAGATTTATTGAAGACAAACAATAGGCCGAGCACTGTGGGTTCCAAGATGAATAAGTCAAGGCCCCCATCTCAATGAGTTCACAGACTAACTTGGTTTATGGCTATATAAACAACTGAAATAATGCATGTATAATTTTTGTATAGTGCCTGGCCCCTAAGTGCTCAGTAAATAGTCCTTTTTTTAGCTTGTAATAAAGTGCTCACCAAGTGTAGGAAGTCATCAACCTAACAAACAAAAGTTCAAAGAAACCATGCTCATATTCTAGTGTGGAGGATCTCAAACCAAAATGATTACATTCATTCATTCATTCATTCATCCATCCATCCATTCACTCATTCATTCTTGAAGGGCATTAATTACAGTGATGACTACGAGAACAGACTCTAGTGACTGGCTTCCAGTCCAAGCTCTACCACATAACCAGCTGTTCCCTCATCAGTAAAACATAGATGTAGCTACTTTTCAAGGGCATTTTGAGCATTGCTGGATTTCCATGATTTAATATGTGCAAAGTGCCTAACACAGAAAAAGTGCTTTAAAAACCCAGAGATTATTTTCATCACATATGTATAAAATGTTTACAGGGCAAAGTAGTAGGTGTCCTTGGGAACCAGAAAGACTACACCCTTTACGCCAGCCACACTGTCACTGTTCTACCCTCATTCTCTGCACCACTCACACAGCCTGCTTTGGCGTCCTTGACTTTGTTACAGTTTGGTCCTCTAGCCCGTGACCTTCGTTCATGCTGAACAACTCCTGCCTGGACAACTCCTTTCTTTTTCTATATAATTCTTATGAATTCCTCATATTCAGGTTAACTATCCCTCTTTCTGAGAAGCTTTTCCTGAATGTTTAGTTTGACCCTTGTTTCTTCGTTACCTGGTATCTCAAAACTGGGTTCCTTTGCTACACTTATGTCAGTCTGTAATTATTACAGGATACTTTGGTCAATGTCTGACTTCCCTACTAGAGGATAAGCTTGATGAGGGCACTCATCTTGCCTGTTTTTCTCAAGCGTGTATCCCAGATCCTAGCACAGTGCCCAGTGAAGTGCATCGTAACCCTTCAATAAATATATATTGAAAGAACTGATGAATGTGCTCACCATTTTCTGATTTTTCCTTAAATAATTTATTTTATTATTTATTTGACAGAGAGATACACAGGGAGAGAGGAAATGCAAGCAGGGGGAGTGAGAGAGGGAGAAGCAGACTTGCCATCAACCAGGGAGCGCAATGCACGGCTCAATCCCAGGACCCGGGATCATGACCTGAGCCAAAGGCAGAGGCTTAATGACTGAGCCACCCAGGTGCCCCACCACTTTCTGATTTTAACAATATAGAATCTACTACTTTACGTCTTCTATAACAAAGGCAAAAGTCAGGTTCATGAGGCTAAGAAAGAGGCTGCATAGTTCCACTATCTCAATTTTTAAAACAATTTTATGAAATTGAGAGTACCATATGCATTTTTCTTTTATTTCTGTATAAGTATTTTATTTATTTATTTGTCAGAGAGAGAGATGAGGAGAGAGAGTGTACAAGCAGGGGGAGCAGCAGGCAGAGAAAGAAACAGGCTCCTCAGTGAACAAGGAGCCCAGTGCAGGACTCAATCCCAGAACCCTGTGATCATGACTTCAGTGAAAGGCAGACACTTAACCAACTGAGCCACCCAGGCACCTCCCGTATGCACTTTCCTAATGAAAAAGTTAAGCCTAAGAGGATCTAAGTAGTGCAAGAATTCTAGTGCGAAGAGACTGGATTTAAAACACAGATATAACTACTCCATTCTTTTCTGCTTATTACAGTTTCCTAAAAAAGCTCTACTAAGATAGACAGGGCCTCATTTGATAATGCATTTTGGGGCTGAAGATAGAACTCCAGAAATTAATAATAAGTAAGATCAACTGAGTGTCATATTTTAACTTCCCTTTTCATTTCTGAGCAGCACAATTGTGATATTGGGTGCCACTAGACTTCCACACATTGACTAGTTCTCATAGTCAATGAGAGTCTCTGCATTTCTTTTGCATAGTTTCATGGCTGCATTTATAACCGTCTAGGAAATGGCACACTTGATCTATAGAATGTGTTTTTGTTTTGATACTGTCTCTCATTCTCCAACCTAAGGCCATAAACATAATGTCTCATTCAGGCCTTAACCTGTGGATTCTATATGATAGCAAACCACAATCTAGATTTCTTGAAGAAGAAGCCTCCAACCTTCTAATGAGTTCTGTGTTGACTGCTATTTTGTTAGAGGTAAATTCTCGGCCCTTAAAACATTATTTTTTTAACCTATAAAATTATTTTAAATTATAAAACCATACATATATTTGGTAAAACTATAATTCAAAATAGTCCAGAAGAGTATAAAATAAAAAGATAAATGTTCCATTCCCAAACCATCTCCTTCCTATTCCATTACCAGAGGAAATTTCTTTTTAACAATTTGTTTTTATTTTTTTATGTTGATTACTTTTAAATAAAATGTTTATAATCCCATGTCTTTATCACTTTCAGATAGTATCTAGTAACTTCTCAACTATGAAAATAAAGAATTTAAACCAATTATACCTCTCACCTCTTTCTTCCTCCCACTTCTTATTTTTCTTGGTCATGTCACATAATTTCAACTTTTCTATATTTATATTTTCTATATGTCTATAGAAACATTTTCTTTATTTCTAATTTTTGAACAGCACATTTTAGCATAAAATATTAGCCTCAATCCTCCACTTGGTCATTATCTATAATTGGTAAGCAATTTTTATTTACTACACACTATTTAAGATGAGGAAAGTAACACATCTACATCTTCATCTCTTCTGCCTGTTCCCTATCAATTTCTATTGGCTAAACAATTATTCATCTTTTGAGTTGTATAATATTTACATTCTATTCCATATTTATTTTCGCTTTCCACATTTTGTCTATAGATGGATTTAAAAATTTAGAACCATGTATAGTATTTCTACAATTATTATTAAGCAGATAATTTTTACTACAAAATCAGTAATCAGAGAGTTTCCAAATTCCTGTAAGATAATGGCTATCCCCAAATTTAAATCACCAGACATCTTCAAAACCCATTTGGGATGAAAAGAAAGCAGATAATATCTATAGCCATGCCAACAGCTTTACTAGCAGACAGGAAAATTTCAATTTACATTTAAGTGGGAAAACTAAAACCTGACACTTGCAGAGGTAGCCTCTGAGCACCCACTAGTGTAGAGTCAGCATTGAGAGACAATTCCCCATGAGGTCTTGAGTTTCTGCACATTTCATGAGCAAGGATTGAATTGCACTTTGTTCCAGATTATCTTTTCAATGATGTTTGTACAGCAAACAGCTGTAGAAGACAGAGACAGTATTTCCCCATGGGGGCGGAAAAAAAAGTCTGGTTTGCCTTGGAAGATAAATATAGTGACACCATCTGGAATGTAGTATAGCCTATTTACTGCCCAATATAAAGATCTGGGTTTGCAAAGCTTATGGTTCCCATCCTCTACAACAACCAACTTCCACGTGCAGGCACACTATGGCCCTCTTTACGTTGCTCTGTGGAAATTAGGCTTAGAGTACCAGCACAAAAAATATTGATAGTCTAATCATTGCTATTGTTGTGACTAATAATAAGCAGTCCTTCATCTCTGATCCAAGAGTCTTGTGTCTTCTACCAGCATCCATAAAATTTGCAGATTAGTTTAGGAGTAGGGTAGAATTTCAGACTCTTCATTCTTAACACAGGCAGGGACTATGAGCAAGGGAGAAAGAGTGCTCTGGGGCAGGGTGGGGGTGGGGTCCCTAGTGGAGGCAAAAAACAAAGATAACTTCAAGGAGGATTCTATCACAGGATGGAATGGCCCTACCCTGAGTGGAAAACAGGTCTGAGACACAGTGGATCCCAGCAAATGGCTGTGGGAAAAAAGGGCCCTGAAAAGTATGCATATATAGATAAGGCACTCTGGGGAAAGGAAACACCCTGGAAATGGAGGTTTGCAGCAGTTAGAGTGTCCCCTAGAGGTGAATGGAAGAAGTAAATAAATGAGCATGAGTGCCCCTTTGAAGAAAGATTGCAGGAAGATTAGGAGACACAACAAAAATTAAAATAGTAAAAGGTAAGAGGGGTACTCCTTAAAAAATAAAAGTCCTTCCCCCTCCACTAAAGCAACAAAGAAGGGAACAATTAAAACTGAGAAACCTAGAAAGTCTCCATATCCCTCTTGCATTCAGTGTTCTTTTCCAGTGTGTTCAGAACACTAATAGGTATTAGACCACAAAGAAAGCTTTAATAAATTCCATTAAGTAAAAATAACAAAAACAGTATTTTCTCATCACAGTACAATATAATTCAAATTAACAAAACCAAGCTACTTTTGGACTTAAGAGACTCTATTAAGGGGCGCCTGGGTGGCTCAATGGCTTAAAGCCTCTGCCTTCAGCTCAGGTCATGATCTCAGGGTCCTGGAATCGAGCCCCACATCAGGCTCTCTGCTCAGCATGGAGCCTGCTTCCCCCTCTCTCTCTGCCTGCCTCTCTGCCTACTTGTGATCTCTGTCTGTCAAATAAATAAATAAAGTCTTTAAAAAAGAAAAAGAAAGAAAGAAAGAAAGAAAACTATTAAATACCTCTTGGAAAAGGGAAAATGTGAACATAAATTACAGAAAGTCTAAAATAATATCAATATAAACTACACAGGTATTTTATCCATGAGCTACAAGTAAAAAAGTTCTTAGAGGAAAATTCATTGCTTTCGGTATTTATGTTAATTAAAAAAAAGATACAAATAAATAAAATTAACTTCTAATTCAAAGATAGAAAGAAAGAAAATAAAAATGTAACTGAAAGAAAGAATAAGGAAAATAAAAATGTAACTAAAAGAAAGAATAAGGAAAATAAGTAAAAATTACAGTTAGAATTAGAAAACTAAGTTTCTATTTAGAATTTAAATATTTCTATTTTTAAAAAATAACAATCAATAAAATTGGTTCTTTGAAACCAATTAATAACATATTCCAAATGGCAGCTAATCTAAACAAGAAAAAAAAGAACAAGGAAGCACATGTAATCAAGAAATGACAAGGACAAAATAATCATTTAAATAGAAGAAAATTTAAAAATCGTTGCACACTTGATGCAAATAAATCTTAAAACAAAGGAAACTAATACAAAACAAAAAGTCAAGTCCAATTTGAAAGATGGAATAAAGGTATCCAAGAGCTATTTCCAAAAAACACAAGCCCCAGATGGTTTCTCAGGGAAAATATATCACAATTCAAAATCAGATAATCCCAATCTCACATAAGCTGTTCCAGAACATAGAACCAAGGAAAATACGTAAGTACCTTTTCCAATGAAATAGCTATAATATATATACTCAATCTGAGAAAAAAAACTGCTCAAGCAAAAGCTTGACCAAAGCAAACTTCACTATTCTATCATATTATAATGTATTATAGTAAGTATATTATACTATATGATAGTATAGTATGTTATTATATTATATTATATTATATTGCATTATATTATATTATATTATTATATTAGTATGTTAGGGCTGTCATAGAAAAATACCAGAGACTAGTGGTTTAAACAAAAATTTACTTCTGACAGCCCTTGAGGCTGAAAGTCCAAGATCAAAGCACTGACAGGTTTGGTTTCTTCTGAGGTCTCTCTCCTCTGCTCACAGAAGGCCACCTTCTTGCTATGCTCTCACATGACGTTTTCTCTGTGCATACACACCCCTAGTGTCTCTTCCTCTTATTAGGACACAAGTCAGATTGGATTATAGCCCCACACTCAGAACCTTATTTAATCTCAATTACCTCTTTAAAAGCCCTGTCTCCCGATGCAGCCACATTGAGGATAGGGCTCCAACATACAAATTTTGGAAGAACACAATTCATTCCTTAATAAACTCTTAAATAAAATGTTATCAAACAATTCCATAAAACAGAAAAATATAATTACATACCATTCATTACTAAATAGAGTATATTTCAAGAATGCAAGAATAAAGTTAGCAGCCAAAATGACAGAAACAAGATTCTTTTGATTTAGGCAGTCTCAACTCTAGAAATCCACATAAAGATACCTTCTTACATAGATAAAACAACATTTGCACAGTTTTTGATTACAGTAGTATTTTGTAATGACATTAGACTGTATATAACTCATATATTCATCAAAGGGAGAAGGTTTGAATCAACAATGGCACCTCCCCAAAACACAGATGTAAAAGAGGAGAGAATGACCTCTACATACTGCTGTTGAGTGGTCTTGAGGACATACTATGACATGAAAAAGTGCAGACAGTGTGCTGTCTTCTGTATAAGAAGAGAGAAAAATACATGGGTGTGTGTATCAGAATAGAAAAGTCTATAGAGAGAAATACCCCTATTTATTTTTGATAAGAGAAAACAGCTATAAATTGAGGGAGAAAAAAGAGTGAAAACAATAGAGATATAAGTGACACTTCTCTGAATATGTCTTTAAATATAATGGTGACCTTAAAATCATGTAAATGTGTCATTGAATGAAAAACTAATTCAAAAAAAAAAAAAAGAAGAAAGAAAAGCTAACTCTAAGGTTGGAAAAATAAAACAGGTGAACCTAATTCTGCACATAAATTGGTAATATAATCATCTTGTGGAAAGATTTATTTTAAGTGTCTTTTGAATAAAACCTTCCACACATCCTTTGTGGGATATATTCTAAGAACCAAAAAAAAAAAAAAAAAAAAATCCTAACTCTCACTCACTAGTTTTATTTTTAACACTAATTATCATGCTTATTTGGGGGGTTACCAGACCTAATTTCTGAAGTTGCTTAGGAAGCTATGTTGGATGAGTGTCAGATTTAAAATCTGATATTTCCTCATAAATGGCAACTTTATAAGGTACATTAGAAAATAATTGGGGAAGAAAGGCATAAGACTAGTACTTGTAGTAGCCAAATCCTTAATACAAGAAAGAAGAAGAAAAATCTAGTACCCTTTCCTTTTTTAATCTAAATGAATAAGGTAGCAATTGTACATAATTTTAAAATTTTCACTCAACAAATACTCAAGTTTTGAAGTTTGAAAATCTTAAAACCTTGGCTCAGGCCATAAATGTGTTTATACTGAATACTAATGATATTTGGGGAATTTAATGAATGTATTACAGTATTTTTTCTGAGGGATACTCCATGATGCCATTTCCTGGTTACATGAAATTAGTCTGGCCCAATATGACGCCTCTCATTATCCTAAATAAGATGAATGATAAGAATTAAGCAAGTTCTCCACATACATTTGGATATGACATCCAGAAAATAATCCAAACTTTTGGGTTTCTAGGGAGTCACCTTCCTGTTTTGGAGACCACACATATCACATAAGACAGTAGAGGAAGTGAGTGTTTTGAAGGATCAAGCTTAGATAACAGAAGATGATGAAATCCTAAAAACCAAATAAGATTCTATGTCATTTTGCAAAATTTAATTCTACAAATTCAAGATGGGAGAAACCAGGCTTAGCTGCTGTTAATTTTATTTGGTTTTATTTAATTTTACCTTATTAATTTGTGAAGAATTGACCACACACATTAGGATGTAGGTGTGGAAAGATGAATATAGTCCTAGACTTTAAGATGGGAAATTCTGGGGTGTCTGGGTGGCTCAGTGGGTTAAAGCTTCTGCCTTTGGCTCAGGTCATGATCCCAGGGTCTTGGGATCGAGCCCTACATCGCGCTCTCTGCTTGGAAGGGAGCCTGCTTCCCTTCCTCTCTCTCTCTCTCTCTCTCTCTCTCTGCCTGCCTCTCTGCCTACTTGTGACCTCTGTCTGTCAGATAAATAAGTAAAATCTTTTAAAAAGGGAAAAAAAAAAAAAAGATGGGAAATGCTAGCCAGAACAAGAAAAGTATTAACTCCCTTACTCTATACACTGCAGACCAAATGTAGAAACTTTCATCCTAGGCATCTCATTTTAAAAATGATATTGGTAAAGTATTTATGGCTCAACATTCTGACCTCTTAGTTTATTGACATTTTCATCTTCTATGACCTGCCTCCAGCTGTCCCCAGCCTCCCCATCCCATGGCTAGTAGGAGGCAGAATGAAGAGGAATCTGAACATAGTTTATCTCTGTTGATTCTCTTGTCCTAAGCTACCAGTTCCCAACCTTGGCTGCACATTTGTATTACTGGGGAGGCACTAAAATATATTCACATTTGAAACCCACTCTAGAATAACTAAAACAGAACTGGTATGAATAAGTGGAAGAGATCTGGGCAATTATAAAAGTTCCACAGATGTTTCCAATGTGCAGTCAGTGTTGAGAATCCCGGGTCCTAGGCAGATTCTGTGTACTTCATGGATAGGGAGCAACATTTCCCTGACAGTAACGGTGAGATCTGGAAAAGGTGTGCTTTCTGAGCTCCTGGACATTAAGATTCTGATTTATTAAGACAAGGTAGGGAAATATACTAAGCTATTTAGGCATTATATTCAGGGTGCTTTCTCAAAACATTAATTTATGCCTCAAGAATTTATTAACATCATTTATCACAAAAGGGGGGAAAAACACTTGGGCAATATTTTGATAGAAGCTTTTAAATCCAGTACTTGTAAATAAAATCGATGAGATGGCTTTTTTCCAGGTCAGATACTAAAAGTATCTGGTGATTTACATATAAGCATTGCACAATAAGAACATGACCTAGTAACTACCTCAGTGAAACATATATTTTTTTTTAAAGAGAGCTGTTTTAGCCTGATATTTTGAATTACAAACATACACTATACAGTTGAATGTCTTAGGGGAATGAGGACGGAAGTTAGTCTCACATGCATAGGCTGATAGAAGAAGACAGAAAGGATGTAATTAAATGTAAAATAAATATATACTTTGTTTTCTTAAGAATGAAGCAAGTGGTAAAAACTGTGGTAGATCTGTTAATCTGTTGCTATGCCAACAGTAAAATTTTAAATGGATCCAAGAAATGGGACAATTTTCAGGAATATAAGCACAACCTTTTTCAAATAAGTAAAATCATATTCATATTATCCCCCCTGGGGGAAAGAGTCTTGAGGGAATTAGTGCAGAATTAATTGATCAGGATTTTTTTTCCCCCTGTAACCACAGCAGGCATAAGGAACAGAATCTCACGCTATATTTTTCTGAGATCTAGATCTGGATTTAGGTTAAACTTTTTGAGGATTGTAGGCAGCACTGTTCCCCAGTGTGTAGGTAGCAGGACAGCATGTTTCTACCATTTTAAGACTGATTAACATATAACCAAAGACAAAAGTCAATAAATCGTCACCTGTATTTCTCAACATAAGACCAAGATGATGCGGTTTTCAAATATAAAAACATCTTAATAAAATATATCTCAGATGCAAATTATCAGCGTCCTTTCTGAGTAAAACAAAGACAGGCATTATTTTTCCTAAGGAGAAATAAAGATTAAAATGAAGGATGACCTGAAATCTACAAATTATAGAAATTTAAGATTATAAATTCACTCAATTTCTGTTCCTGTGAGATAGGATTTTAACAATAGACTGTTCAGTGCAATGACCAGGCTCCTCGCTTTACGAGTAAATACAAGCATTTGGCTTTTTGAGAGAAAGTTGTTCTGTTTACATAGTAAAAACACATTTAGGAAAGCATTTTAGTACATCCAGAGGGTCTTTCCTTAACTATAGGGCAAGTTGGGAATAGACTGTCTCAGCAAAAGAAAATGAAAATTTAGTTCAACTGCCTTTCCTGAAGGTATTTCTGTAAAGAAAGAAAAAGATAATTCACAGTAATTAAAAAGTATTTTCAATTAAATGTGTGTTTGTATGGGTAAGCCAGCCTTATTGTCTATAAGAGAAAAACCCCTACTTCAGCTTCTTTTTGAATGTTTATTTTTAAATGATTTAAGTATCAAATGGAGCGACCATGAACTCCGATTCCTTATTATATGATTTTTTTTTTAACTCAGAAGCTGAAAAACATCTGAAAGTGGGTAGCATGAGGGAAGAAGTGGCCTTCCTTTTTCTTCCACAAGGTTTCTAACATCTAGCCTTCATTTTTGCTGTATGAACATGGGGAACTGCCAGCCCCACAAATCCACAGGTGGAGCTAATCTTTATTTATTTTTTTTTTAAAGAAAATTGGTAATAGTTACTTTATTTTTTTAAATTAAATTTATTTATTTTCAGCATAACAATATTCATTATTTTTTCACCACACCCAGTGCTCCATGCAATCCGTGCCCTCTATAATACCCACCACCTGGTACCCCAACCTCCCACCCCCTGCCACTTCAAAACCCTCAGATTGTTTTTCAGAGTCCATAGTCTCTCATGATTCACCTCCCCTTCCAATTTCCCCCAACTCCCTTCTCCTCTCCATCTCCCCATGTCCTCCATGCTATTTGTTATGCTCCACAAATAAGTGAAACCATATGATAATTGACTCTCTCTGCTTGACTGATTTCACTCAGCATAATCTCTTCCAGTCCTGTCCATGTTGCTACAAAAGTTGGGTATTCATCCTTTCTGATGGAGGCATAATACTCCATAGTGTATATGGACCACATTTTCCTTACCCATTCGTCCGCTGAAGGGCATCTTGGTCTTTAAATACAGAGCCTATTCGCATAGGGAGAAAGACTGCCCGTTAGCTCTCGAAGATCTCCCATCTGTACTTCGTCTTTGTTTTCTGAATAGCAGCCTACTACTATTGCTTACATTAATAGTACATGAGAAATAACAGCTTTATCATTACATTAAGGCCCTCTAGCCATCAGCTAACATGACCATGCATTTATCTAAGAAGTACAACCTCCCTCACACCTGTTTCTATATTTAGCATCCATCCTTTCTTGGAATACCTAGATATCACGGGGTACAACTGTAGCCTGTGTGAGTTACCCAAAGAAGTAGGAGATTTGGTGAACATACGTGATCATCGGATTCTTAAACAGTCTTGTATCATAAATGGTGTCCTTCCAGAAACAGTAGCATTTTAGAAACATGCTCATGACCCTGTATGTAGAATACATACAGGAATATCTGATCTATACCTCTGACATTCAAACTTCTATATGACAGAAGACCTTCTCTCTGAGCAGAGCCCAGTGTAAAAACCAGATCAATGGTCAATGAGCTTCACTCCTGGCTCTCCCAGCTCCCTACATGCCTCTGAAATCTCAGCACTCTGCTAAGAGTATTTTGAAAACCACTAGCCTACATTTATATCATATTCTTTCAGTGTGTTCTCTGTAAGTCTTCTCTTTCAATATGGAGTACTGTAGAGTTCAGTATGCAAATGCTTGGCAACTCCTCTACCACCTTTAGTCATGTTTTATTCCATCTCTCCATACCTCTGTTTCCTCATCTATAAACTGGACATTATAGCAGTACCTAACTTTTCTCAGTACTATATTTATCCATGAAGTATAACATATGATGTTGTTTCATAGTATACAAGCATATTGATATATACTTGTAGAGTGTAATATAATAAAATATATTTTTATTTATATGTAGAAAGCGCTAAGGACAACAAGCAATAAAGGACAAAATGCTATTTTCTAATTTGTTTCTGGCGTGGTTCTACTATTTTGTTTTATTAGTCCATACTTTGTTGATTTCCACATTAGAGTTACACCAAAGTGGATTTGAAGTAATAGGGAAATGACCAAGCACTGAATTTTTATTTTCCATTAACAGAGATTTCCAGAAGTCCAAAGGCTCGGCAGTACATAGGATATTTGGGGTTCTTTCTCCCCTCAGTCTCGCCCCCAGTCAATCCCATTGGCCATTTGTCAGGCACGCCACACTGCAACCTCTTCTCATCAGAGGTCTGTCAATTCCCCAGGAGCTAAAAATCATCTTTAAACCTGGTGATTTCAATGTTTACTCTCTTTTCAGAACATCTCTAACATGTTAAATATGGCAGCAGCCCTGGGCCTTCAGAGACGCCTCTGCTTTTACATCTCTTTCCTACATTTTGTTTACTTTCTATCCTTTAATAAGGACTGGAATCCTGATTGGTTTAACTCTTAGGATGATTCCAAGGATCTTTTTCTTGGAAACAAGTAGGAAGGAAGAAAATTATTTGTGTCAAAAATTCCTTAGTAGCAAAAAAAATAAAAATTAAAAAATTAAATACATGATAGTAAAAGGGCCCAAGGCCAGAGCAAGAATAAGTGCCTGGCTGCCAGAGCTGTCAGATTTTCTTTTCTTCCTGATTTTTTGTCATTATTCTAGGTGGGTTGTTTTGTTTTGTTTTGTTTTGTTTTGTTTTTCTGTTCATCAGGCTATCACAGGCGTATCTAGTGTCCTTGAAATGATTTTGAGTACATTTAATGGGTGTTCAAGGTATCCCTCATTTAATGACAAAAGCAGTTTGGACCACAAAACTAAGATTTTGAGGGATTCCTGAATAAAACCAAAGTTTTGCGTGAGAACACAACAATGAACTGCCAGAATTTGGGGGGGGAATCTCACACCAAAATCATATTCCTGAAAATGTTATAACTGGACCACCCATCTGGTATCTTGGAATTATAAATAGAAACCTTACTTTCTCTATTCACTCAAAGGGTAAAAATAAAAACACAACAAACGTTTCAAAGCGATGAGTCCTACTTTAATGTGCTAAAAATATCTTTTTTTAATAAACACACTTAAAAAAAAAAAAGCTTTACTCTAGAGAAGACATCCCTGATTGAATTGTCAAACTAGGAATTAATTTAAAAAAATTCTAAATCTTTGTGTGTTAAGTTCTACTTAAGGGAAAGCACAAGTAAGGTAAGGCTTACAAAAGTTTTCTTACTATAATCTCTCTGAAGTCATTATACAGGAATGCTAAAATTTTAGCTAATAACTTGAAGTACACGATTTAACTTTGATTCAACAAAAGTTTATTAAGCATCAATTCGGTGAAAGTCACTGTGTTAGACCATGCACCAGATTTTGTGGGAGTTACAACAATGTACAAATCATTTTTAATATCATTCCCTCAAGGAACAAATAATCCAGTGAAGAAAATATTTTATGTCCACAAGTGACTGTTTAATAATAATACCTAGTACTTACTAAGGACTATGCACTAAGTACTTTACCTATATCAATGCATTTAATCCTTACCACAACCTGTTGTGAATGAGGAAACCAAGGCACAAAGACATTAAGTGACTTGTCCAGAAACCATAAAGTTATTAATGATACAGCCAGAAATGAAACCAAATTGTCAGGCCACCGGGTCCACACACTAAACTACTATTTCTCTCCAAGAAAAATTATATATTGTATCATATAGAAATTGTTGGGCCATGAGAATTAAGATAGGAAACTAATAATCAAAGGTCTGTAGGGAAAAACATTTCTGGCCAGGGCTGACTAAGTTCAACTGCGATAAGAATTTGCAAGAGGCCCATAGGAGTTTGCTTTTCCTTAGAGCTCTTTGTCAAGTGTTAAGTTTTTATCATCTCGGTCACTGTAATTTATCCTATATTTATTAATCTGTTTGGGCTGCACTAACAAAAATACCACAGACTGGGGAGCTTATGAACAATAGTGCTTCGAGGTTGGAAGTCTGAAATCAGGGTGCCGGCATGGTTGGGAAAATGGCCCTCTTCTGAGTGGCATATTTTGCCTGTAAACTCACATGGCTAGCTCTCTGAGACTTCTCTTACCAGGGCATTAATCTCATTCATGAGGCCTCTGCAAAAGGCCCTACTGTCTAATACCATCACCTTGGGAATTAGGTTTCCAATGTACAAATGTGGGGAGGACACAAACATTTAGACCATAATACTGCTTTTCATAGTAGTTCATGTTCACTTACTAGGCACAGGAATCATTTCCATTTTACAGGTGAAGAGACAAAGGCTCAAATCATTTAAGTATTTTTCCAAAGGCCCCAAATAAGTACGTTGCAGAGAAGAGCTTCAAAGGTAAATACTGAGTTTGACCTTAAAGACAAGTAGTATTTCAATGATGAAAATATAGTGGAATTTAAAGGAATGGTTGAATAAAGCACAAAGATTCAACAGTAGGTAGGGTAAAAACATGCAAGGCAAAGTTCTAGGTAAGTCTCACATGGCTGGGATAGAAAATTCATCTAGGGCATAAGCGTTGGCTTCAGTTTCATAAAAGTTCACTTTATGATGATGACAATGGTCTCCAAGAGAAAAAAATCCAACAAGCAGCAGGAAACACAAGTATGTGGCTCAGGAGCGTCGGTGCTGGCAATAAAAAAAAACACGAAGTCATCTTGTGGGAGTGATCATTGAAGCTGTGGGAATGGACAAAATTACTAAAGGAGAGAATGTAGAGCTAGAATTAGCGTGGGGAGGCCAGGGCATATGTCAACATGTAGGGCCGGAGAAAGAAGAGAAAACCATGAGTAAAATAGAGGAGAAACAGTCCTAGGACCAGAAGATAGAATAAGACAACAGTGTCCAAGAAGGAAAGAGAAGATTGCAAGAAGGACCTGGTATTCAGGTCAGAATGTCAAATGCTATACTTTGTAACATACAAAAAAGAAAAAAAAAAAAAGAAAGAAAGAAAAAGAAAACAGCTTTTACTTTAAGACAAATGCAAAAAATTAAAATGTGTATCTGCATTGATTCTTTAAATGTCATTTACTTGACAATCCATCCTGGGAAATAATTCTATATTTTCTCTAAAAAAATATTTTCTCTAAAATGGAATAAAACTATTAATAGTATATCATGTGACTTGGCCTTCAGATATATGCATATATATTCAAGTCCCATATTCAGATAATTTTTCTCAAGTGAGTAGAAACACCTTAGGTAAGAGAACTTCAGCACCTGTCGTCTCAAAGTTTCTTTTCAACAGAATGAGCACTTTGCAAAAAAGAAAAAAGAAAAAGAAAATAAATAAAAAAGCCTGTGGGCCAATTGTCTTCTAGAGTTTCTGGTTTCTTTCTAACTCACACATACTCACACATCCTAACACCCCGATGACTCGCCAAATCCTTAGCAACTTGAACACACACACAATGTAACTCAGATATTAAAATTATATTTACCAAGTTCAAGAGAATATACCGAAGGCAGAACTGAAACACTAATTATACATCTGATTTTTCAATATCTTCTTCTGTCCTCTGTGCAAACCTGAAATATTATTCTCAAAATGTCACCTCCTTTCTCTCTTTCCTATTTGACCATCCTCTCCCTCCCTCCTTCTTCCTGCCTCTGTTTTTCTGCCTTCTGTTATTCTGGGTAAAATTGAACATATACATCACATTGATATTTCCCTCCTAATGATAGCAACATTTATTCCTGGAGGGTTTCTAGCTATCCTAGTTCACCTGTGGCGGTCTTAGGTAAATCTCAGATTGGAATTTCTATACCAATCTAAATGGATCCTTTCTCATCTCGCCCCTAGGCCTCCAAGGTGTGGAATCCGTGGTGTGTTCCGATGCTGTTCAACGATAAGGCAGGAGCCGAGATTAGATGTGTTCTGAACTGTATTCATGTTCTCTCTTTTTAGTTGCCAAGGAGAAGGAAGAAATCTTTAGAAAAATATTTCAGAAAATCTTTTCTGAATTGATATGTAGTGCATTTCGCCTTTCTTATACAAGGTGACAGTGTGTGCGAGATGTAAAGATGAGTTTGCTCAGGCAATTACCCCTTGTTGATAGCAGATTATTTCCTCTGGCAAACTCGAAAATAACTTGTTGGTGTATAAGTTACTGCTGTTCTGGGGATGTAGTAATTTACTCTCCTGCCTTTTTTATGAGCACATTTATTTTAATCAGTAGAGTTCAGAATAGCTCTTTTTCATCAAACTCCATCTCTTTCGGAGCTCTGCACCTTCTAACGTATAATGGAGGAAGGTCCTTTTGCACACACAGGAGAAGAGAGGCATGATGTATTACTGAAAAAAAGAGTCTTTGCACAGGAAATCATATCTCATGATCTTCCTGTCCATGTTAAAAACCCAACATTTATTCACAACAGCTCTAGACGAATTGTTTTTGCTTTTTCTTTTTTCTTTTTTTTTTTTGACAAAAACAATGTCCCACCCAGAGAACAACTCAACCTTATCTTTCATTCTGGGAATTGAAAACAGAATAGTTACACATGTTGGGATGAAGAAACACATGGAGGAATTCTGATTGGCAAGACAGATACAACTTTTTTTTTAGGTGTAATTGACATACAATATTGTATTAGCTTCAGGTGTACAACACAGTGACTTAACATTTGTATTCACCATGAGGCAGTCACCACAGTAAGTCTAGTTAGCACCTGTCACCTTACAAAGTTAATACAATGTTATTGACTGTATCCCTCCATGCTGTACATTACATCTCCATGATTTATTTATTTCATAACTGGAAACCCTTACTTTTTACTCCCTTTCGTGCATTTTGCCACTCCCACAACCCCCTCCCCTCTGGCAACCACCAATCTGTTCTCTATATCTATGGGTCTGGGTTTGGTCTGGCTTGGTTTGTTTGCTTGTTTTAAAACTGATACAGCTTTTAAGAGATAAGGCAGGTAATATACTTTACTGAATGTCTATAGAATTAAAAGCAAACTGGAAAGTTTTACTCCCTTTACCATTTTGCAGATGAAAAGGAAAAGAGTCAAGAAAAGAGAAAAAAGGAAACTGTGGCATCCAGGAACTTTGATGGGCATCAAACAAATATTTTAACTATGATCCCTTGCCTCTCCTATTATATGGCCTCTCCTAAAAGGAACCCTTAGCCATTCCCCCTGCGGAGTTGTTACTACTTCTGATAGAGGTATAGAGAAAGCAAAATTCATTTTCTAAGATTAATCCCTGGGTGGCTGAATATAGAAAAATCTAGAATCTACAAGTCTAGAATACTTTACTTACAATGAATGTCCAGTACATGATAAAGAGGTAAATCACCTATTTTTCTCTGCTACATAGTAACATCAACAACATTAGCGACTCCACCACCTGGGTATTTCCTAGAGAAGGGCTAAGCTTGACTGATGGAGCAAAAATACCAAAAGCTGAGAGTATGTCCTCTTGACAATGTCTGTGGCTGATCACCTACGTTTTTGTTACTCTCTTCTCCCCTGTCATAAAACACTAGGGAGTAATTTCCCTCTCATCTGGAGAATTATTAAGAGGACAAAGCAAATCCAAGGAGCATTTGGCTTTCTTGAAAATACAGAGAATGTAATTTGAAAGCGTCCCTTCCTTGTATTTATTCCATGGAAAGTTTCCGTTCAGGTGAAAGCAAAGTATCACAAGTACTTTTCTTGTTTAGAAAGAAATTTGAGGGACGCCTGGGTGGCTCAGGTCATGATCCCAGCATCCTGGGATCGAGTCCCGCATCGGGCTCCTTGCTCAGTGGGGAGCCTGCTTCTCCCTCTGCCTCTGCCTGCCATTCTGTCTACCTGTGCTCTCTCTCTCCCTCTCTCTCTCTGATAAATAAATAAAATTAAAAAAAAAAAAGAAAGAAAATTGAGAGAGAAAAATCAGGAATTGCAAAATTATCTTACAGAGTGTTCCGTGACTCTTTTCATATGAAACATACCTTAGCAAGTTGGTAGTATATTGAAATCACCCATGCAAACTCATAAAGCCAATTCAACATAGACCCACATCAGCCATAACATTTTCACCTAGAAATCACATGCATTTATGTGTTCAATATATTAATAATTAAATAGAATAAAAGCAAAGGTTTTTATGGTTTTTTTTGTTGCTTTGGTTAAGTGGAAATTCTCTTACATGTCTAGCAGCAAATTTGTTTCCCATACCTTAGGTGATTACAAGGAGACAGATCAAATCCATATGAAGCAAGAATCCACAGCATACTTTTTTTTTTATTTTACAATTACAGACTTTGCAAATCTATTTTCCTTGACAAACTGTTGTCAGACCTGGATGTTCATATTTCTTTAATGTAAACCCTCTACAGGGGACAGCAGAGAATAATTTCATATATAGATATATAAATATCAGTAACTATATTACTACTGTATTGATATATATATCAATAATTATTCTTATAACCAACTTGTTCTATAAATATTGAATATTATACAATCATGCAACATTTTCTCATTTCTGATGAATACAAATAATTTAAATTTTAATGTATTACAAATGCCACTCCTATTATTTGACTGATATTAAAAGTAATTAAGTGAGAATCATTTTAATGATATAATTGTCAAGCAACTTTGCCAATAAGAAATACCATACAAGTCTCAAATAATTAAGAGTAGCTGAGTTACTTAATGTAGAAATTATAGGAAATTAAAATTTCTGGGAGATTTTATTAGGATTACCTCACCAAATGAAGCTGAAAAAAGCAAAAAAGTATCACCAAAAGAAAAATAGAACTTCCTCATAAAGATCCCAGGAAAAAAATTAATCAAATAAATAAATAAATACATAAAAAGCCACAGACTGATCATTTTATCACAAAACACTATACCACATCTCATTTATCGAAAAGTATGAAGAACCCCAAATCATCTCTAAAAAATACCTTCTTCTCTTCCATTCTGGAAGTAGTATCTACCCTGATCCCACTGCTCTGAAGCAGGTTTGCCAGGAAGAGAGCCAGTTTAATTCCATCCCAACTTTATAGAACATAACAATCGTCAATAGAGTTAATATTGGTTCTAAGATTGTCAACATGCTAATATTGATCCTAATGTTATCACTATCCTAATATAGTCAAGAGTTAGATACTGGTCCTAAAAAAGTTTTAAATGATATAACTGGCTGGACAATTTTCTTAAATGTAAGCTTATTGACTTACTTAAGGGAAGATATTCATGTACAAGAATTAAAACTATACAAATTGAAAAGATGCCTCTACATTACCAGCACCCATTTGGAATACTTAACATTGTCTCCATAAGAGTAACAGATTTGAATACCATTAGTTACACTACGACCTGTTGAAAAGACAAGTGAGAGATTGGGGGCGGGGGAGGGGGGTGTGGGGGAGGGAACAGAATTCCAGAACAAATACATGGTCATCTTGCATCAAAGGAGAACTCTTCCTAGTAGCAGTTAGGACAAAGCTGCTTCTGAAAAAGAGCGTGTATGCGACAGAACATCACCCAGGGGCTGCATGATGAAGAACTATGCTGTGCTATTGATACTTTCTCTTCCTGCCAATTGTTATTGACAGATGGTTGGAGGGAGAAGTAGAATTGGCTTCAGGAAATACTCTATCCACTGGAGAAAAAGAAACTCCATTTACTTAGTGAATTAAAAAAAAAAAAAAAAGTCTCTGAAGCCAGGCAGCTTGAGTTAGAATCCCAGGGCCACCCTTTCCCAGCTTGTGACTCTGGGCAATTTGTGAAATACCTTATCTTTGGTTCCCCCTTCTGTGAAGGGGGGGAAAACAAAAAAGGAGAAGGGAGTAGGCGGAGGAGAGGGTAGAGGAGAAGGAAGAAGTTATCTCCCCATCTATAAAAATAGATAATAGCCTCATTTGGAGATTACACACATTATTACATACAAAATACTTAGAATAATGCCCTGGTAGATAATAATTTCTCAACAGATGTTCACTAACATCACAAAAGCAAAAAACCAAGCAGGATAAGCCATGGCGGCAGCAGCAACTGACTTCCAGAGAACGCGACAAGATGTAGCTGGGAGGGGCTATCTTTGAAGGAGGGACCATAACATACTGGAGAGTCAAAAAAAATCTGGAGATCTCATCTGACCTGGTTCTGCCATTACCTTGCTGTGTGGCCTTGGGTACGTCACTGGACATTTGTGCACTTCATCGTCCTGCCAAATCGATTTCAATTTGGAAATCTCTAGGCTCTCTCCTACCTAGGAGACTCTACCTAGGGAAGAGTCATTGGGCAGCCAGTTTCATGGTGTATATGCTCCTAAGGGTGAGTCCTGTTCACATGTCCGTTTCTACCTCTTAAAGGACTCAGACAAGCAACAAGGAGCATGTGGAGGGTAGGACACTACAAGGAAATAAAACCTGGCCCTCAGATCGAATGTCATTTGACTCCCATGTTCTCAGAAATGCCTGTGTGTATTCTTAAGCAACTGTACCAACAAATTATATGTATTAAAGAGTGGTATACCTTACCTTGGTGCTCTGATAAAATAAATTCCCACCACATAGTAAATTTTTAAATTGAGACATTTATTCTGTTTCATTATAATGTGTAAATTGTTACTTTACACTCGAGTGCCCAGAGGTAAATTGAAGATGCATATACAAAGTGAAACGACTCTTCTAATAAAACCACTGACATGTTAAGAAGGTTCCCATTTTAGTTATTTATGCTGTTTTCTTTCATTTTTTAAGATGACACTACCCTTTATTACACATTCTGAATATGTGTGTTATACTTGTACAACATATTTTCTTTCCATGACCCATTAAAGTAGCATAATGCTTTCTATATTCATGCATCTCTTAGCACACAACCTATAGTTTTAAATATTTTTGCATTCTTTCTCAGAGGGGAAAAAAAATGAGTTTTGTAGTGAAGAAAAAAACTTGGCCAATTATGTCATTTTTATCTCAGTTTCAACTTAGCATTATCTTAGGCTTAGTAGTAACAAATGATAAAATGACAAATAAATTCTGACATTCCCTGCATAATCTACATTCTTGGCCATCGACTCTTCATTTTACCAGCCTCTTAAGAAATGTTTTTTGAAAAAGAGAAAAGAAAACCTCACACATGACTGCCAATCTAACCCATTCCATTATGTGTGTCATGCTGCCGAAACGAACTTGGAATCTAGAAGTACCAAGTGCCACAATTCGTCTCCTTGTGACTCACAGCGCCAGATGACAAGCAAGCCTCTGTCCTCCAACAGCACCAGCAACAGTGGAGGATCCGGGTGGGTGTTCGTGGTGTTGTGAATAGACCTGGTAGGAGGCAGGAATCCAAGGCTCAGGCTTCCGGCATGTACCACCGTGCTGACAGATGGCATATTCTTGGCCAGGGTCCAAGGACCCTGGTCACCTAGTGAACTTTCCCTGACTCCATGCTATGTCGATATCCCAGACACCCAGTGACACCGGCCTTGCTTGTGAATCAATCTGCTAGAAGCTGCCTCTGTGTATGTTTTCTGAATGAGTGTTTGTAAAGGTATTTCGCCTGAACTAAGTACGACTCTTTAGCTCTTTGTGACATAATTACCGTGGGTTGTATCAACAGAGAAAGTGTGCTTTATAATTTAGTCCTAATGAATTTTTTGACCCATAAATCAATGAAGCTGTTACAGATTGAATAATAATATTTGCTTCCTGAAAGCATGGATGATATCAACAAGGTCACAGTTTACTGTCATTTTTAATAGGAGGAAAAAATGTACTCGAGGGGCATTTAACATATTTTGACAAGGTGACCCACAATTATCCATTAACATTGTATTTGTCTAAGCCCTACTGCATTGATATGCTGGGACCATGTAATAGTTCACTGATGTCCCACATGGGGGTGGAGAATAAGGCAAGTGGGACCTTTCCAAGGTCTTTCACAGCCAGAATGTATCTTGCTACTGCTCTATTGATTAAACATTTGGATAGTTAATCAACACAGCTCAGCCCTTTTAACCTGCCATAGGCAGTATACAAAACAAGGGAAGGAAGGAAGGAAGGAAGGAAGGAAGAGAGGGGGGGGGGAGAAGAAATGCCTGGAAGAGAAAGCATGAGGTTATATTTTTCTTATTTTCATATGTGGCAGATAAAGTACATCTTTCCAGACAATAGGACCATAATAAAATATTATAGTGTTCAATGTGGTATTGAATTGAAAAGCATCTGGACTTTTTGAACTATTTTTGCTGGACTTGATTTTTCAACATTTTACTAGCTTAAAACCCCACCGTCTTTACCGGTATCAGGTTGCATTCTCTACCGTCAGCTAAGTTAAATCCATGCTTAATTTCCTCCTCAGACAGGAAGTTCCCCAAATTCAAAACAGACTTAACTGGAAATCCCCATTTGGGGCTCACTGGTCTGTTTCTACCCCTAAATTTGCATTTCTTGTCTCATGTACCAGTATTCTGGTTATCTTCCTCCCTTAAATCCAACCTCATCATCTCAGCCCCTCATTCCTCTATGAGGTATATAAAGGTTTCTCTATCACTTTTTATTTTATTTTATTTTTTTAATAACTGAGTAATTATAATCCTCCTGTAGATTACTAAATCCTGGCATTCTCTTCTTCAGCTTCTTACCAACCGGTAAGGAACCCTTCCCAACTATTAAGAGTGTCAGAGACCACACACCTCACATTTGGCAGAATAAATCTGTTTGGTATTTTAAATGATGCCCTCAGTTCAACATAGATAACATAGATAACAGCTCCTGTACAATCATGGTTAGTTATACTCTAATTTACTTCACCTGTTTATTTTGCTCAATGGTTTCTAACACTGAAAACATTTTCTCCCCAAGTTGTCTGATTACAAGAACTACCAACCCCAATCAGACCTACCTGATGATAATATTCACGGACAGGCCCTAGGAATGTGCACCTTAACAAAGAACTTAGGAGATACTTAGGATCAGGAAAGTTTTGATCCATTCCTCATCCATCTGTTCCATAAAACCGTAATAACCCAGCTGATTTTTTAAAGACTTTAGCTCAAAAATACATCTGTAACAAGATTCTTATCTGATTCAGAAAACTTAGCGAGCACTTTCTATCCACAGTAATTTACATAGCTAATCACATTCACCTTGCTGCTAAGTTCATTCTATCTGATTTTTGTTTTTTATGGTTGAGATGCACAGAATCATGTATATGTGATTATTTATACAGATTGTAATGTCTATTTTGAGAGAAGACTCCCTCTCCTCTTCTGGTTTTGATGAAGCAAATTGCCGTGTTGTGAGTTGCCATATAGAAAGGGTCGTGCATCTAGAAAGAAAGGGTAGCCTTCCGCCAACAAACAACAAGACACTGAGACCCTCAGTTTGGCAGTCTACAAAGAATCAAATGCTACCAACAGTTATGTGAATTTGGAAATGGATTCTGCCCCAGGCAAGTATCAGGTGAAATCGCAGCCCCACAAACACCTTGACTGTAGCTATTAGAACATGAGGCAGAAAACCAAGCTAACCTGTGCCCAGACTCCTAATCTATAGAAACTATGAGATAAAAAACATACTGTGTTCACTGCTAACTTTGCAGTGATATTATTACACAGTGACAGACAAGTAATACGTAGGCCTGTGTTGTTTTGAGTCCCATGCCCTTTGAAATGTGGGAAATCTAATTTACTTACATAACTGGCCAGTGATACCATTCCAATTTACCATCATCTGTGGATTTATACTATATTCCAATACATACCAATACATACATATGAAGTAGTATTTTAACCAGTTGTGCAATAAAAGTAACATCCCTGGGTATTCTTATACACTTAACTCTTAAAATCAACAATGCCGTCATTCATAAGCTGGACTAGCACAAATAGTTTGCTTGCAGAGGTTTGAGTGAGATGAAATAGAGAAGACTCCCTGTTTATCAAATTTAAGAAAATAGGTTATTTTTTGTATAGAAAAATGACATTACTGATCTAGATAATCGGGCTATGTTACTTTCAGAGTACTCTTCCTCGAGTTCTTTCAAGTTCATCAGCAGCCTCTATGTGCATCATAAACCCATTATGATGTGTGCATTTATAAGAACTGCATACAGATGGACCTTCAGGCAGTAACCCAGGCTTAAAGCAAAACTACTCATATAATCAGGAAATAAAACCAAAAAACTAGTCATCCTCTGTGTGGTATCTTTATCAGCCCCACCCAAAGAGGGGGTATAAGTAGTGGGTAGAGATAATACATAAAATGTATACAGTGCAGCAAACTCATGATCACAATGGACAGGTTCCTCGGTTTGCTAAAAATAGAGATCCCTTTGTGTGGTAATTATCTCCCTAAGGTTTAGAGTAAGATGAGTCTCTTTCTCAAAAATAGGTCACCATTAACTGGAAAATACGATTCTAGTCTTTAAAAAAAAAAAAAAAAAAAAAGACTAGAAAATTAGTGGTGGGCATCAATTTCTTGTTATTTATGAAAGCACTGTGGGAACAGGGTCCGTTGAGTCTTACTTCCTTTTTATGGAAACAGACACCATTATTCAATTTTGTCCTATCTTTTTATTAATAGGTGTAAAACACCCTGAGGGAGTTCCTGAGCTGCAGCAGAAACCAGGAACAATATAATAATTCTACACCTACATGCTCTCATTCAGCCTAGGAGTCCTCCAAGCCACAGGGAGCCCAAGCAAGTCTGTTAGATTGATTCTGCCTTCTAAAGAGACAAAATGACAATATTACTTGAGCAGTGGCCCCTTAGCACAAGAACTCATCACAGTATCTCACATTTTTCTCTTTTAGGGTTTCCTTATTTTGTCTTAATAATGCCTGCTGTAGGTACTTCCATTAAGATGCACATTTCTCTTAGGATAATAACAACGTCCCAAACTGAACTTGCTAACAGGAATGAATAATTTTTTAGATTCCTATCTTCTAGAGTCAAAGTATGAGTCAACAGAAGATAATGGTTTATAGGATGAAGAAAAGAAGAACTAAACCATTTAAAAAAAAAAAATGGGGGTTGGGGGTCAGAGCCACAGAAATCCCAAGAGAAAAATCATAAAGGAAATCTGCCTGTCTTCACTCTGGACTAGCCAAAGAGATAACAAAAGATGTTATTCATATTTTACCTTAAGAGCCTTTGGTGAGGCCAATCCTTTCAAAACAGTGGATTCTTTTGCAGGGTTAGTCACAGATAACAAGTCTGATGCTGATGTTAAAGTCTACTGGAGTCACGATATATACTAATGAATAAAACTTGTGAGGAAAAACTCATACAGCATGTAAATTTTAAAACTGAGTAATTCCCATTTAGCTATGTGACTAGTTGAGAAAGCTTGTATTCCAGATTCTATGCCAGATAAACTGCGGACCTTATCTACTACTTAATGAATCCTCCCTGATGATGAATTGGGGCAAGATAAGCAGCCAGCCAACAATCTAGAACACTGATCACAGGAAGATAATCTTACTGAACTACCAAAGTTCACTCAGGGAGATAAGAAGCTGAATGTCTGTCTCAAGAGATTCCAGTCTGAAATTTTAAGGATATCAGTCAACTTTCTCCCTTTGAAGCAGAAGGAGTAAAAACAAATAAACAGATGACAGTAGCAAGAAAGGAGAAGAGCAGAGAGATTGAAAAAGGATGAGAGAGCCAGAAATGAAATAATTTGGGAGAAGACCAAGCTTTAAGATACTTACAAGTGTTCAGATTTTATTAGATACTTATTATGTAGATTGCATTGAAGGAAGCATGATTGAATGATATCAAAGAAGCATTAGCTGATATGACATCTGAACCAAAAAAGCTGCACTCTTACTAGTGTGTTATGAGACTATTATTAATTTTGCTGTTAAAATATATTAAGAGAACTGCCATTATGCCACATGGCCCAACCAGGAAGGAATAAACCTTGATGAGATACCATTTTGAAATGGATGCTTCATCTTGGTGTGTAACCCCAGACTCCATCGTTTGAGTCCACCTGACCATAATGAAGATGAAATGTGTGAACGGCTATTTATCCTGGGATTTGCTTTTTAAATGGTTTTTAAGATAGGTTGGTTAAGGAGGACCAATAAATAGGACAAAATAAACACTCTATGCGTGACTAACGGGTTTACTTGTGCATAGCTATGTACCGAAGAAAACCACAAATAATATAGATTATTGTTTTGGTATTAACTTAAGGAAGTAAAAACCTGAGCCACATATAATTAAGGGATGCATCTCTGTGGTGACTTTGCCCCCTAAATTTTCTCATTTCCTAGTCCTGTTTCATTTCACTCACTTATATATTTAAACATGCCCATGTAAGTGGTTCTATACATTGTTCCCTGTTGCCCTGTGTTGGAATATTGCTACTCTCTGGTCTCACTCTCCAGGGAGAGGACAAGATAGTGTGCAAACAAGGCAGGTGAATGCCCTATTTTAAGCGTTGGGTAAAATGAGAGGAAATGCCTAATAACATGAAAATCAGGAAAAGCAAAGTCTACAGTTATACCCAAGTGAGAGCAGGGAAACCAACACAGAGACAAATGTCAGATTCTAAGTCAAGGGGAAGACAGCTATAAGCCCACAGCAAGGACAGGAGCATTGTAAGAAACACAGAAAAGTTATCGCCAATGAGTTGCTGTGACTGGCCCCCCGCCACATGGTATGAGATATAGTATAGCTCAGTGGTTCACAGCCCTAGCTCTGCCTTGGAATCACCGAATGAACTTTAAAAATCCCCATTCCCAGGTACCACTGAAGACACCTTAGGTCAGAACCCCTGGGTTCTGTGACACAGGCAAGCAGTAAGCACCTCAAGTAGCTGAGGTGATCCCAGTGTGTTGGGATCCGGTGGTATAAATGGATATACGAAGTGGATTAGGTTCTTTTACTGGGAATTAAAAAGCCATTTTTTTAAAAATCTCAAGTCTTTCTGCAATTGTTTTAAGTTCATACTTGAAACAGTCTTCAACATCTGGGTTTTTATGGCTCTTCTGCTACTGCTTTCAATCTGCTACTTGAAACCTGAAGATGCTTATTCCCCCTCCAATGTGCAGCCTTCAGTGCATGGCTGTATTCTGTTATGTAGGCACAAGCTCTCACTCCTGTCCTTACACGCTTTTCTGCAGCATCAAGAAGAATAATATATGCAAGCCACTGTTTTGGTAAAAAGAGAGCAACCAAGCTGAATAATATTCCTCCAAAATATCTCAGAATGAGCCTTAATTACAGCCCCCATACTACTTTCTGCATTGACCAGTCAAACATCCTCCCTGACAGCAGCCAACAGGTGGTGGAATCCTTTGCACAACCATAGGTGGGCTTTCAGGAACAAAGTCACCTGCAAACAAGTGGCCTCTAAGCAAACATAAACTACACGCGTAAATTCTGAATACAACAAAACTGGAAGGAGGATGAGAAGAGCAGCTGGGAAGGGAGAATCAAAAACTGCACCTGAGGGCACCTGGGTGGCTCAGTGGGTTAAGCCACTGCCTTTGGCTCAGGTCATGATCTCAGGGTCCTGGGATCGAGTCCCGCATCGGGCTCTCTGCTCAGCAGGAAGCCTGCTTCCTCCTCTCTCTCTCTCTCTCTGCCTGTCTCTCTGCCTACTTGTGATCTCTCTCTGTCAAATAAATAAATAAAATCTAAAAAAAAAAAAACTGCACCTGAAATAAATGATAAATCTGGGTCATTCTGACAAAGCAAGTGTTACTGGCAAAGAATGGTCAACGGGCCACCCTTTGGTCTCAGATCCCTGTGCTCAGAAACCATCAGGCATTTATTGTTCCTCTGACAATTCTTCAGTGTTTGCCTTTATTGAATGGTCTCCAGTCTGTTTTTATATTGTTCTTAAATTAAATCACAGAGCATCAGGCTGCTTCATAATCCCCTATATTATATCATTTACGTACTATAGTATCATACAGGGTTCTGCACAGCTGGACTGCTATCTACCAGGTTAGCTGTTTTTTTTTTTTTAAGATTTTTTTTTTTTTTTTTTTTTTTTTTTTTTTTTTTTTTTTTTTTTTTTAACAGAGAGAGAGCTCACAAGTAGGCAAAGAGGCAGGAAGAGGGCGGGGGTTGGGGGGAAGCAGGCTCCCCGCTGAGCAGAGAGCCCCATGCGGGGCTCCATCCCAGGACCCTGGGATCATGACCTGAGCCGAAGGCAGCGGCTTAACCCACTGAGCCATCCAGGCACCCCCAGGTTAGCCGTCTTTAGTGCATGTCGTATTTGCCTATCCTTGCCCCTCTTTCTCTCGTTGGGCCGATTTCTCAACCCTCGCTTGTTCTGCTACCTGATGGGTATAAACCCGATGGCTAATGACTCCTCTCCTGACTTTTCAAGGTCACCTTGAATTATAAGATCTTCCAAGGTTCTTGTTACTTCTCCTAACTTAGAGTCTTCCATGAAACTTTATGAGCATGTTCCATATTTTATCATCCAAGTCACTGATAAAATGTTAAATATTACCACCCTAGACAGACCCTGCAGAAGATCATTTGATGTGTCCTTTTCAGTTGCCTCTGAAACATTAATAACTTCTCATTGAATATGATCCTTGAACCGGTCTGTACCCAACTAAGAGCCAGGGCTGTATTTCCCTAGATTGATAGCACTATTTTAAATCTCTATGCTACAACCCTGAGGAAGCAATATTGTACTCTTCTTTCCTCTTACAAGAGATTTTTTAATTTTAGCACCTTAAAACTGACTGGTCAACATATGCCAAACAATAACCCAGGATAATTTAGCCCTGTTCATAAATGTGATATTTTCAAAAAGCCATAAAAAAGAACTCCCCATTAATAACTCTGACTGTAAAGGTTCATCATGGGCTACTATTCTCACCTCTTTGAACTTAATGACAACTCAAGTCAATGCTCTCCTTTTTTTCCTTTGTTGCAGCTGCTATTGGGGTAGAAAAGACTGTTGTTGGAAAGGACTGTTGTCCAGGCTCCAAGAAGTCCAGACAAGGTCTCCAGAGACTCTCTATTTTTCCTCCAGATCCTTTTACTGACATTAATGATGAAGCAGCTTTGTCTGTGTCTCTGCCTTGGTTAGCAATGCCTCAGTGACAGGGCAGCTCCAGATGCATTAGATCAGCAGCTGATGCCATCATGCGAATGTCTAACACTTACTTTAGGTAGGTGACACTTCTTAATATTCAATCCTGTCTTCACAATGTCGACTTGTCCCACCACACACGGGTGTTCTTTTTATCATTGTTATTGGGATTGTTAATATTTTTGCTTGTGATTTCTCTACAGGGCACATTTTTAAAAAAACATAATTATTTATAACCTTTAATGCCAAGAGGGCAATATAGTATGCCTGGAAGAATATGCATCACAGAGTTATTGTTTAGAAATGGTAATTAATTTTACAGTCAACAGTAGTGTGACACACTGTCTCTGACTAGACGTCCACCGTGGCTTCCTGCCAGTCCTTTGTAAGAATATTAATTGACGTCCAGCACTAAGCAGCCTCTTTGCTGTGTTTTTGAAAGAAACAACATGCTTCAGATTAAATAAATACATTCTAAACACAGAGATTCAATATCAGATTCTATATCTGGACGTCACCCAAATTGTTTGTTTATATCGTTATTTTTTATCTTTTGTCCCCAGCTTTATTGAGGTATGATTAGCAAATAAAAATTGGATATTTTTAAGGTGTACAATTTTGTTTTATTTTTGTGTTACTTTCTTTTCTGTTTCCTTTTTTTCCTTCTCTTGGACTCCTGATTCTTAAAGTGTTCCTACTATTTACTTCCCCTTCATTTTAGCTCACTGCTTTTCTTCTAACTTCTTACAATATTTGGTTATGCGGAATCTTCTGTGGCAAATATACTCTGTGCCTCCAATAGCAATTTGCTCCTAGGTGACTGCTCTCTTTCCAAGGTTTCCCAAGCGACAACATTCAACAATTTTAGTATTATTATAAATGATGTGCCTATTAACATGCCAAGGATGCCAGATTAGGTGGAATGGCCAGTTTAAAAAAGAAAAAAAAAAAGATTAAAATTCAAAATGACCTTGACAGGTTTGAGAATTGGGCACATAAGCAGGCTTGAGTTTCATGGCAGAAAATACATGTTCGTTCACACTAAGAGGAGAAGAACACTGTACAAATGGAGGATGACAGGAACGGTCAGTTAGCTACAATGGGTACGGAGTGGGGCAGAAGAGGGCGGCTTCTACATAAAAGCCAGTAGCCAGGATGATGAATTAGTGATGAAGAACCCAAGATACCAGGATGCAGAAACTGGAACATCACATAGACATGTGAGAAAGATACAATCTCTAATTCGATAGATCTCCACTCGGTCATTTTTTTCTGGGTATATAATATTTAGGAATCCACAGCTTCTATGATAAGATTACTTGGAAAAACTTCGGATGAAAAAAATAACACTTAAAATTAAGGTTCAAAGGTAGAAGTATATATGCTCTCCATGCCCCCACAAGAATCAGGTGATAGACTTCTCAATAGATTCATCTCCTATTTTGAAGCAAGAACAACCGTCCTCCGTAATCGGTATGGGGTCTTTTGGAGAAAATTTTTGTGAACTAAATTATTATTATACCATCTGAATATTATTCACATAATAAAAATAATTTTAGATCTGGCTGTGAGAACCTTTCTTTTTTTTTCTTTATACAGCAGTGGAAGACTTTCTTCATTTAAAATCTTACAGGGGCGCTCCATATTCAAAAGAAAAAAAAAAAAAAAAAAAACCTGGTAGGGGATCTGGAGCACAGCCAGCAGAGTCGTCCTTCCACCCTGAGGGGGAAAAAAAAAACTGATCCAAACGAGGTCAGAAATGAGGATGGGCCTCCCGAGGGTCAGAACTAGTCAGTGATAATGACATTATTTGAACCTAAATCTCTGGTTTGCCAATTCAGGATTCCCTCCACTGAACTACACTACCTCCTGAAAAGTAGTTCCTATTTCTGAGGCATTCTTGTTTATCACAGATTTGTTTTTCTCCTTTTTTTTACAGTCTTTTAAATTTCTTCTCTCATGTACTTTCACTTATTTCCCAAAAGCCATTTGTTATGTAACAGATGCATATGTGTTCCTGTTTATAAATATTCTACAGTAAGTGAAGAAAATATGGGGAAATGTTGGGAGAAAGGCGGCCATAACCCTCAAACCCTCAACCCGGAAATGTGCTCTGTGCCTCCGGGGCAAAGGTCGCCGGAGGAAGCCCCATCTGAGATGCGGAATCTGGTCTTACATTGTTGGGTGCCATCCCACCTGTTCTCCCCCTCCATTTTCAGTCTTTCCAAAATTAGGATGTTTGGTGTTATGGAGGATCACCTGGGGAAAATCAGTAGGGCACAAAGTATAATTCTGTGATGATATTACAGTAAACAAGAAGCTTAAAATCAAATTCATTACCAGGGAAATGAATCCGGGGAACAGGACTTCATTAAAAAGTATGACTTTATAAATAACTACTCATAAACAGACTGCTTTGCCTTAGAGACTAATATATTTCAAAATTATTATCTACTTAAAATATTTTACCTAAAAGAATTCACAATTAGCTTTCAATATTTAAACAGTACATTAGAAATGGAATGTTTATAAATATCAGAATAAAAGCCACTTCATTACAGTATGAACATATGCTAACACACCACATACCGGCTTTTGAATTCAATACTGGTATGGTTTACCATATTCGCATTTATTTTTTTCTTTTCTTAACTGACATAAGGGTTTAGATAATAGCTAATATAAATATACGAAATGTCAAATTTTGAGGATAGTGTTTAAACATTTGTCTTTTTGAGAGTATTGTGAAACTTAACTTTTATTAACTCAGGGAATCAAAGAGAAATATGGTGATGCTAGTGAACCTTTGAAAATCTTTTATTTTATCACTTTTAATGCATGTTTAATATTTAACATCCATCTTATTACAGACAGGAATTGTGAAATGCTTGTGCTGTCTCTAAACAGTTTTAAAGTTCAATGCACAGTCACAATTCAGAGGGGAGATTTCACACATTTATGGAAAATAAGCCATTTTTGCAGTAAAGTTGCAAAGTGTGAAAGAATTCTTGTTTTATCTGCCTTACTTATCATGTTTATGAGTTATTTTGCCTGGAAGTAAATTGACAAGTTGTCAATGAACAATAGGCAGTGCCCCAGCTAGGCTTTTCACAGGTTCAGATGCCTTTGGGCAAAAGGGCTAAATCTGTAGTTGCAATCTAGCATATGGAGCACTGAAAAAAGTGGCAACAGGGTGAGAGACATTCCCTGCAAAATGCATGCGGCTCTTGCTCTCTCCCCAATCTGCTTGGACCACGGTGCATTATGAATTCATGTCCCGTCACCTTGCTGTCCAGAGAGCAACTCATTTGTTAGATCCCCAGTGTGCCTTGGTCCATTTTTTCTCTTTAAAACATCTTATTCCTCCAAACAATTATTTTTAAATATTCACCTTTAATAATAAAAAGCCACTTCCTCATATTAGGAGATTCTCTACAGGAAACTTCTCATAGAATCTCAAGGGGAGAAAGAGTCTCAGAGTCCCTTTCCTCAGTGGTTTGGGGTGGACCAGGATACTTCCACCTTTGGCCACCAAATAAGAGAATGACCTTATTGTAACATTTCATGCCTTTTCCTCCCGTCTCGATTTCCCAGAATGCTCTCTTGCGCCTGTTTTATGATAACTCATACAGCTAAATAAATTACTGGAGAGGTAAGTGGTCTTTCAATAGATGGCACTCTTTGTTCTGAATCAGCCCAGATATGTTCTGATGCTGTAATCGCAGACCCCTGCTTTGAAGCACCTGCCCTTCAGGCATACTTTTCTCCGGGACATAGTGAGGGGTGTGTTTTGAGGTAAAAACTAGGGCTAAGATTTCTACTCTCAAGAAAAGGAGGACTGCAAAAGCTACAGCCTCATCAATAGGAGTTTACTAGGAAAAAAGCCAAGGTGGGAATATAAGGAAAGTCAAGGCCATGGCCAGCGGTGGATGGTCGCTGGAGTCACAGAGCCAAGAGTTTGAATGCAGAGATGGGATCAGAGAATGTCAGGAAGAAGCAGTGTGTTCAATGACTAGGAATTTATCATAACACCTAAAGGTGATTACTCCGAACCTTTACGAGCCAGCCAACAAATGATGTATGAGGGGAATCCCTGGTTCGAGGCCAGAGACAAAGTAGGAATATATTCCTGCTCTCTAGTGGCCTCTAGGTTACTATCCACCACTCCTCTGTCCTATTTTCATATCCACTGACAATTTTGGCCAAGGTTTGCAATCTTTTCCTAATCTCCAGCCATCATCTTGGGTCACTTCCACACCAAGTAGATGCATTCATAATTCTTCTTCCCCGGGGATCTTCTTTTCCTGGATCTATCACCATTCCATCTCTACAACCCAATTTCTTGTCTATATCCTGGACCTTGTCCCCACTTCTGATGAAATCTCTTACTCTCTCCACCATGGTCTAACTTACCTCGTTTGCTATTGTATGAAAACTCACTCCTCAAATTCAATAAATACTCCCCATTTCAACCCCTGCCTATTTTTGTTCCCAACTCCACCTACCTTGGTAATGAAAACATTACCAAATCCCCAAATTCACTTGCTCTCTGCATGTAAAACATAAAAGAACATCATCTTCTTTGACAGAGAGACGTGGGCTCAAAAACTGGCTTTTGCCACTTTGGGAAAGCTGTTGTGCCTCACTTTGTTCACCTGTAAATTGGACCCAGGACTTAGCAAATACTCTGTTGAAAAACTGTTATATGCAGAGGTTGATGATTGAACGAGATAACACAGATAGAGCCTCTTCAGATCAGCCTCCTCCGTCCCCTTTCTTTCCCTTACTCTTCTGCTCTATCCGTCCTCATCAGAGATGAAGCCTTTTCTCCATTTTTACCTGTTCCTGCTCCCAGGTTGCTGAAAGCACCTGGGGAAAATGCAAGACTGCAGTCTTAATCTTGCAAATTTAGGAACTCCTACAAATTTTTTCAACACCACCCACAATGATTGCATCTTTACTTGACTTCCTTTCCTCAATCTCACACCAGCTGATCCAACTCCTTCCCATTCTCCAAACCTCCATCTGCTCAACTCTCTCTAAGAAAATGGCTATGCTTCTTCCTTTTCAGAGAAAATAGTCCATGGAGCATCAAGTGTCTCAACGTCCAACCAGTTCCTCTCTCAATATGTATCTATCATCATCTCAACTTTGGAGGCAGTGCCCTAGGCTAACTCTGCCATCTAGGCTCCTTATACATTCTCTATGCAGAGTCGCTACATAGAATTCACAAATACATTAAGATTCTGTCATTGCTATGTGGGACCAATTTTAATGCACAAAGTAGGAAAAGTCTTATCTCTTCTCCTCTGTAACTTAAACTTTTCTCAGCCTTTGTTTTCAATATCTGCCCTTTGCCAGTTTTTGCAATAGTTTATATAAATGAAGTGATTTATATTTTATTTCTTCCCTTTATCTTTCCTCCGGAGGTTGGTGCTAATAAGTGGAGAAGTGGCCAGGAGGGAGGAAAATGCCAAGCAAGGGAGAGAGGAGTTTGTCAAGAAAAAACCTATAAAATGAAATATGTAAGCCAGATAAGCAACGTTGAATGTTAATCTCTTTCCAAACAAATATACTCTAGGATGATGTCCAAATTAATTAAGATACTAACAAGTAGGATTATAAAAATATGTTAATTATGTCCCCATTAAAATCGTGTTAGCCAAGGTGGATAGATTACCAAGATGCAATAAAGCTTATTTAATCTTTACATCTAAAATATAAAAATTCATACCATAATTTTATCTCGGCCCTAAATAAGGCTTTCCAAATCTGGTCTAAGGCTCCAGAAACCCCCATGCAGGGAATGTGAACAAAACTTCAGGGTTTTTGAACAAAACTACACTTCAGCAAAAGCAGCTATCCAGAAGCATCAGTGGGGAGAAAGGAGATTGCCCAGATGTCTATAGTTGTACCATTACAGTAAGTATTGGCATACGTGTCACCTATTATGCTTGTCTTCTTTTTTATCTTTTCTCTTTTTCTCCCTTTATCTAAATATTCCATTACTGTCTTATTTGCATTTGGTTTTCTTCTCCTTCTCTTCTTTTTCATTTTAACCTCATTTTCCTGTTTGCCTCCACTGACTCCAGAAAGCAGGGAGTTAAGTGAGATTATGTGGCCACATAAGTGACTCGCCCAACATCTCATAGTAGTTGGAAGCAGAACCCCAAGGCTAAGTGGAAAGTCTTTTGAAACTAACCCTACATTCTTTCCATTACACCCATAGCTTCTGCCATCTCTGTCCTTCACAGTGCAGGCTGGCTTTCAGACCTTTGGGGCATAATGAGAATAAAGGCATCGAAGGGCTGTAACAGTGGCAGGATACGTGTCGCACACGTATCTGGTGAGTGCAGTGAGCTCCGGATTGGCCCCCTCTTTGCAGTATGAAAGGATGTCAGAAACCAAACCAAGCACCTTGGCTGCTTGTGTCTTACTTCTTCTTTATTAACACATCTCTCCCCCCTCACACTGCTCTACACACGCATGCACACACCCGCCTTAGCATCCTACTGAATACCACGAACCGCCCTGCCCCCTCCGCTCCCAGTTCCCCGGCCCTTGTTCTTCCTACTCTCCATAGTATTTATCACCTTGCAATACAGCATACAAATTATGTATTTATCACATGCATTGCTCATTGTCTGTCTTGGAGAATATAAGCTCCATGAGGGCAGAAATCCTTTTCTCTTTTATTTATCACTATATTCCAAGCACCTAGAACAGTGCCTTGTGTACGTGCATATCAACAGTGCCTGTTGGTATTTGTTAAAAAGGTATATTGAATGAGTGAGCAAAAATGGCACATATAGTGCCTCTTCTTCAGTACTTCTAAGAACCCAAGAGTATGATCATAACAAATTGAATACACAAAATAATTAAATTGACCGGCTTGTTTGAACTGCTTCTGTAGTGTGTGTGTGTGAGAGAGACAGAGAGAGTTAGGAGGGAGAGAGAGAGAATTGAAGGGTGGTATTAATAAGGCATTTATATTAAAAAGGGGCAATTTATATGATGTATTTTTAAATTTTAAATCATGCAACAGGAGTTTTTAGTTACAAAATTTTTAGTCCTCGCTGTCGGGATTTCTCGTACCGGTTCATCAAATCTGTCTCTTTGGAAACAATTGCAATCTGGCAGGTAGGCATAAAAAGATCATATTTGTTTTATTTTATTGCTGATAAAAATATGTTGAAAAATGTAGTCTGGAACTAAGTACAAATGAGCTCTCTACTTCTAAGTTCCTGTGTCACAATTTCCCAGGTAGTAACAGGAAGAACAGCTAAACAACTGTTGACCTTCTTCCATGGAATGGATTCAATCTACTGGACTCTCTGAAGAGAGAGAAAAGAAGCTGTGTCACTGGTAGAAAGATCTGAAAGAAACCAAGAACTGGAGGTACACAAGCTCAGTGATCTTTTCCTCCAGCTCCGTGGGAGAGAGAGACTGGAAGCTTTCCTCCAAATAATACTTCCAAGAGGGCAAAAGTTCCTATTTAATGGGCCATAAATTCCTGAGGTTCCCTATGACAGTTCACCGGGTCACAACTTTAAAAAAAAAAGATTCTACAGTCATAAGGCAGTCATAAGGTGCCAAGATCACTTCAACAGTTGACCTCAGGCCAAGTCTATGTCGACCTCTTGATCCCCCCCCCCCTCAAAGGAGGAAACTGGAGCCAGAAAGCATCTCTTTACAGACTTCAACCCACTCAAGAGCCATCTAGTAAACCGTATGTTTGGAGAAAGCATAGGTAATACTCCCTTCCATAAATTACAAAAAATAAATAAAGGTAAAATGCAATCATGACATCATAACTAAGAGAAAAACAAAATCACAAGTAACAGGTGCAAAATTGTAAATGTTAAAGCGAAGATAAGAGAGGAAAGCTGATGTCTCTTTAGAAAATAGTTTGCAATTATTTGCAATTGCCTTTTGTTTCCAGAACAGCTCTTTAAAAGTCAGCAAAATTTCTTGACTACAGCATCTTGGTCACTAGTATGAGAAAGCATGTGGTTTGTTTGAGTCCAAGAGTTATGACACCAGAAGTGTTCCTCTGAATATCAGATTCAATTCCAAGACCCAGAATTTGTGTTAATTCACTCATGGTTTCAATTCACAGATACCATTGGTCTTTTCCCTAAAATTCTGGGATTCAAGACAGATCCAGCACCACAAGGTGAAATGTCTGTGGTTTAAACAAAAATGATCATTTATAGTCACTTCAAAAATTCAGGTGCTATTAAATGTTTTAAAATATATATATTTAGGGGTGGCTCAGTCAGTGAAACATCTGCCTTCGGCTCAGGTCGTGATCCCAGAGTCCTGGGATCGAGTCCCATGTTGGACTCCCTGCTCTGTGGGGAGTCTGCTTCTCCCTCTCCCGCTGTCCCTTGCCCCTGCTCATGCTTTCCCTCTCTCTCTCAAATAAATAAATAAACTCTTTAAAAAATTAATAAATTATATATATATATATAATTTATATATATATATATATATATATATTAGGCCAAATAATAGGCCCCAAAGATTTCTACATCCTAATCCTTAGAACCTGTAAATATGTCACCTTACATGGTGAAAGGAACTTAAATTTAGTATCTTGAGATAGGGAAATTACACTGGATTATTTTGGTGGGTTCAATAAAATCACAAGGGTTCCCATAAGAAGAAGATAAGAAAGCCAAGAGAGGAGAAAGTGATGTGATTATGGAATCAGAGATTGGACAATTGCTACCATGAGCCAAGGACTTCAAGAAGCCAACAGCTAAGACTCACAGAATAAATTCTCCTCAAGAGCCTCTAAAAGAAACTGGCCTGACCAACACCTTGATTTTTAGACTTCTGGTCTCCAACTATAAGAGAATAAATATGTGTTGTTTGAAATTACTAAGTTTATTATAGCAGAAATAATACTTTGTTATAGCAGAAATAATAAACTAATACAACAGGAAAGTAAAACTCAATAGAAAGTTCTTTGGGTTTTATTTTTTTAGGAAGAAATGAATTACCTTTGGGACAAGGAGAAACCTGATATGAATTCAGTAATTATAAGGTAGCCTGAAGTTCTTAACTTCAGAAGGATTATTGGAAGAAGAACTACACAAATAAAGATACATCTGGAATTTCCTAACTATAATACACCAGTTAAAACACTGGCATAGGGGTGCCTGGGTGACTTAGTGGGTTAAAGCCTCTGACTTCGGCTCAGGTCATGATCTCAGGATCCTGGGATTGAGCCCTGCATCAGGCTTTCTGCTCAGCAGGGAGCCTGCTTCCTGCTCTCTCTCTCTCTGCCTGCCTCTCTGTCTACTTGTGATTTGTGTCTGTCAAATAAATAAATAAAATCTTTAAAAAAACAAAACAAAACAAAACAACACTGGCATACCAGAGTATCTTAATCTCTTCTCAGCAATCCATTTTTAGAGAGAAATCCCTCTGAAATGTTCACTTTCAAGCCTATATCATTAGTATAGTCTATATATAAAGACTTATACCTGATCCTAATTTAAAGACTATCTTGAAAAATGAAGACAAGATCTATTGCAAATCTTCTTTTGAGAAAATTAGGTGGGTATGTGCAACCATTATGATTTCACTGAAATTGACAATGATTGCATCTCACATACACAAACAAGCATGGCTAATATTGCCGTGTCCTAGATCTAGAATTTGAGTGTGATGATCAAGTCAATAACTAAGAATGCCTCATACCACTGTAACTCAATTTTTTTGTATGGTGATGAGTTCAAGAGTTCCTCATCTCTGTTTCTATGGCTCTTGTTGACTTTCTTATACTGTAAATGTCTAATTTGGTTCAGCTAAGAAGGGCTATTGAACTTCATCATGAGCACCAGATATTAGAGCATTCTATACACATCATCTAATAAATCCCCAGCATGGCAGAAATGAGAGACATCAGGTAGCTCTGCAAAAAGAACAAACATGTCCACATCTGGCACATGTACATCTCTAAACAGTGAATAAACTATGTAATAATTGCATCCCGTTTTTACCCATGAAGACAAAATGATAGCTACTAGCAGAGTTTATGTTCAAGTCTTTCAGGCTGGCAGGAGCTCAGTGGGGTTTTTAAGAGATTTCTATTAAAACTCTTTAGTTGAATTTATGTCAGAAAATGTGGGTTGGCATTCATCTCCTCAGTCACATACCCATTCAGTGAACTTAATAGTAATGCATATCTTCTTTTTGTTTTAAAAAAAATTCCCTTGGGACACCTGGGTGGCTCAGTCAGTTAAGCATCTAGACTCTTGATTTGGACTCATGTCATGATCTCAGGGTTATGAGACTGAGCCCTGAGAGACCAGTCCACACTCAGTGGGGAGTCTGCTTGAGATTTTCTCTCTCCTTCCCCCGAACCTCCCCACATTCATGCACACCTACTTTCTCTCCCTCTCTCTCTCAAATAAATAAACAAATCTTTTTAAAAAATAAGGAATATAAAGAACTCCCTTTTTATATAAACAGGTATGAGTAAAAGCAAACAGAAAATAAAAACCATGAATTCAACATCTGTTTACTACATAAAATTGATTGTAGGTTTAGAAAACCTTGGGATGTAGAAATTTTAAAAAATCTTCTGTGGGATCAAATAGATCTTGGTTTTCATTATGGCCTGTCAAATTAGTAACTGTACTTACTGTGTGATTTTACTAAAGTTATTAAACTCTCTAAACCTTGTTTTCCTCACCCACAAAGTAGAGATAAAAATATGTAATTTATAGGATTATAGGGTTATATACCCTTATAAGGATTAGACAGTACACATAAAAAGCTTAGCATTGTACGTCTCACATAAAAAACCATGAAAATAGTTATGCAAAAATCATAACTATTTTAATTGGTAAAATTATTAGCAATAATATTTTTAAAATATTATTAAACCTGCCAGACTGACTTCTAAGCAAATTAGAAATTTTATTTTTGTCTCTTATTGAAAGGTCTAGGGATAGGGAGACCAGGACCAATGCAGCAGCCACAATGTCCATAAGACCCAAGCTTCTATCTTCCTCCTCAGGCACCACTAGGAGCACTGCTAGGATATGACCCTCGTTCTCAGATTTGAAGATGACTCCTGCTCCCTCTCCACTCCCTCTTCCAATATCACACTAACATTTCAGGCAAGAAAAACAAAAAGGCCCATGAAAGTTAGATCTACCTACCTTTTTAAAAGTCTTGAAAAAGCCCCACCCAGTGACTTCTGCTTATCTCTTCTTGGCCAGAACCATATCACATAGTCAGATTTGGATTCTGAGAAGTCTAAGAGATATAACTTCAGAGAAGGTTAGGAAAAGTTTAGAGAACTTTTGAAATGAGCATACTGCCACCACCAATAAAATCAGGATTCTATTAGTAAAAAGAGGGAAACAAATGAATATTTGATAAGCAATCAAGTTACTGCTGTAGTATTTTGACAACTTCATGTCATATAACAGAGGAATCTAGGTATAACAAAACTAACAGAGAACCAAACCCTGCCCCCCACCCCGCCATGTTATTAACACTCTTTTCCTTAACATTTCCTTAAGTTCTGATGGAATATTTTCCATATTTTGGGGGGTTTCCTTGCTAACGTTCTATGTCTTCTCCTAAGGGACACTTTCACTATGGTGACCCATTAGCATTGAACAGTAAGCTTCAGTCATGGCTCTCTGGATTTCCCTGAAGAATGTTGCTTATCCAATTTCTCACTGTATGTGACTCTTGGTTCATATTTGTTGCTGTTTATAAAATATCCCCATTGAAATATCTTTAATTAAATGTATCTAAATTGGTTTTTATTATTCTCCTTCTACCAGACTACCTCATTAAAACAGATAATATGACCTTTTACTTCTTAAATCCTATAGATTCTCTAACCTAGTTTTGTTTTCTTTTTCTTTTCTTAAAAACTTTTGTGTTGGTCTCCTACCAAGTCCATTACTGTAGCCTTATTCTGGATCCCTTCTTTTTCCCTCTCCTCTTTCCCAACATCAAATCAAGTTCTGGGTCACCATTTCTTTTTCCTAGTTATACAGTTTGGCTTTCCCCACAGCTGCCAGCCTACACCAAGTCACAATTTTGCTAAGAATCCCATACTGCCACTTTAGCTTCCTTCTTTCGGTTTTGCTCACCTCCAATCTGGACAGAACGATCTTCCTAAAAGGCAAACTTGATTATAATCGTGCTCTTCTGCTTAAATCTCTCCAAAGCCTCTCCAGCCCTCATAAGATGGACCCAGACTCCTTTAAATGACCTAAGAAGCCTTCATGGTCTCCTTTTTCCTCATTCACTACCTCATTCTTTAAATTCCAGTCCTAGAGCTTCTTAAAAAACTTCCTCCAGGGACACCTGGGTGGCTCAGTCAGTTAAGGGTCTGCTTTTGGCCCAGGTCTTGATCCCAGGGTTGGGGGATGGAGTCCTGCATCTGGTTCCTCACTCAGCAGGGAAGGAGTCTGCTTCTCCTTCTGCTTCTGCTCCTCCCCCTGGTCATGCTTTCTTGTTTTCACCCTCTCAAATAAATAAATAAAATCTTAAAAACAAAAACAAAACAAACAAACAAACAAACAAACAAAACTCCTTCCAAACCTCATGTCCTTTTACTTTATAGCTTTTTCACATAGCATTCCTTCTATTGGTAATGTGTCTCTCCTTCCTCCTTGCCTCCTTGTCTAACACATACTCACCTCTGAGACCCCAATTAAATGTCACTTTCTTCAGGAAGCCCATAGCCACTACCGTGACCTAGATGTTCAGGAAGCCAATAGCCATAAATGTGACCTAGATCCTAACCTCATTAGATCTGGACGGTTAGTATTTCTTCCTAGCCTGATTTCCTACATTCAGTTTTCCATCATCAAATAAGTAAGTCTTACCGTAGGATTGTTTTGATGATGCATATTAGTAACACCCAGTAGTTTCAAATGTGTACCCCAAAAGCAAATTTTTATTCACAGAGGTGAAAACTCCCCTTGTCAATTTGGAAATTGCCCTATATAACATTTCTAAATTTATCTCACTCAAGCAAGAAAAACCAGTACTATTCATTGCAGAGCTCAAATACTCTCCTTTCTTGATCTTCCAGCATTTTATATGTGTATCCCAGGATGTCTTCTGCCACCCTGCCCCCATCCTCAAACATTCCCCTTTGCGCTAATATTTCATAAGGTTTTTTTCTCCACAAAACTATCCTATGCAGGCTCATAGATTAAGCCATGGTGGTCGTTTGGACAGCAAAAGTAATACAAAGTAGTAGTTGGTTACATTTATATAATCATTTTCTTTTTTTCCTACTGTAATTTTTGGTAGATATCTCCTCCCTCACCAAAAATCCCTAACAGGAGTTATTTCATCTTTTATATACTTTATAGTATAAAATATATACTATTAATAAGGTCCGCAATAATAAGTCTTAAAATCATGTCCTCGCTCAGTTGCTACATTAAAATCTTGTTTAAAATTAGATCATAGTATGGCATATATCTTCATGACTGAGAATATTGTTTTTTTAATATGATCCAAAGATCTTTAGCTACCGGAAATGCCAAAGTTGTGTCTCAAGAAATATTTATGCAACCATGAAGTAGAGAACATGATAGTAATCAATTGACATAAGAATGGAATAACAGGGAACACTAAGACTTATGATAAATGATGTATGAAAGAACGCTAAATTAGACTTGTTGTCAAACATAATTAGGAGACAATCGTGCTGTTTCTTGATGTATCTTATAACTGACAAGGGTTGGAATACCTATAGTAGTTGATACGATCCTAACCAAAAGGAATACAGTTAAGTGAGAATTATGTAATGCTCTCAATAGATTTGAGGAAAATAATGAACACATTATCTTTTAATGTCTTATAAACTGCCAAATTATTAATGATCTGGAGAGACGATTTGCACTTTCTCATTTAGAAGTTGTTCCGACTTTAATTAAATATCTTCATGCAACAATGAAGCCCCTCTTTCTAGTTCTCTGCTTTGTGCATGTGAATTAATGGAAGAAATACCGAGAGAGTTCAGATATGTCCTTTCATAGAAGTCACTAAAATGCCTCCAAAGTAAACCAAGTATGGTGATGGGGTCAGGCCTTGGGAGGTAGAGTTAATGCTAAAGAATGTTCAGGAGAAGAAAACAGAGTACTGACTCTTTCCCGGGCAAGTTATTCTCTGAAGTGGCTCACAAAAAGTACTTCGAAATATAAACCAACAAAGTTCAGAATGTCTTGTTTTCATCTAATTAGTGTTGATCAGGTTTCAAAGGCTAAAAGCAGTTAATAATATGGACCTAGGTATTTTTTATCACATGCGTTATTTTCCAAAAACATCAATCAGCCATTTCAGAAAACGTAAAGCTCAAACTAGTGGCAAGTTTTTAGACAATATTTTTAATATTTTCCTTCAGAAATTCTTTTAGAAATGAATTTATCTTGGATATCACTCTCTATGAAGTACTGAAATATTAAAACTTGCTTCCTGAGAGTGTAAATTATAGATATTTTTAAAGTAAGACACCTAGTAATTTGATTAAGTTACATTGCTAAAATTAATTTGAAGCCAGCAAAAATTATAAAACATTTTGCTCTAGCAATTATGGGGAAGTGTATGTATCCCTTGACAAGTTTTCAAATTGAACAGAAATATCTGCCTTGTTAGAGATTTTTTAAATGTCCTGGCTAAGTTTTCCTTAATTATTTCTCCCCTTCTGTCAGCTGTGTTATTGCCCTACTGGTTTAAAGGTTAAACAAAGTACTAGATCTGTCAAAGTGAGTGAAACCAACTGGTGAGGAGCTATCAGAAGGTAATCAGGGCTAATAGGTACATAATGGCTAACAGAGTCCTGTTTGCACTCAGATACATCACCACAGACAGAACGGAGTTTTCACTGATGTTCCTGTTAAAGAAAACATGGAGGGATCCCAATATTCTGTGGTTAAAAACCAAGTGAGGAGACAAATCTCAGTCCCCTGCTCCCGCCCCCTCCCCAAAGAGAATAAGAGGCTGGTAAAACTCAACTGAAAGTAGTAGATCAAAATGTGCACTTGTGGGGTGAAACTTATTTCAGAGCCGAAATTGCCAATTGTGACTTACCTTGTGTTCGTTTTAAAATTAACAGGGTACTGACAAGAGACATAGGTTTTTTACAAAGATACCCAATAATCTAGTCTCTCTCACAGGCCCTTTTTTTTTTTAAGATTTTTATTTATTTATTTGTCAGAGAGAGAGATCGAGCACAAGCACACAGGCAGGCAGAAGAAGAGAGAGAAGCAGGGTCCCACTGAGCCGAGGGCCCAATGCAGGACTCAATCCAAGGACTCTGGGATCATGATCAAAGTCAAAGGCAGTGGCTTAACCGACTGAGCTACCCAGGCATCCCTCTCACAGGCTCTTTTGAAGCGGTATTTACAATCATACCAGATTTAAACCAAATACAATCAGATAACGGAAGAAAACATGAAAGCATAGACAAACACAGCTCGTACAGTACTTAGGGCATAAAATTCTTCTTGCATTTTTTTTTCTTTTTGGCGCTTGTGATACATTTTCATAAATTACTGCTCTCCCTAACCAACTAACAAACTAAGTGTAAGCTCTAAGTCTTACTAGCTGTTCCCTAGTACAACATTTCCACTATTACTGCTGGCTGTGTGATTTTACTGCTTCATCATTTTGACAATTATCTGTTGCGGCTTAAGTGCTTGCAAAGCTTAGTGTAAACAATAATGCAGGGCATTAAAGCATTTACTTACTGTGTGGTGCAACTAATTCTTCTTAGTAGTTCTTGCAATAGCTGACAGGAAATAAAATCTAAGATACATGCAAGAAACAATGGGCTGCTTACAGTAATAGTTTAATCTCTTGGAGACCACTGAGTGAGCTAAAAATAAAGGTTTGTTTTTCAATTATATGTATCCATATATCTTGGAGTTTAACATAATCGGTGTGAGTAACACCAGCACTTGTATCTCCTACTTAAATCAAGTAGGGTCCCTACAGAAGGCTCCAGAATTGAGCTCACAGTCTGCGGAACTTGGGATAGGGCTGTGCAATGTTTCTCGGCACAGAAAGCCTTGGGAGAATCTTTTGAGCTCTCCCATTGTGTTGCTAATGCCAGAAAACTTTGTTCAGATAAAATGATCTAAACAAACCAGAAGCCAAAACAAGTACTAAGAGGAGAGAGAGAACTCTTTCCCACCCCACCCCACCACATTTTTAGGATTGCAGAAAAACATATGTGAATTAAAGCTACAATAGCTTTCATTTGTCAGCCCACATCCTTGGCTTCAGATCTCTCTCCAAGTCAACAGATTTCCAAGAGGCATGTTTTCATAGACATTACCATCCATTGTCGTGTTATATTTTATAAAAGAATTGGAACCCTAAGGTTCCCTCTTATCAGTTAAGCAGAACTTTTTTTTTTCAGAACTTTTTAAAATGTATTTTGTTCTGTTGTGTTTCCAAGAAACTTCCACTTTGTTTGAAACCTGATTTAAATTAGCCTTTCCAAGCATCCTCACAAGAAGGTCCAGATCCTTATCTCCCAGCAAGTGTGGGGATTTTTCTTATTAGAGTCACCGACAATTCTCCTTCATCAGATCAAAACCCCAAGTGACAGACTGATTATTTGATTCTATACTTACACAGTATAAATTTCTTATAGAATAGAATTCTTAGGGGATTCACCAAAAAAAAAAAAAAGTCACCTTGGGTCAGCATTATAGGCAAGTCTAAAAAATACTCCCTTGCAAAAACAAACTTTATTTCACGTCTTCCCCAGGATACAGAAAAAAATCTAGATTAAAACAAGATGGCTAATTACGGCCATCTTACTAATTATTACTGACCAAATACACACAGGTGTTTATTTCCCCCCTCTCTACATGAGCAAGCGTTAGGTATATTTGCCTACAGGTATGTGCATGCCAGTGAAGGACAGTCCTAATATTTAGGAAGAATAAAAAATAATTTTCATGATGGAATAGAAAAGACATCAAACATCTGTCTATTACACCAAAATATCTTAAGAAGGAAGCTATTCTGATGCTTGAAAACCCCACTCACTTTATAAGATTATACCCATGATCTTTTGAGAGCTATCGATGATATTCAAATTTAAGTTCCCTGTGGAATCCATGACCCATCTTCAACTCTGGCATAAATTAATCTATCAGTTGCACAGTTCTGAGGAAATAGAATTACGACAAGTATGCCAGGGAAGAGTCAAGAAAAGAAGACTTTTCCCCAAGGGTGGTGGGTAACGCACACACCACCTCACTGGAAAGAGGGTGTGGGGGCTCAACACAGGGGCAGATGGTGCCTCTAGATGGGAGAAAGGAGTCTACAGGAAAATGAGGCAATGATTCTCTGAAAACAAATCCCTCCACTTCATATTTTGCCCTATCATTATGTATCGTTTTTCTTCTCTCTCTCTGCATTTGTATCAATCTAGATATATACATATATTAATGAGAAAATAAACCCATGAATATCTGTGCTTTCACAATATTTTTATTTTCATGATTACTATTGGCAAATATCTTTCTTGATTATACCTGTGAAGTAATTTATATGCAAATAGCAGTTACATTATATAGGCCAACATGTCTATTTCTCTGCTAAAATAATATGCAAGTTTATTCCTAGCTTTCTCTTCTTTTGGAAAGAAATCAGTTATTAATATATGGAAGCCAGTCCTATTGACATGAATGCAAGTTTTGTAAAAGGTGCTCTGCTAGACAAGGAGTATATCCCGAGTTAACACACCTAATACAATGTAGTTACTAATACACAGTAAACACCATTGGTGATTTTTTTCTTTAATCACATAGCAGATATTTACTTATAAATACTAAATTCTCTTAGGAGAACCTCCTATTAGACATCACACGGTTTTTGGGTTTTTTTTAAGATTTTATTTATTTATTTTTAACAGACAGAGATCACAAGTAGGCAGAGAAGCAGGCAGAGAGAGAGGTTAGGAAGCAGGCTTCCTGCTGGGCAGAGAGCCTGATGCGGGACTCGATCCCAGGACCCTGGGATCATGACCTAAGCCGAAGGCAGAGGCTTAACCCACTGAGCCACCCAGGCACCCCCATACGGGTTTATTTTTATTAATATGCTAAAGCTATTAATGGCAGCCTACTTCGATAATAATTTTTTGTTTTAAAACATTTGAAATCACTCTGAAGTTCTAGTCTTCTCAACCATCCTTTACCATTTCCCTTAAAGGATTTCAATGTTAGAAATTCTGACTTCTAAACCTCAAGGGTGGTGGGGAGACAATGATCTCTTATTAAATAGTAGGTAGTTTTCCCTCGTGACAATCGCAATGAAAGCATGTGTAACACAATTAATATTTTCACAGAATCCCATCCACTTCCACCACTCTGCAGTGTCTTAAAAAATGGGAACATATTGGCAATATAACTTTAATACCTATTCAGAGGCCACAGTATATGTCACAAAACTCGTTGAGAATAACTCCTACACAGTATTGTCTTTTTGCTGGGTGTAAGCTCTGGGTGTGCTGATCATAAAAGCAGCCCAATATGTTTCACAGATAAGTCACAGAATATTGGTCAGTTTATAACAGTTAAACAACATCAAAACATCTGAAGCTTAAGTACAGGGAGCCTGGAGCAAAAGAGCTCAAGTTATAAATGGAATCGCTTCCATATATCAAACATAAGGAAAAAAAAGAGAGAGAGAGAGAGAGAGAAAAGGGCTTTTATGGAACAAAGAAAAGTGAAAAAGGTTTTATTTATTTATTTTTAAATGGCCCTTTCCCTGTCCTTTTTCGATAATGTTCTAGTTAACGTTACCCTTGGATAAGCTTGGGAAAACGTAGTTGTTGTCATAGGGGGGTAAAAAGATTGCCACCTGTAAGCCATTAGGCCCGGGATGAAAATCAAGGCTGCAAACTGCCAATGGTTCTACGTTTAATTTTAAATGAGAGGGGAACAAGTCAGAGGCAGAAAGGGACTCAATGAGTCCAGGACCCAAAAGAGAACAGTTGGGACCCCATGCATTTAATCAGTTCCGCCATATTGCTCCAGCCAGCACCTGCAGAACGTGTAGCCTTTGTCATTTGTTAGCTTGGAGAATAAATGGAACTTCTGGAAGCGAAGCTATAGGGATTGGAACTATAAAACCATAGTAATGTTAATATTTAATCAGCAAAAGTATAATTATAGCATCTCTTTGCAGGAAGAGAATATTCCTGTATTTAGAAAAATCCCCCCAACTTGCCATCCCCAATCATTCAAGTTAAACTTTCTGTATCAAAAGTTTCCATGATTTTTTTTCAGCAGATTGGAATGGTAGGGGGAGTTGGAATCTAATGGTGGGATTTTGATAGGTTTTGGAATGCCGAGTTTCTATGTGTTATAATTGCCCTTTCATCAAATATAATTGCTCATGACTTGAAAAACAGTAAAAAGAATATTGTGTAAAACATTCATATAGAAATTAAAACAAGTCAGAGCAAAGAGCAATTTTATAGCTTCTCTCATGTCAAGTACTTCAAAAATTGCATTTGCACTTTAATTCTACCTCAGTTGCACTTAGAAATTATGAAATCAGCTTCCAGCCGTCCTTATTATCTAGCATGGGGTCTCAGAGGTGTCCCCACAAAATGGATTTGAAAGTCTGCTAAGTGCATTGCAGGAAATTGATCCAAATTAAATGCCTCTCTTAAGCAATGACCAATATGTAGCTCTCTTAAATTTGTCAATGAAGATTTTAAAAATACTTCTAAATATTCTGGAGTGGGTTTTTGTTTTTGTTTTTTTGCCTCATTTATAGACAGATACTTCCAAGACTCATTCCATGCTGGTAATACAAAACACATTTGGAAGAATTAATATCCTCATTTAAATGAATATATCTGACATACAGTAAAATATCTGACATTTGGCAATGTCTCAAGTTGATCTGGTAGCTACAATGTTTCTTTCTGCTCTTTCTCGCATTGTTTCCCAAGCAAACACTGTAGCCTTCGTCTCTTCCCTTATCTCCAGAACTGCCCTCCATCAATTACCCATGTCTTTGTTGGTATCTTCTTCCTCTCCAAGGGTTCATTCTCCATCAATTATAAATAAAAACCAGCTTTCTTCTTTAAAAGAAAATAATTAAAAAGAGATATTTGAACAAATACCTGTACACAGAAGTTTATAGCAGCACTATTCACAATAGCCAGAAGGTGGAAACACCCCAGATGTCCATCAACTGATGGATGGATAAACAAAATATGAGCCATCCATATAATGAAATACTGCTCAAGGCTCAGAAGAAATAAAGGGCTAACACACGCCACATGTGGGTGAGTCTCAAAACGTTATGCTGATTGAAAGAAATCAGACACACACTGTAGGATTCCACTTACACTTATCATCCAGAATAGGTAAAGCCATAGAGACAGAAAGATTAGAGGTACAAGGGCCTGAGAAAGTACGGAGCAGGGGAAATGGGGAGCCGTTACTGATGTTATCAGTTTGGTTCCACTCATCAAATCCCTAACAACTTTTCTATCTACAAGGCGCTGGACTATATATAAGTCCCTTCAAAGTGGGGACTGTGTCTGCCTAGTTCACCCATTTGTAACCCAGGATAGATAGCATAGTCTTTAGAAAACAGGTACTTAATATTCACTGACTTTATGCTTATTAGAAACATTTTTTCTTGCTTTTTCCGCTACATAGCATTTGATGTTATTGAGCATTCCCTCTCTTCTAGACATACACGGTATCACTGATCTCAACTCTACCTCACCCAACACTGTATTTTTTCCTTTCTCTGCACCTCAAAATTTGATGTCCCCAGGATCTCCTTAGGTGATCTTTTAATATATGTGCTCACCCTTAGCTATCTCTTCCACCTTCCTACTCTTACCTACTTTTTATCAATTGTGCTTTTACTTTTCACTTCTCAGCTTAGTAAATATTACACTTAGCTTTCAGGTGTCAGGTGAGTTGTAGCTTCCTCAGAAAAATCTATTCTGAATGGCAAAAATTAACAAAACAGGAAACTACAAATGTTGGCAAGTCATGGAGAAAGGGGTACCCTCTAACACTTTCGGTGGGAATGCAAGCTGGTATAGCCACTTTGGAAAACAGGAGGGAGGTTCCTCAAAAGGTTAAAAATACAGCTACCCTACAACCCAGCAATTGCATTACTGGGGATTTACCCCAAAGATACAGACGTAGTACAAAGAAGGAGGGCATACACCTCGATGTTCACAGCAGTAATGTCCACAATAGCCAAACTATGGAAGGACCTGAGATGCTCTTCAACAGATTAATAGATAAAGAAGAGGCGGTCCATATATAGAATGGAATATTACTCAGCCATCAGACAGGATGAATACCCAACACTTGCATCAACATGAATGGAACTGGAGGGGATTATGCTAAGTGAAATAAGTCAAGCAGAGAAAGACAATTATCATATGGTTTCACTCATATCAGAAACATAAGCAATAGCACAAAGGACCACAGGGGAAGGGAGGGAAAGCTGAAGGGGGAGAAATCAGAGAGGGAGATGAACCATGAGAGACTATGGAGCCCAGGAATCAAACTGAGTGTTTCAGAGAGGAGGGGGTTGGGAGGATGGGGTAACGGGGTGATGGCTATTAAGGAGGGCATGTGTTGTGATGAGCACTGGGTGTTAGATGCAACTAATGAATTAATGAGCGTTACATTAAATAAATAAATAAATAAATATAAAATTTAAAAAGAAAGAAAAGTCTATTCTGAGGCCCCTCCCATAAGCCTTGAAAGATAAAATTATTTATCCTTTTTTTTTTCTTTATACCACTGTATACTCACCCATTTGTGGATTTAGCACATTAAGGCCATTTGATTATTGTCTTTGTTTCTAACTAAGAATTATATCTAAGGATTACATCTTGTATGTTACTATACCTCCTGTGCCTCACACATAATGAACGTGTCAACAAGTGAATTTATCTGTAGTTCCAAGCTCTCCTTTAAAAATGTATGTAATAGTTATAACTGCTTATAAGAGCTCTTCTGGATAACATACAGACACTCCAGATTCAGAGATGAACTTACTATACCCACTCACACCTGGCCAACTTTCTAAATTTCTATCCTAATAATGCTGCCATCTACCATGGTACTCAACCTAGATTTTGGAGAGTGACCTTGAGAAATTCCTCAGTCCCCATACTCCAACTTTAGATCCTGTTGTCCCGGCTCCTTGTAATTCCTGATTGCTTTGTCACGGCATTAGCTCAGATTCTCATCCATGATATATATCTCCCCTCGATTAGGGCAAAAACTCTTGAAATTTGTCTTCTCTCACTCAGCTTTTACCCTCTCAACCCAGACTCCTCACTGCCACTGGAGTTATCTTCCTAAATCGATCACTTTACATGTCAGCTTAAAAATCTTCAGTGCTTTCCCATCACCTACAGGATAAAGAATGAATACCTTCATATAACACAGACCTGGTTCCTGTTTACCTTCCTAGCTGTATCTTCCATCCCTTCTAATGAAAATGCCTTATCCTCCAACCCATATCGAACTAGTCTTTGGTTACAAAGCCTCCAAAGTTCTGTCATGCCCAGGTGTCTGTACACGTCCTTAGAAAATTTTACCCATCCTTCAAGACCCAACACAAAGACACTAATCTCTTTGAGGCATTTCCCAGCCTTTCCAGAGAGAGTTCCTCCCTCTTTGTTCACTCATAGAGTATATTCACAATGTATTCTAATTATCACTTTGCACTGATCACATTATAATTATTTGTTTCTAAGGCTTTCTCCCCACCCTCTGAAAGCCAGCTCATTTTGTACAAGTCTCCTTGGCTTCTATTGCAGTGCTGGATATAGACTAGATGCTCAATGAATGTTTGATGAATGAATGAGTGTATGTGTGTATACATACATGTATTTATTTACATATATACATATATATAATACATTGAATATGAAAGTAAATTTGATTATATTTGATTTAAAGTATATTTGTAATTTAATACATCTGTGAATTTCCAAGTAAATGTTACACATTCTGAAATAGTTATTAAAGAATTCACACTATGGACAGATGGTAAAGAATAACTGAGAATCCTGAAGGATACATATGCGCTCACACATTCTCCTTCATTCTCTCTGCCTCGCTTATGCCTTCCTGGCCCCACCAAGCCTGTCACTTTTCATCTTCCCACCCTGCCAATTCCCATGATCAGAGAAGGCAAGCTGAAAAGGGTGCCATTGGAGAGGGTACTGGGTACAGAAGGGCCATGAAGTCGTAGAGGTTTACAAAGTGTACTGTGCTATATAATAACAAGCAAATGCTGGAAAAAGCAGATTTATTAACCAGTCCTGACAGCTAATGAGTTTCCCACTGCCCATCCATCATTTTGGATCATAGATTGAGATGTGCCGCAAACGTCACAGGGAAAAATAAAAAAGCAGTCCATATTTCCCATCTTATCTATGCCTGCCATGACATAGACATACATGTTTGTTCTTCCATGTAGCACCGTTAGAAAGAGTGGTATCTTTTGTTTGTTTTTTATTGTTTGTTTGGTTTTCCACCTGTGACACTTTACTCACAAAACAGTTGTCAATGATTAAAATATAAATAAAGCCATATGCCTTGATAATCTTCAGTATCACTCCAAATAATCTGGATGTAAAGGAAGTCCTCTCTTTTTTCAAATAATGAATGCTATGGTAATTATTATAGATGACAAAAACATTCAAACAAAATATTACAATTAAGGGGGATTAAGGTTTAGAGCTACACGAAACACACCAATAAAGGGGGAAAAAAACTCTATAATTAAAGGATTTAACCAATGGCTTTAGATCTGTAACTGAAATACCAAAAAGCCTAAAATCATCTAGATTTGAAAACCCACAGGTTATTGCGGGAGATGAAAACCAGGCAAACATAATCAAATTATCAGATGCTTATGAGAACACTTCATCACCAATTTACTTGTTATTAATGCACTGTATCCATGGTGGAAAAGCCCATCTATTTAACAATTTGGATCAGAAAGAAACAGTAAGATTTTAGAATAAAAGTTTGACTGCTCAAGTTCATGTCTTGAGAAGCAATTTGGAAAAGTAAGGTAGTCATTACTACGTAAAACTTGTATTGTTAACTTTTAATTCCTTCTTAATTACCATCTACAAAAGTGAATGAATATCTTCTCACTTTTCTTCATGTTTAAATAAGAACGACACAAACAGCAACAGCCACAAACACAAATAATCATGACAACCCTGGTCTCCCAAATCTGGTTTTGCCCCAGAGTGGCCAGCTCATACCTGCGGACAGGACCGTAGATCACAGTGGCACAACTCCTAAATAAGTTCCACAAATGAGGCTATTGAAACAAATAATAAAAGCAATAAAACTAGATTTATTTCCGAGCAGAGAGAATTGAAAGAGAGAATGACAGGCAGGAAGGAGATGTTGTAAAACTGAATTTCAGATAAACCTATTACAGATGAGAGGGACGTGTTGGCATGTGATCTTTCCTCATACCCTATGTCCTTAACTTCTATTACTGTGAACACTCTAGTTCTTTAAAATACAGTGGCACCATTTTTTTCAAGATTAATATATAAAAGAGTAAGAGACTGCTCCTGGGCGAGGACCTTGTATGCTAAGTTTCAGCCTGGAGCACATTTTTATAGCTGAGTTATAAACCTTTGAAAATAGGTGTTTAGAATGGAAATGTTAAGAGACCCCTTATTGTAGTGGCATAAATAGTACTGGCATCATTCATCTAGAAAAGGTATATAGGCAGCTACAGTATTAAAGTTTACACTGCAGATAAAGGAGCCTGAATGTGGTCAGGCTGTATTCCACCAGGAATTTAATCGCCCTTCGGAAAAAAAAGTTAATGGGGGGGGTGGGGTACTGGGTCAGGGAAAAGGAGGGAAAGAAAGGTTGACATGTCATTTGGATGTTATTCTTTTCTTGGGGTGTCATGGAAATGTCTTACGACAAACCAAGCTAACTAAAACTGCCAGCAACAAATAAAGACTGGAATCATTATATCGTAATGAAGTTTTATTGCTCTTAAATCATGCAATACTAGTTCATGGATTCCTCAAATAAAGTTATATTGCCCTTCCAAAAAGCATTTTTTTGATCTGAAACACATTATGTCCTGTTATCTATGGTAGAAAACAAATTTCACATTTTGCAGTAGTTGAAATAAAATAATGGAGCATTCGGAATCTTCTACATTGCGTACCTTTCTCTATTTTCCATTTGGAAGTAAATTTTCATATTCTTAAAAATGATAGTTCCATGGTAAGTCTTGCCTAGTTTATAATGTTCTTTTAATATTTGGGATATATTTATACTCTTGCTTCCAAATATGTCTTTCTTCTGATATAATTTATCTCCTCCCACTCCCCCCCCCCAAAATAATCATAATTTATCTCCTCCCTGAAGTTTCCATGGATTCTCAGAAGGCATAATTGTTTTTTACATAATTTTTTTCTGGGCAGATAATGTAATACTGTGGTCCACAACAAGATAAATCTATGCATAATCTCTGAGGACATGATTACTCAGTAAAAATAGTATATAGTAGTGGAGCCAAAACTAGCAATTAGAATTCAAATACTCAGATGATTAAATCACTCACTTCTATAGCCATTACTCACCTAGAGGTAGAAGAAGAAAAGGAAGAGAGAAGGAGAACTCATCTGTCTCCACAGACAGATTATTTCAGATAAATAGGTAACCAAGAAAGCTATCAAGTTACTGCTCAAGGAGCTGGAGACCCCACCCCAAAGAGAAGACTCCTAACTTCTCGTAGTTGTTACAGACATAGTAACAAGTTAATGGAACTGGTAGGTCCACTGAACACATGCTGGTACATTGAGCCTTTCGTTGAACTCAGAAAATACAAGTTTGTGAATTCTTGTTTCAAAAATTTAAAAATTCCAAATTATGTGATTGTTGGGAACTATGCAGGTTGAGATTTTACAGGATGCTTTGAAAACAGAGGGGGGAAATATTAATCGAGTTCTTCAGATATTGGACATTAATCTTGCAAGTGCATATTCACGAATTGGTAAAATCCACAAGACTTCTTTGTTTGAAAGTATAGTAAATTATTCTTATGTAAATATCACATATACATACAATATACCAATATTTCCAAAACCAACTTTTCAAACTATTTGAAAAATAAATTAAAAAAAAAAAAAAAAACTACTGTCTGACACTACATAAACAGAAGAGAATGTGGTTGGTATTTTTTTTTTCAAATTTTTCTGCCCTTTGTTGTTTTATTACAGAGGCATGAAAATTCAAAATAAATAAAATTAATGAGCTTTAAATTATCATGCTGTCAATAGGTATTTAAAATAAAGACTTAACTATGATTCAGACATTTAAACTTCCTGACAAGAAGACATAGCATTTGTGTTCATTGTTCTGTTCCCAGTGTTACTGCATGATTCAATGCTGTCTTCATTAACACACATAGACACTGAACTGAAAAAAAAAAAAAAAAAGGATCTTCCAGCTGTGCACCTCTAAAATATACTTGTCATTTTTAGGATTCCATATTTATCCTTTCCTAGTGTCTCAAATAGTTAAAAACAAACAAGATCCACATTTTAAAGAAATATGTCAATTCCTCAGTAATTTAAACCACTATGGATTTTAAGAATGCAAAAGTACTGCTGAGTCTTTTTGGGTCACCTAAGCATTCTATGGATCTATTTGTGGTTCTTAATATTTAATAATGTTGCTGCAGGAATTCATTCCTAATCAGGAAATGTGTCATTTGCCCTTGAGCATGGTCTATGGAGTCTGAGAATAGTGCCAGGCACAGCCATAGGTCATGTAAGACGGCCACCTTGTGACTAGCTGTTATAAATAAGGGCTCTGGGGTCAAACCTGTCTGTTCTTTGAAGAGGTTGGGAGGTTTCACCCTGAAAGCAACACCAGCCCTCAGTCTGGAAACCAGGTCCCCAAGGAGACCCTGGGCAAGCACTTTCAAATAGCTCAGAGTGAGAGAAGAGGCACAGCAAATGTCAACTTACATAAACCCATAAGAGAAGAGATGAGAAAAGAGTGTCCTTTTTTTGCAAGGGCAAAAGTCTAACTTTCTTAGAATAAAAATGTGCAAAAATAAGGACACACTCAAAAATGTAAAGAAGTGGGGATGGCTGATAAATATACCCAGGTGTTGGTGTGCATTCTAGGAAGACAAAGAATTTGGAATAAATCACCTGCCAATAGGAGAAAGGACATGCTGTTGGGTTTCCCTATCACTGCAGGGATTGTCTGGGGACACTATGGGCTCTTTATACAATAGAGTCAGTAGGAATAATCAATCCTATAAAAGAAGGGATGATGAATAAATAGATTCATTATAAAGACTCACTACAATGTCATTGATATTTATAGGAAAATGCACTCCAAGGAAAATGTATAATTCTATACCCCAAAGGACTGTGAAATGTAAATTGTCCCCAAAGGTTAATCTTTTGATGTCCGCCCCTGACCAATCCTCTGTTGAATTCCTAAGGTTCAGGACATTATCTCCAAAATTCTCCTTCTGGATCAGTCTATCATTTCCATTTCATTGAGCTAATAAAATTATTGTCTCTATTACGTCTTCCATTATCTGTCATTCTCATGTCTTATTTATGTTTCACACTTATATCCCTGTCCAAGAATCCCGAGACCAAAGTTTGTTAGACCAAGTGTTTAGACAGAGGCTGGACAAGATCATTTAGATTGTCCCCATAATCTTTTGCCTCATGGTCCCCAAACACCTTCCATTTGAATATATATATTTTAACCTACAAAAGTTTCCTACACCCCTGAATGGTTGATTTTACCTTATTATCCTGAGAAAGGTATAAAACTGTGTGTGTGTAAATAAATGTATACACACACACACACATATATATATATATGCACATGTGTAAATTCAGTACAACTTTTGTTTGCTATTTTAAACTGTATCATATTAATCATTGGAGCACATACCTTAAGGATAGCACACACTTGATTGTTTTTCTATATAAATAAGACTTTGGTATATATATATATTTGAGCCACTATATATATATATCTGAGCCAGGGACTAATTCTGGCCCCAATGCCACTACTTAAGAACACATAACCCAGAGCTGCAGAGAACCACTGTACTGACCGCTTGGGGACCCCTGGCATTTGCTCATTTTTGGTCAAGAAATCTGATATAAGTCAGCATTTTCATCCAAAAGAGGTGCTTTTACAAGATAGCTGGATACTACTAGCACGAGGCAAATCTACAAGGGTGTCCCTCTTGCTGCCATCACAGCTGTCCATGCTACCTTTAAATTGCAGCGTCCCCTACTACACTGACCCCTCTCTGTGAACACCAAAATTTACTTGATATTGGTCCCAATTCTTCCTGGTTCTTAAATGGGAGAATTAAAAGGTTATTATAGACTAACCCTATAGGGTAAGCGAATCCTGAGAGGAGGCATCATAACCAGATGGAGAAGGAAAAAAATCATTTCCGAAAGTCTCAGAAGGTCCCATGTGAGCAGTTCTCCCTATATGCAAATTTGGTCAAAACACTCTACGTTAGGAGATTCTCCCAGAAATGGGGCAAACTTGAACACAAGGAGAAGTATAAGTAGATCTTAATTCTTATCCAGGAGTCCACTAATTTGATGTTGCCTCCCCTGTAGGAAAACTCCCTTCCACTGAACAGACTGGTGCTAAAAAAGAGATCCCACATTCCAGGAAACCCAATGATCCCCATCATGTTTGAGGCAAGAGCCAGTGATTTTTTTGTTTCTTTTAGAGTACTCTGTAGCAGACATTGGGTATCTACATACTCACCTACCCTATGGTATTACAGCTAGCATTCCAACACAACTGCAAAGACTTCTCCTGGGAGTGCTTATGGGGAGGCTTAGCTTGTACTTTGTTTTCCCATGATAGTCCTGGGTTATACCTGTCAACCTGAAGTCATGATGAATACTCCCTCTTATGCTCTAAAATATCCTAGTTCAGAAGACAAATGACATATTCATTCTAATCATTAGGTATCCTCAAGTGTTAAGTACTCCAAAACATCATATGGGATCACAACAAGCACTGGTACCAGCCAGCTCCAGCATACTTCTGGGACAGCCCGGTCTTACATGGGAGGGTTTGTGTGAGGGTGGGAAGAGACAAAATAGGTATAAAAGCACTTCGGACTTAAGATTAAGCTTGAAAAGTTCAGAAAATGGAAACCTCTGTAATGCAAAGGGGAAAGAGGATGTATATAGAACAATGGTACATGGAAATAGAGCACATGGGACAAGACTCTTCAGAATTCTTGAGAGTGGCAGGGATTGGGCTTTCTTGTTCAGAAGAATTAACTGCAAACCTCTTAAGCATCGGTGTTCCCAAGCCTCTCCCCAGGAGATGTGAATGGGGCCCTGGAATTTGTATTTTAGAGAGACCTTCAGGGAACTGTTCTTATCAGTCCAGAAAGATCTGTCCCATGTGCTCTATTTCCATGTACCATTGTTCTATATACATCCTCTTTCCCCTTTGCATTACAGAGGTTTCCATTTTCTGAACTTTTCAAGCTTAATCTTAAGTCCGAAGTGCTTTTATACCTATTTTGTCTCTTCCCACCCTCACACAAACCCTCCCATGTAAGACCTGGCTGTCCCAGAAGTATGCTGGAGCTGGCTGGTACCAGTGCTTGCAAACTTAGGGATGTGCATCTCTCCCCCTTCAAGGATGTGACGTTGGGAGCTTGAAATCAGCTATGGTGAGAATATTTACACCATTTGCAAATGCTACAAATAAAGCCTTCCCCCACCGCCCCCTCATCCCCAGAGCTGCTTCTTAAACATTAACCAGTACGGCACCAGCTAAACATTTATTGCTAATTAGTCTACTACGCCTTAGAAAAACATCGCAAACAAGCAAACAAAACATCAAGTATTCCCCATACAGAACCAGTCTTTGTTTTAGGTACCTAGGACAAAGCCAGAGAAAAGATTCCACATCTTAAGAATACCACAATTGTGCTTGATCTCCTATGCTATTTTACCAGAAATTTTACTTTTTCTAAATATCAAAAACAATTTTCTTAACTTTATTTATTTTATAAATAAAGGAGAGAAGAGAGAGCCAGAGAGCACAAACCGAGGGAATAGCAGAGGGAGAGGGATAAGCAGGCTCTGCACTGAGCAGGGAGGCCAACGTGGGGCTCCATCCCAGGACCCTGGGATGGTGACCTGCCAAAGGCAGATGCTTAACCATCTGAGCCACCCAGGAGCCCCCACAAAACAAGAAGTCTGACTTCAACTTCAGATTGTTCTTTTCCTGAATTTCAGGCTTATATTCAAATTTAGATATTAAAATATATTTTTATTACAAACAAGTTGACTTGTTTCAGTATAAAATGGATGTGTGCTCATCACAGATACATTACATTTTAAAAAAATATCCTCCTAGTCCCACGTAGCCAGAAAGATCTGTTATCAACTCTTTGCTTTAGTGGCTACATTTTCCACTTTATCATAAACGTCTTTCTACACTAGTAAATAAAGTTTTACACATTAAGTGTAAGATATATGATAATCTGTTGTATGGATATAATGTAAGTTATTTGATAATCTGATTTATCACTTTTTGTTTAAAATATAGTTTCCAAATGTGTGTTATTAAAAGTAACACTAACATGAACATTACTGAAGATATTTTTGCATGCATCTTTATTGTATTCAGAATAAATTCATTAAAAATTTTTTTTCTGTTAAATTATATTTATTGTAACACTTTGAATAGGCACCACTAAATTACCCTTCCAAAAAGACCATACTAATCTGGTGAGCTAGGTCACCATTAATATATTAGAGGACTCATCTTTTAGCACTGTAAAGAATATATTATTAAAATAGACTTGAATATAAAAATATTACATATATTACATAATTGTCTTTTCATCCTCCCACTTTTTGGTTCTTTTCTGTAATTCTCCAGTTTGGATTTCTTCAATGAAATGACCAAGTCATTAAGAAAATAAAGATGCTGAACTTTCATGAGAGATTCATTAAAGTGGCTTTGGATTAAATCTGACCTTTTAATTCTAAGCTTGAACCCAAACCAAAGCAAATACAGAATCTTCTCACTTATGGTCAGATGTCTCACTGTATTTTTTTTTTTTTTTTAAGAACCATCCCAAGTCTTCAGCAATAGGGTCATTTGCTATTGTTAATACTGGGAGAGGGAAAAGGAGAGAGAGGGAGGGAAGGAAAGAAAAAAATTCTATTTATTCTCTAAGACTCTAAGATAGAAAACTAGATCAGTTGTAATTTTATATAGAGCCCACAGTAATGAACATAGTTCAGCCAGTAATCACTGCCTAGTAAAAAGGGCAGGGTATTTTTCCCAACCACACAAAACAACAGCAAGCCATAAATTCTATAAAGGCAGTTTAAAAGGCACTTAAGCATAGTTAAGTTAATATAAATATTTTAATCTTTTATATGCATAGTGAAGTTCCCTTGAAATTGAGCCCCCTTCATTTCTTAAATAGCACATCATTATTTTGCCTGGCCAAAGAACTGTTGTACAAATATTGGTGTTGTACTTTGAAGAAGAAAAAGACTGTTGATTTTCAAGATGAATATTCAAATAGTCTGATATCTTTGTTAGCTGTTGAAGTAGGTAAGCTCTGTGTGTAAGAACATTTTACTGGAATATGTCCAGTGATTAAAAAGCTATCACACATTCTTACTGAGTGTTCTGCATTTAGGCATGGAAGAATCAATACATGTCTCATGTCCAGTAATTCCTAAGATCCAAGAGATAGTATAATCTCACCACTTAGGGACATAAATTCTGTGGAGAAAAATACATATATATCGAAAATATAAAGGATCGCTACTCAAAAGGCTATCCACCTTTTAGACGCATGTGTCAAATGTTTTCTTTTCCTTCTTGTTTGACTATGACATTTCTGGACCCTTTATGTGCATCAGGATGTTATGATTCTTAAAATAAAAATGAGTTGGGCTCATTGAATTTACAAATGTTAAAACATGAACTCCTTCAGTTTATGAAATTATTCATGCTAGAGGCAAGCCCCTTTGTATTTCATATCAGAGACCTGGTGGGAATCTTCAAATAGAAATAGTAAGAAGAAACATACTGATTAGAACACATTTTCTTTTGAATGAAAATCCAATGTTTTGTTTACAAAAAGGAACATCTTACGTATCAAGAAGAAAGCCTGATCTTAAACAGAACCCAGTAATAGTTATAGCAGACCCAATTAGCAAACCTCTGAAGAGAGCCAGAAGAAAACATTTCTTCCCTCTGTGTTTATGTCACATTCCTGACTATATCTAAATCCAAACAGACATATTTTTCCAACAGTATTTGTCTTCGGAGAAGCTAGCGGGTAAACCAGAAGCTGCAGCCTCTGAGACGATGAATTTTGACCTCCCGGTACATCCATTACACAGAAAACTGTAATGGTGAATGATAAACTGAATAAGCACTCCTGGGGTTTAATTTCTGGTTCTTTTTTAGGTTTCTGTAAAACAAATGGTTTCTTCCTTTTTCCCCTTTTCATGGAAACTTTTTCAACCACTAAATTTCAATTTATGACTATACAGAAGGAAGGTAGCTAAAGGTTACAAAATTTTCAGACGGTGCGTTAACTCAACTCTGAAACACAAAAAATGGAAGAGTCAATACCCGATGACCAAATCCATGAAATGATTGGGCAAAATCTCTCTGAATGCCCCGCAAATCCTTCACATGTCACTAATTACAGCCACCAATTAAATTTGAATCTCTATTTGTCTAGGTTGTCATACCCTAGGGATGACATACAAGAAACCAGCTTTGAGCAAGGAGATTGCACTGACACAAGAGTAGAAAAAACTCACTGAAAACCTTCCATTCTAATTCTTTATAGAACATGGAACCATGGATTATTTCTCTCGCTCCTTGGTTTTTACCTGCATAATCTGATAAAATAATCTAACCAATCAGAAGAGATGGCTGATACCCTAATATCCTAAAAAGGGATCATTTCGTCCATAAGGAGGGAGCAGTCAAGGTCCCAGCTTATATGGAAACCTGCCCTAATCACGGAACGTGGGTGATGACGCCAGGACAGAACCCTAAGGTATCCTGAAACGAAGAAAGCACAGCTGTGGTCTCATGGAAAGGGCATAGATACCACCAGCCTTAGAGCGATGCAGACACAGTCTGGTTCTATTTTTGTTACTGTGCAAATCTGAGCAGGTTATATAACATCGCTGAGGCTCTACTCCACATCTGTAAATGTGAATAATAATTGTGCTACTTCTTAGAGCTGTTCTGAGAATTAAATGAGATGATGTTTGTAATGAGGTCGGCACTATGGTGGAAATACTAAACGGAAGCATTTACTTGTATCATGAAACCCCCAGCCTATAGTAGTACATATATTCAGAAAATCAGTCCAAATCTTATGCCGTCTTCTTGAGCAGCAATGGCCAGAAATGTTTTCTGATTACTTAAGACTTGTCTCTATACTTTTCACTCCAGTAGGTCTGGAAATTGTTTTTCAAAAGGGTGCTTTCTGGGGGTATAGCTCAGTGGTAGAGCATTTGACTGCAAAAGGGTGCTTTCTGCCAAAACAAAAAGGGAGACAAAAGAGTCACCCACCCCCTACCAACTTGGAGAGAGCTGGCTCTACAGACCTCAGATGGCCACAGGGTCCTACAGGCTGGGAATCTGTAGAGCGGCTGCCCTGAAATATGTGTCTAAATGTCTGAAGCCCCCAGTCTTGTCGAGTTGACAGGCCATGAGGGAGTATCATGGGTGAGGCCTCAAAAGGCCCACTGCCCGAGCAGGGGTCCCCTATCCCTGTCTTTGAATATCACCAATTGATTATACCACAAAAGGTGGTTGGGCTGCTCAGAACAGGTAACAATTCAGTTATTTAAAATGCATGCCCATGTTACCTGGAAGGGGCCCCCAAGAGCAGGTTAGCATAGATTAATTTGTCAGATGAGCTAGCTGACATTTGGGGCCCTGAGGGGAAGAGCAGGAAACGTTCTGTGAAGGGAGCAGAATGGCAGGGAGGAGGGCGGGTGCAGGCACCAGAGCAGCGGGAGGGAGAGTCTGAACAGAGAGGATAGGGACCGCAAATACCAAAGTCTCTCTACAGAGAGACCCCGAAAGGAAAGGGTCTCTCTATAGAAGTGCTAAAAAAGTAAAATAGATGCTTGACAAAGTCCCAACAACTCAGTAAGAAAAAATAAATCATTAATTGATGGTAAAGATGATCTCTTCCTTACAAGCTAGCCTAAGGACACTCAAGAGAAAGTACTTTACCTATATGATTTCCACAACGTTTTAGTAAGATGAATATTCTACATGAAAATGAGGTCTGGACATAAAGGATAATATCATCCTGGGGAAATGAAAGAGAAAGACGTGCCTACAGAAAAATGCCTCAGATGCACTTTCACACAGCAAATACCAGAGCCTCCCCTTTGATCCTCTCTGGCATAGTTCTGGCCACTGACAATCAGCAAAATAGTAGGTAGAAAGCAAGATGGCAGGTATGCCAGAATCATCTAGAACATATTCCAAAGAGCTAACAAGATCTCAAATAATAGTAAAAGAGTCACTTTAAAATGTGTAAATAAGTTATTCAACTGAAATTTTGTTCACTTATCAAAATACTAATTAAATTGTGGCAGCTATTTTGTGCCATCTAATTTCCCATAGGAAACAAATAACTTGAGAGGTCATTACAGACCCACTTGCTATGATGTAAACATAAGAATAACGAAAACATGCCCTCCTTACTCTTAGTGAATTTCCCACCTGTGTCAAAAACTAACAGGAAAATATATGTTTATTTAAAAAATTAAAAATAAATACAGATAGTTTAAAAAAAAAACCTTAACAGGAATAATATTTGGGATCCCAATAACTAGAATTTGGGAGGGGGAATCTGTTCCAGAAGATAGAATATATTAGTTTATTTTTTGTTCAAATGTTTTTCTTTTTCATTTTTGTGAAATTATCTTAAGGATGCAGAACTGTTTTCTCAGCAGGAAAAAAGTCTGATATTCGGATCTGAACCAATTGATTAGTTATGAGGTAAGTCAAAAGTAATTACTTGCATCTCTTTAAACACTTGTGTATATATTTGTCATCACTAAGTGAGGCTTTGTCCATTTATCCAAAGCAAACTTCAGCAGAATTTGAGGAGTGAGTCAGAACATCCCTAGGAGCCAAAAAGGCCATTTGCTCTCAATCTTTTACGCAGTGGAATCCAAGCATAATCAAAGGACAGCAGTATCCTTCACTATTTCAATAAATAAACATGAGTGAAAGAAAAACACATGCAAAAGAATCTAATCGCAAAAATCCTTTGCTACATTACATATTCGGCTTTGAGCACCAGCTTTAAAAGTACGATTTAGGCTCGGGAAACATTCGTTTGCAGACCATCTAGTCAATTTCCTACAAATGTGGAATGGCTAATCATTAGAATAATTTTCTCAGGCTTTTTGTTGAGTTATTGTTGTTTTCCGTCTTAAGTTAAATGATTCACCAACGGAGACAGCAGTGAACATTGTTATCATTGGTATAAAATCTCTCTGTTTTTCATTTGGGAGCATAATCCTCTTATTCTCTCAGTTGTGTTGCTAATGCGTACTAAAAATAATTGTTGTATAACCACTGTTATTCATCACTAAGCTCAGAATTTAGAAAAACTTGCAAACACACACACACACTGACTAAAGACTCAAGATGCGCGGAATAGACAAGAGACATGGTTTTGCGGGTGAGCTGCCCTGTTACAACACGTTCACCTTCTGTCATTAAGATACGACGTCCATGCCCAGATTATACAGGTGACGTGAAAAGAGTTAATGAACTTCTGCCACAGTGAGCAATGTGGTCCTTTCTCACCATTAAGATCAAGACCAATCTCTTTCCCAAGTAGTATTGAGTAGCAATGAACTTCGTCATCCTTGTGAACAGAGCTTGACAGACATTGTCAGACTCTCACTCCTGAGGTATCATTGTCATTCATTCTGCATTAACCCCGCGAGGAGCTACTGCTGGATTTAGCCTTCAAAGTCTCCTCATTATTTGACAAGTTAGAAGAGGTAGTGGAACTACTAGTAATTGGGGAACTACAACTCCATCCCAGCAAGTGACCTTGTCCCCAAACTAAGCTCTGGCTGGCCCCAGGTAGAACACCTTAATTGGCAGAGTACTTATTATTGTGGCTCTTCAACAGGAGTATCCCTGGGAAGGAATGGGTGAGAAGAATTTCAGCACAATGCAGCGTGGTTGAAATGCTGATAACTCCATCTGAAGCTGACATATTGTGTGCAAGTGTCACTAGCTTTGGATTTATCTCTGTCACTTATTTTCCGACTCAAAAAAGAACTTGATTTAGAGCTTCAAAAAATCAAGTCCAAATGAATGAGAGGTGAACACATTCAAAAACTTTTTAAGTAGGAGGTCAAGTTCCCTTCTGCCCTCCTATTTTAAAAATCTGACCCCTCGGCATAGAGTCAGATTGATGTTAAGTTGATATTCAAATAACTTTGGTAAAAACTTTTAATTAGTTTTTACACTTCTCAGACCTCTGTGCTCCTAAGTACCATCTGAAGCTGGAAACTACAAATAATACAGAGGCTATTTCTTGATTCCTAATAGTTTGTTTTCATGATCAAGTGGATTAAACATTTTAGATCTCACTAGAAAGCCCTGAGACCTAGAAAGTTAGAATACTAATGAGACAATTTTCATAAATACCTTAACCTTGAAATGCCTTGTCATAATTAAAAATAAATAAACATGCAGAAGTTCATCCAGCACTTTAATTAATAGAACATCTCTTTGGTTACTAATGTATGAGACATTCAAGGGTTGTGGAGTATTTTGAACTACTGCTCCAAGTCTATTGGTTTCCTAAAAGCCGTGCCATAGTTATATTAGTCTTTCAATGTGCAAAAAAAAGGTGGCTTAATCCCATTCCTAAGGTTTGAAATATTCCTTTCTAAGGCAGCTACCAAAGGCCAATGGTTCAATGCTCCTCCCACTGCTGCTAAAGACAAGAAGTCCAGTCTTGTCCATGTACTTTACAAACCAGCGCAACTCACATAAGTGTGGAATAGGAACATCAACAAAATGGACACCCTTTTGCTATCCTCCAGAATAACTCAACACAAGGCATAAGGTGCTAGTTTTTGGAAGTATTTCCATATACTTTCTAAGGAAAATATGATTCATGTTAACCTTTGTTATACCAAATCTACTGATCTCAATAGAGTCTTACATACCTACTGAAACTTCATAGTGTTTTCAGAAATTATTTGCTTTCTTTAGGCAAACGGGAGAAAAAAACAGAAATGGAGTCATCACTCTTACCTTCTGATGGTGTGCAGGGCAGTGGAGGAAAGGCGGGGTGATCCAAGCAGGCAATCAACCTAATTGAGGCAAAGAATAAAAGATGAAAAATAAACTTATCTTCAAATTTAAAGAACAAGAATATTCACATAAGGTAGAAAGATAAATCTAAGTTATCCAAATTCACTAGGCCACTTTATAACTGTTTTTTTTTTTTTTGCCACTACCAAATACATGTGATCTGGACTAATTCAGTTATAGCAAATGTATATAAAAAGCAAACATTTTTTGCCTTGCTTTAAAGCTCAAACTTTATATATTTGAGATCTAGTTCCAATTTAACAGGATGCATTCTTTAGTCTCTGCTAGCTTCTATGGTTGGCTTGAAGGAGTGAAAATGGCAATCGAATTCATGTTTATATTCTTCTTTATTTTACATTAATTGTGTGAATCCCGGGATTTTCCAGGTACAAAGAAAAAACCAGCAGTCTCTGACATACCCATGAAACCTCAACTCCTGGGACAGTAGCTCCAACTTTAGCCAAGACCACAGGAACACTACATAGCCATGACACAGAGTGACTACCAGTCTCAATTTACCCAAAACTAAGGTTCCTAGGACATAGGACTCTGAGTGCTTAGCACTAAAACTGGGGAAGTCCTCGGTAAACCAGAACTTGGTCACCCAAGGAGAGAGCACAACTGAACTCCCATAGGTGTGCTTATCTAACTTTCCCCTCGCAGACTCGCAGCCAAGCCGTAAGAACCTCTCCTCGCCTTACAGAAATAAAGGATGGGATGGAATCTTTATGGCTTTGGTCTTAAGGATAGAGAGAATGAGGGAATATGAGGAGATTTTGCATTCTCTTGAGAGACCTTTTCAAAGTGTTGTCTTCGCATCTTCTGAACCCTTGTTCTTAAACATTGCCATGCTTTCATTACAAGGACAAGCAAGACTGCTGAAACAAGAGAGCTGTGCTTTCTAAAGTGGTAGAAAGCTGAATACGGTTGTACCCATTTCAGGTTTTTTACCCCCATAAAACACAATGGTTAGCTACATTGTTTGTTCTAAAAGTCTCTTAATATTCCATTTTTTTTCCTCAGGGCCATAAGCTGGAGAATTGTCGGAAAGAGTCTTAACAGTGATGTCGCCTAAACCCATAATAAAGTACATATCACAGTACCAGGTAACGGTTCAAAAATTAATAAGTAGTAAGGGTTTGGGCAGAACATCCTATAATTTCTTCTCAATAGTCTTTCTAAAACAGCTGAGATACACAGCTATAGCCCCTGCTAAATTAAACATTTCAGCCCAGCTTACGAGCACCACCATACACAGGTAGAAGTAATAAGTAATAATGAGTTTTGGGCCATTGAACACTGTGAATTTTCCCAGTGTACTGCAATTATAGAAACATCTGTGCTAAATAAGCTCCTACTGAAAGCTAGGAGTGTTTAATAATCCTCACAATTTCTCATTATCAACCCTAATAGAAGAGCGAGTAAACTCTGCGAAAGTTTACCATTTTCAAAGAAAATTGCCAGGAAGGTGATCATTTCTGGTACCACATTTCCCAGGACGATAGAAACACCAGAGACAATCTCCTTGGAAAAGAACATGAAATGGCAGCATTCATAACATGTACCATAGCACAAGGCAAATAAGGCCGCTTGCATCAGCCAGGCCATTCTGGCTGGAGCATCCCCTGTGCTATCACCTGACAAACAGGAGATGGATGACGCTCCTCCACCTTCTCCACGGCTTCTGACAGAAGAGGGCTGGCCTAAAAATATGCATAGCTTTTCTCGGACCTGTCCTAGCCACCAAAGCCCCAACTGAAAGAGCTCCACACCAGCTGATTGCTTCCCACAGGACTCATTCCAAAAACAAGGGTAGGTTTCCTGGCCAGGACCTGAATGGCATTAACAACCACTAATGGCCAGTTATTGCTACTGACAGGAATGTCAATCCTTCCGAGAAATGCGAGGGACTTGGCCGTGACTATCAGTGCATGAATAGGTGCCTCTATAATTAGTTTGGGAAGAGTACAAGCAGACTGGACTTTGGAAGAAGGTAGCATGGAGAGAGCAAGTCAATGTCCGTAGCCGTAACCAGCTTGTGAAGAAAAACTGACAGAGCCCATCAGAAATTATGACTGCTTCATTATTATCAAGAAGAGAGAGCGATTTGCATCCAAACTTGTCAAAAAAAAAAAAAAAAAAACCAGCTGGCTTGAGTTCTATGACTGAAATGGTGGGTAGCTTCACTAGACCAGACAACAAAAACTTTAAAACAGGGTTAAGGTGCTTTGGAACTCTGACAGTTAATTTTATTTGTGTATTTGTCTGGGCCACAATGCTCAGACATGCAGTCTAACATAATTCTGGATGTTTCTGTGAGGGTGTTTTTGGATGAGACTAATATTTAAACTGGTGGTCTGTGGGCAAACGGGATTACCCTCTCTAACGTGGGCGGGCCTTATCCAGTTGCTGAAGGCCTTAATAGAACAAAAGACTGACATACCCTGAAGAAGGGGGGAAGTCCACCGGTGAATGACCTTTGGACTTGATCTGCTACCCGACTCTTCCCTAAGTCTCCGCCTGCTGCCCAAACTTCAGATTTTGGACTTCCAAGCCTGCATGAGCCAATTCCTCAATACCAATCAATTAGTCAATCTGTCAAACCTACTGGTTCTATTTCTCTAGAGAACCCTAATACTGGAACAAAATCAATATTCTGCTCCCATTCAATTTTTTCTGCTAATTAATATTACAGGTGCATACAGGATACTACTATCTTCATTTGAACTCTTACTATCTCACAGACTGAGGCTCACTGAGGTTGGTCAAACTGTCCAATACCAAACTCCTAGTAAGTGATAAAAACAGGATGCAGGCCCAGGTCTGGCTCCTTCTGAGCCAGAACTCTCCACTGCTAGGATAGGACCGACTGCCTCTCCAACACAATAATAGGAAAAGAAAAAAGAGAAATGGTTGCCATTTAAAATATACACATTTTGTAGGGGGAGAAGAGTTTTATTCCTAACCACTTTTGTTGCTTGCTTTGCAAGAAAGGAGCCTGAGTCTGGGCTTCAGATATCCCACAAAGCTCAGTTCAGCTTGCTCAACACCTAGGTGCATTACCTGCCTTAAATTATTTACACTCTTAGGCCTTTGTCTTATTCATATGTCAAAGGTACATGACACAGGAAAAATCCCTTACTAACTGGGGCTCAATTTATTTTTATCTATGGAAGGAAGGAAGGAAGGAAGGAAAAGTGGGTGGATTAATTCAGCCCAAGTGATCAGCAGGCTTCCTTTCAGCCTAGATTAGGTAAGGGAGCCTCAGTCTGAATAAAAAAATATTACTTGCTTTAAAAATTCTCTTGAGAACTAAATAAGAATAAATTTGAAAGTATGGGAAAAAATGAAAAGGCATTAGGCACATATTTGATCTTCTAAAAATCGCTTAAAAGAAAATAATGCCTTGCTCAATGTGGGAACGCAAGTAATAATTTGAATAAAGTTTTGATTCCTGTGATTTTGATTCATGAAGCATTTTCACATGGAGGATTGATAAGCTTGGTTCAAAGAGATTTTTATTGCTTTGTGGATGTCCCGCATTCGTGAACTCTTATTATGACAATACATTTCCATGAAGTCCTAGACCTAGAACCAAGGCAGAATGACTTATCCTTCTGCTGCCCTCTACCCTCTTCTCCCCAAAATCTCCCTCAGTCTCAACCACCCTGCAAGTATCTGTAACACTACATTGGCTGTGTCATTATTTACATGCTTGTCCCCCAAATTCTACTCCCATTTGACAGTAAGTTCCAAGAAGGCAGAAACAGTATCTTAATTCTTCGATGCCCACTGCCTAACATAGTGCCCAGCAATTAATTGCATAGTAAGTGCTCATATTTGTGAAATGAGTAAAAAAATGATTGAGACGCTTGGCTCAAATTGCTTTCCAAAATGATTCAAATTGGTATTTAAACATTGCTATGATAGTTAACACTTAAAAATAAATCTTTGTGCTGACATGGTCCTCAAGATTTGTAGATGATGTCTCATTTAATCAGACCTTATGAGGTGGTGAAACGGATAGAATTCCAATCACAAAGAATTTTTCTTCTTTCTTATGTTTTTAATTTGAAGAAGACTTTTTTTTTTTTTTTTTTTTTTTTTTTAAGGGAGAGAAAGGAGTAAGGGACAGGCAGAGAGAAAGGGAAAGAGAGAATCTTAAGCAGGCTCCATGCCCAGCATGGATCTCTATCTCATGACCCTAAGATCATGATCTGAGCTAAAATCAAGAGTCAGACACTTAAGTGACTGAGCCACCCAGGCGCCCCATGATTTTTTTTTTAATTTCATGTTATTATAATAAGAAAACTTAACATAAGAGCTACCCTCTTAACACATTTTTAAGTGCACAATACAATACTGATGATTATATATACGCTTATTATTGTACAGAAGATCTCTAACACTTATTCCCCCTACTTAATTGAAAATTTAGGTCTATTAAAAAGTAACTTCTCATTTTGCCCTCCTTCAGCCCCTAGCAATACCATTCCACCCTTTGATTCTACAAATGTGACTATTTTAGATACCTCACAAAAATGGAATTGTGCAGTATTTCTCTTTCTGTACTGGCTTATTTCACTTAGCATAATGTCCTCAAGGTTCATCCATGTTGTGGCATATTGCAGAATTTTCTTATTTTTTAAAAATGCAAAATTCCATTGCATGTGTATACCACATTTCCTTTATCCATTCATCTTTCAATGGACATTTAGCTTGCTTCCACAACTTAGCTATTGTGAATAGTGCTACAATGAATAGAGCAGTGCTAATATTCCTTTAAGATCCTGATTTCAATTCTTCTGAATAATATCAGAAGTGGAGTTACCAAAACATATGGTAGTCCTATTTTTATTTTTTTGAGGAAACTCCATAGCACCTTCTATCATGGCAGCGCCATTTTACATTCTCATCAACAGTGCACAAATGCTCGAATGTTTCCGTATCTTTATCAACCAAACATTGTCCTTCCTCAACCTGCCTCTACAAATTTCTTTTCTACCCTAAGAGCTACCCCAATATTTTCTCCAGAAATGTTTGTTTTCGTTTAGTTGGAAAAAGTCAGTTCTGTTGCTTACAACTGTAGGGTCCTAATTAACACACAACCCTTGCCCCTGGACCTGGACCCGAAGAATCCTCTCTTCCCATCCCAAGCATCTGCTATTATCTTTGTGGCCTACAGCGCAAAAGAATAAGAGAAATGCAATTCACATCTTGAGAAGCATGACGCTTTCCTCAAAAGACTTGTTTTCATCCAGGTTCAGTGACTAGAATAAGGCAACGGGCACCTATCGCACACAGTAGAAGAAGGCACTTGCTTTCATAGTCACACAAGTACAGGTTTAGCTGCTGAGACTGCCTCCTAAAATGCAGTGTTCTACACTCTTCTTTGTCTCACCTTTGTTCAATTCTATTACTGAGGTTTGTGTCTTCTAAGAGGAAATATTTCTGGCTACAGGCCCACAGGACTTCATACTGCATCAATTCTTTCCCAGATACTACAATGTCCTGGTTTGAGTATGAAGATCTGTGAGCAAGAGAGGCCGCAAAGGACACTTGATGACTTTGAGGGATTGCCCAATTCACTCCTCACGCTCTTTACATTGCCTTCTCCTATGATTATGCCACGCCTGATTCATGCTACAAGTTCCAGAACATTCCCTGGCTGGTGCTTCTTCAAACAATACTGAACAATGAGGAAGAGAAGGTACTTCCCAAGTCAGTTCACAACCACAAAATATTTGGGGAGGACCAACACCTGAGGCCTCACCAAACTCAGGGAAGGAAATAACAGTTGCTCCTTGGAGAACTAATAGAAAATGGAGCAGGAAAAATTTCAACAGGACATAAGCAGTAACTTCTTAATTAGGAGAGTGATAAAACACAGAAGACTTTCTTTAACTCTATTTATTTAAATTTAAACAAAAACAAAAACATTCATCCATCTCTCCCATCTCTCACACCCACCTCTGGCAACCATCAATCCATTCTCTATGAGCTTCATCATACATACACACACACACACACACACACACATATATATATATGATTAGAAAAATCAATACTGTTGGCATATTGGAAGAATCAATATATATATATGATTGGAAGAAGCAATATTGTTAGACTGTCTCTATTACTCAAAGCATTATAGAGATCCAGTGCAAGCCCTATCTGAATTCATATATAATATATAGATAAATATGTAATATATATAACATTTAATATATATAATATATTATATATAATATCTATATGTATATATATCTATATATCTATCTATAATATGTATCTATATCTATAGATAATATAGATAATATATCTATACCTATATATCATATATCATATATATATCTATATCTGTATATCATATATATGTATAGGTATATATCTATATCTATAGAGAATATAGATAATGTATCTATATCTATATATCATATATCATATAGATATATAACTATATCTATATATCATATCATATATATGATCTGTATTATATAGATGTAACATGATCTATATGATCTATGTTATATAGATCATATATATGAATTCAGATAGGGCTTGCACTGGATCTGTATAATGCTTTGAGTAATAGGGATATTCTAACAATATTGATTCTTCCAATCCATATGCACATAATACCTTTCCATTTATTTGTGTCTACTGGAGACATTTAAGGGAGATTTAGAGTCCCTCAACTCTTGAGGACCTTATAAAAATTATATAAAACCACCTCTCCTGTTTGATGCTCACTGGCCTTACCTGATGATTTTGATTCCATAGCTTAAAACTATCCTTTGGGTGGCTGGCCACATGCCTGATGAGGGTTCAAAACATTATTAACACTAGAGGAAATAACTACATTTTAAAGAAAATAATATATGTAATTATACACACACACACGCACACACACACAGAGTATACACACATACACAGCTTCTACAATGTTGAATGCACTCTCTTTGCCTCATCTTTTGTAATGTTATGTTGGTAATAATGTCTATTTCATACATTATTGGCGTTTATCTATACTAAAAGAAATCCTACAGCTGAAGTGTTCCATGGATTGACAGAACACATATAGAAGTGAAATACATAGGTCTTATATCTGTGTAATAAGCAGTTTTTGAAAGAAGGAAGGTCATTTCTTCACTTGGTATGGGCAGCTGACACTAGCAGAGTAAAAAAAAAAAAATCAATTTATTTCAATTAAAACTTTATAAATATGAGAGTATCATCATTATAATGATGCTATAGTAGGATGGTGCTAAGTACAATACTCCTAAGCAGGATATACATAAAATTAAAAAATTATCAAGTGTGGTAGCTTTATCCAGAGCTACTATTTCCATAAAGAGTTGACTGCAGATCTTAAGAAAATCATATTCTTTTGACTCTTTTTGTTACTACATCTGCTTTTTTAATAGCCACATTTGCTTGTGTCCTCAGTTGTCTTTCACTTCTTTCTTGCCCTTTTCCCATAATCATTCAGTTACTTTTCAGTATCCCACTACCTCTCCCTTCTTTCTACTTTCCCTAAAATAGAATTTATTACCTCTCACCTAGATTATTTCAGAAGGCCCCATTCCCTAAACCACCTCAATCTTCCTTAAGTCTTATCTTCATGCTCTGAAGGAATTCATGGTTCCCTATTACCTCAAAGATAAACAACAAAACCCTTTAACTAGATCTCAAGTACCTCTATGATCTGCCCTCACTCAAATGTTTTTCTAGTCTTTATATCCTTTTGTTTATAAACTACCTGCTCTTCACATTGTTCATGTCTTAAACTCTCGCTTTTTCTCCTACATAACTTTATTCATGCCATTTCCTTCCATTGGAATGGCCATATAGATCCCACATGATCATGAAGTCACAGCCAAAATATCACATCTTCTATGTAGCTTCTTTCAGTCATACTAACTAAAGGTTCTCTGAGCATAAAATCTTCCCTTTACATTTTTAAATAAATATTACAATTATTTATTCTTATAACTTGTATACCTGTTAAATCATGTGTAGATCAATGGCAAAATTCCTGATTAATTCACTTTCATTTGCTATCGTTATCAGCAAATATTGATCATTATGAATGAATGTATGGAAAACCAGTCGTTGGGCCTGTTTTACAATGAGTACTAGAGGCTCATCTCTTCTAGCCCAACAGCAAGATTAGGAGCTAACGGGTAGTATTCTGTATCTGTGGGGTTGTCCCCTATTTGGAGGACTTCTTGAGGGCTTAGAATCTTCCAGGACTTACCTGGACAAAAGATGTTATGTTACCTCTGTACTGGTTATCAACGCTGTTCAGTTTGGTAGGTCATCAGACATAAGCACCCATTTCCCCCACAGATGCTATAGATCTCAGATTTCCAGCAGAAAAATAAACACAAAAAAAGAAGTATCAATGTTTGTTAGACTAGTAATAATCTTCAACCTTTCAGATTGATAAAAATGTTTGTTCTGCTCACTTCTGAAACCCATGAGTCAGAGTTTAAAGAAGAGCTAACAGTGAATTGTGACTACTACCTATTATATCCCTGTTTGGATACAAAACACATCAGAGCAAATATTGTCAGTGGCAACATTTCTTGAAACTCGTCAAATTCTGAAGTTTATGAATGGATGCTTTTGTTCTGGATGAAATGACATGATTTAGAAGGTAAAGCAGAATTCTTAAAATAATTTTTTAAGAAACAGTTAATTGAAGAGTCTTCCTCAGTTCTAAAATCCCTATAAAAACCTTATTTTACATTTTAAATAAATTTTATAATATTATTTTAAACAAATATTATCATTTGCAAATAGTTAAGCTACTTATCCATTCATACAAGCAACATAAAAAAATCTTTAAGTACTCCGAAAAGACGAGGAAACTATGTATCATTTATCTAGATTAACTAAAATCAGTGAGAGAACAAAAGCAGGGACTATTTATGTATTACATATGCGGAAACATCAAAAATAATAGGTAAAATGTCATAATAGAGATATTATAGTGATTTACTAATGAGTATGAATGAACAGGTGTTTTTAGAGGGACACTGAAATTATTTGTATATCATATGTCAGTATATTATTTGAGAAATATTTGTTAATTGGCTGTTTTCCCTTAATGATGTTAAATTTAATAAATACTACTTATCTAAATATTACATATGAAAAAAACACTTCCAGTATGTAATTATTTTGTGGAAAAACACTTCTATATAGAATAAAATATGTGAAAATTTAACCTTTTTTAAAAGCTTTAAAGTGACTTAAGACTAAAGTTCCTAATCCTAGATCCAAATGAATCCAGAGTAGCTGATTTTATAGCAAAGTATACTCTCTATATAAAGACATAAAAATACATATGATTTGTAAAGGTTATATTAAAAATCATAGCTTTCCTCTTTTTTTTTTTTTTTTTTTAGGTGGTATCCTGTAAGTCAATTAAGAAAGGAGAAAAGAATTTAGTCCTCTATTAGTTAGGACTCTTGGTTGTACATAGTAGAAAAACCAAAAAAGACCAGCTCTAACAGAATGAGACTTTACTGACTCCATAACTGAAAAATTCAAGACACAGTTGACTTCTGCCATGACTGGCCTTGGGACTCAAGCAGTGTCACCTGGGTGCATTTCTTTTTTCCATCTCTCACATCAGGCTTCTGCAGTGTTAGCTTCAGTTTCTTCTCTACCTATTGTTTAAATGACTTCATCAGGTCCCACTTTACTATTTTTCTCTGTCTTCAAAGTCCTAGTGATAGTTCCATGTCATCTCATTTGCTATCAGTGGCTCACATCCCCACTCCTAAACAAAATGCTATGGTTCCAAGAGAATCTGAGGGTCTCATTGGTTAAGTCTGAGTCACATGCTATTCCTGGAGCTAATGCTCAAGTTAGCGCCAATAAAATTATAGGAACTGGCTGTAGGAAGGAATAATATATCCCTATTAAAATGGAAGTGGGATATATGGATGATGGGGAGTTTAAAAAACAACAAATACATACTATGAGTTTAAAAAAAAATGTTAATTGAAGAACCTAGAAGAGATGTTAATTCTACCAAAGCTCTAGCATTGAGTAAGTCACCAACAGTTTACTTCTGGATCACTGCTTTAGCCTCCTTATCCACATATACCCCGCTCCAGTCCCTTCCATGCACTGCCCCTAGAATAAGGTCCAAAACCCTAAACGAAGCCCTGCTTGATCCATCTCAGTTTATTTCTATAGCCTCTTCTAGAAACTCTCTCCCGTAACTCTCTGAGCTCCAAACAGTAAGGCTTTGACCTTAGTAGAAGGCCATGACCTTCTACAAGACCTTTGCACATTCTCTACCCATTCCCTAGACCTTTCTTTCTCCCTTCTTCTATTCTCTTAGTGAACATCCACTCACCTTCAGATATTAAGTCAAACATTATTTCTGCAAACAAGTTTTTCTAACTCTATCCCCACCAGGGTCAAGATCCCCCATAATAAACTCTCAATAAACTGTAATATTTAATAACACTCACCAGAGCTTTTATTTTATATGTATTTTTGTTATTTTTAATTAAGTTATTTAGTTAATAATTTCTTCTACTAAAGTAGAAGCTCCATGAGGAAAACACTATATGTACTTGGCACTATATCCCTGTGCCTAGCACATAGTCAATACTCAATATATGAAGGAATAAATAAAGACACTTCATGTGTCTTGATTTCTCATCTCTAAAGTAACAGATCAAACTGAGAGACCTCAAAACACTCATTCCAGCCCTTAAATTTCTCTGATTCCAATTAAATGGTATAGATACCTTATGTTGCAGGTGGGACAAAAAAAAAATTAAGTAATTTCTCTGAAGAAACTACTAAAGTAAAAGAGTTATTTAGCCAATGGATACTATAGCTAAAGGGTCAATACGAATCCTAGTGAAGTATTGCAATACAAATTAGGATGACCCATTCTCCATTTTTATTGAGATAGGATTAAAGACACATCCTTCATCCTCAAATGAGAAAATTTAATTTAATTTGAAATCACTCTACAAATGATTGTTAAGACCATGAACTTCTTTGGGAGGGGTAGGACCCAGGTTAACAGTATTATAGGGCAAGTAAATTCTGTCCTTGGTATCTTTCCTTTGGTTCTCCATTTCTCATATTTTTGCGGCCATGCACACCCTACTACCTGGAACAAAATACCCAGGTCCTCCTTTCTTCCCATTGGTTATCCCCATATTAGAATCCCCCCTCCCCTTCCCCCATCTACAGGACCTGAACTATACCCCCTACACTCATACTATGAATCACCATCTCCAATTCACCATTAAAACTTACCTGCCCTTGCTTTTATTTCTTCATATCCCTGATCTTTACTGGGTGGCAATGGTTGTAATGGGTTATTAACAAGAAAACTCATCCATTCTAATATGCTATATAGTTAATTAATGTTACCTCCCTCAAGATAATAGGGCATATGTCCTCTTAAAGGCTTTTAAGAAATGACAGTAATGGCGGAAATTTCAGGCACCACTGCAGACTGATGAGGGAGATGGATTTTAAAGCATAGGGGCCTCTCATTGATCCTCAAATTATTCCATGTAGGCAGCTGCCAACTCTGCCCATGAGTAAGCCGGCCTCTCTCTGGAGAACTTTATAAACAGCATGAGTTTCACTGTTTGACATGGGTGAAGTATAGTTCTCTCTGAAAATAACCTCTTTTAAGGTATCATCCATTTATGAAGCTATGGCTTAGATGTTCTCAAGACTAGAAAAGCTACCCTTCATTCCAAGATTGAAAAGGTTAGTCTGCCCTAGGAGATAGATGAATTTGGAGGTGTCTTTGAGTATCCAGCTGATTTATTTATCATATTCATTTGTTATTCCAATTCAATCATATACACTGCTAGAAATGAGCAAGAACTCTGAAATCTCGTGGTGTGCCCTCCTAGAACATATTCCCCCCACCCCCCATCTGTGAATCTCCTGTTGCTATCAGAGGAAGTCACCATATGCAGAGAGGGGAGACACATGCCAGGAGAGGAAAGCCCATTATGTAGCTGAGAGCTAATTTTGCTTAATCTTCTTGATCTCCATAAAGAGCATTCCGAGACCCCACAGGATTTAAACAAAAAAGATAAAGATGAAGAGGGAATGCTCAAGCGGAGCCGATGTAATACTTATTTATTAATGTCGTCCATCACAGTGTGTTTATACGCCTAACCAAAATTTAAAACTGTCTGATTGAAAACAGAGGACGAAAACCAATTGCTGTATCAAGGCAAAACAGACTCACTCAATCCCTACATACTTACATGTGGAAAATGAAATGAAATGATATGAGCACCATATTAAACACTTATGGTTCCATTTAAAATGAAAAGAAAGATAAGTAAAAACATAAATCTGTGACCCTGGGTTTATCCTTAAATAGAAACCTCATCTTAAGGGAGAATTTCTCCATGCTTAATAGCAGAATTAATATTAAAGGAGCCTTATTCTTCCTGTTACTCCAATGCCTTCTGAGAAGGAGGGAACTAGGAGAAGGGGTCCAAAAAGGGCAGGGAGAAGGGATTCTCATGGATTAATGAAACCAACTCTGAGAGTAGAACCACTGGGTCAGAATATCAACATTGGAATATACCTTAAAGGTCTCCTGCTCAAGCTAGAGGTAGTGCATTTTGTGCTTGAATTCTTCCAGTGACAAGAAACACCTTACCCCTCCAGCATCTTATTTTAGTTTTGTATAACTTAGCGTATCAGAGGTTTCTCCTTGTAATAATCTGAAAATCACATCCTTGTAATTTTCCCTCATTGGTCTTATTCTACTCCTTGAAGCCAACCACACAGAATTAACTTAACGTTTCTTACAGAGTATGGGCCTTCGAATATTGGAAGATAGTTTTCTTTGAATAGCACCACCTTTTCCTCCTTTTTGGCTTAACCTGCAGCTTTATAGCTACAATATTATTACTAAAAGTATTCCAAAACTTCCTGAAGTCTTCCTTATTGCAGAGACATATGTCACGAACCCAGACTTACCTTGGATTTCTGAAATTTGCCCTTTCTTATTTGAGTTGCTGGTTAAACTCTAAGACTATCTAGTTGAATGAACAATTCTGGATGTTATAAAGTTAAAGGGCATTTGTTTTAAGAGGAGGGTAAATGCAGTTCTTATGTATCTCTGAAACCTCTATAGCCCTTGCCCTGGCATTCATAAACATAGAGTTTAAAAATGCCTTGAACTAATAAATGAATACAAGAAGAATCCATGTATTCTAATTCTTGTATGGGGATTTGAAATTTTACAAAGGAATTTAAGCCATTATTTGAGAACCAAAATAAATAAGACATCAATGGAAGAGGTATTATTATCTCTAGCCCATAAAAATAAGAAAACTGTGACTGTAACTCAGAAATAAGTACATTTAGAAGAAAAGTATTTTACTGGGACAAAAATGACTTTGAACTCACTCCAAACTATGTTAAAGTAGCATATACTCATAGATTCTCAAAAGAACAAGGACTCTATAAAGAATCCTTGCATTATAGACAAATCACTAATTTTTACAGCACATTTTTATTTTAATATAATACATTTCTTAGCCAAGAGGGAAGTACTTTAAAATGCTTTTTATAATGTAATTCTAAAAAGAGCCACAATAATAAACTAGCTTGCCTGAAGAAGACAATCTTCTAAAATCTCAAAAATTTCAACAGTGAACATCACACTTACAATCACAGAACCACTCTTTGATAGATAAAATATGTTGAGAGTGGGAAAATTCCATCTCATTCATCCATTAAATAAATACTTATTGAGCTTTTATTTAGTCCAAAGTACTTAGAGTATCACTAAAATTTTATAAATAAACTTTATAAATCAAATGTAGAATAAAAAATTAGGTCCCCAAAAAATAAAAGATGGAAGCCCCACCCCATGGGGAAGGATGGCCTAATGCACATCAGTATGCAAAAGAAGAGATGTATGTAAGCTAAAGGGATGAAACTTTATCTTATTTATTTATTTATTTATTTGAGAGAGATTGAGAGAGAGAGAGCATGAGAAGGGGGAGGGTCAAAGGGAGAAGCAGACTCCCTGCTAAGCAGAGAGCCCAATGTGGGACTCAGTCCTGGGACTCCAGGATCATGTCCTGAGCCAAAGGTAGTCACTTAACCAACTGAGCCACACAGGTGCTCAGGGATGAAACTTTCGAGTGGAGGCTTTCTAGGGAAAGTCTTAAAGGAATTCTTAGTGGAGGATGGAGACAAAGTACATTCCAGATAATCTAGATGAGTTGCTTGGACTTCATGAACATGGAAGGAAATTCAGTATGTCCGTGCCCTCTTCACTTTATATTTTGCATTTATTTCCAGTAACCTTCACTATAATGCTGCCTGAGATCCATGGGTGGAGCACCATGTTGAAAGTAGCACTTATTCCACAGTGGCAGAAAAGACTTCTTTTATTACTGCCCCCAGAAGCCTTAAGAACTTTCTGATGGTACCAGATGACTGTGATATGAGTGTCCTGTCTCACCAGCACCCTGCAGAGTCCAGGGGGACCATTTCTGGGGTGCTCCAGAAGAGTTTTCATTGCTGGTCCTCTCTGCCCAACAAGTACCCACAGCTTACCCTACCGGTCTTGGTACTACTGGCTGCCCCCCAGCTCCCTGCCCTGTACTGCCACTGCTCTGCTGCTCCCAGCTGTGTACCTCAACAAAATACCAGAAAACCCTCTCTCATCTATGCTTAGGCACAAAGAAACCCTTCCTAGGTCACCTATACCCATCCAAAGATTCCTGAAATTAGCCACAAAGAAGCTTGCAATAAGGCTTGTCAGGACCTCCTAACATTTCCATTTTCTTAATGAAAGTCATTTGTAAGTCACTTTCTTTCCCTTTAAAATTTTTTTCTTTTTTTTTATTGTGTTATGTTAGTCACCATACTGCACATCATTAGCTTTTGATGTAGTGTTCCATGATTCATTGTTTGTGTATAACACCCAGTGCTCCATGCAGTAGTGCTCTCCTTAATACCCATCACCAGGCTCACCCCCTCCTCAAAACACTCCATTTGTTTCTTGGAGTACATAGTCTCTCATGGTTCATCTCCCACTCTGATTTCTCCCCCTTCATTTTTCCTTTCTTCTAATGTCCTTCATGCTATTCCTTATGTTCCACAAATAAGTGAAACATATGATAATTGACTTTCTCTGTTTGACTATTTCACTCAGCATAATTTCCTCCAGTTCCATCCATGCTGATGCAAAAGTTGGGTATTCATCCTTTCTGAAGGCTGAGTAATATTCCATTGTGTATATGGACTGCATCTTCTTTATCCATTTGTCTGTTGAAGGGCATCTCAGCTCTTTCCACAGTTTGACTATCATGGACATGGTTGCTGTGAACTTGGGGTGTATATGACCCTTCTTTTCACTACATCTGTATCATTGGGGTAAATACCCAGTAGTGTAATTGATGGCTCATAGGGTAGGTCTATTTTTACTTTTTTGAGGAACCTCCACAGTTTTCCAAAGTGGCTTCACCAATTTGCATTCCCATCAACAGTGTAAAAAGTTTTGTTCCCCTTTCTCCACCTTACACTGGTTAGAATGGTACATTTTTTTTAATTGTGGCAAAAAAAAAAAAATAACAAAATTTACCATCTTAACCATCTTTCAGGGTACAGTTCAGTAAAGTATATTCACATTGCCGTGTTCTTTTCCTTTTTTATTTTAAGATTGATTGATTGATTGATTGATTGATTTGAGAGAGAGAGAGAGAGAGAGAGAGAGATCCTCCTGTGAGCAGGGGTAGGTGCAGAGAGAGAGGGATAGTCAAGCAGACCCACCCCACTGAGCTTGGGGCTTTGGGCTAGTCTCCACATGGAACTCCATGCCAGGCTCAATCCCAGGATGCCAAGATCATGACCTGAGCTGAAGTGGACATTTAACTGACTTAACCACTCAGGTACCCCTACTCTATTCAACTTGCTACCTTTAATACCTTACCAGTTGCTTGTAGGTTAGTTAGCTCTTGAATTCTCCACATTTCTTAATCCATCATCTTCCCCAGAAGTCTATCAACTACTTTTCAACTCTCACTTTCTACCTGGTGATCCCAAATCCTTTAACTTTTAGTCATAATGCTTAATTTATAGTTTTTAAAGTATATTTGTCTTTTTTCCCTATATCTCTGTGAAACTTCTGAGTTGAACCTGAAATTCAAACTGTGTCCCAGTGTTCTCTTAAAGTCTCTACCAGTACCATTTATTCATGACAAATTGTTGTTGTACTTTTAAATTCCTACAAATAAAAGGATTTCTATAGCTTCCCAAACACTCCACAAATATTTTATGAGTAATACATGCCAAAATGGGACTCTAGTTCTGGTAAATAGCAGCTTGGCATATGTGACATCAAAGCATTACAGATTTGATAATATCTGTTAGATACCCAGGGCACAATGGACTGATTACTGCAGATGTAGACAAGAAGGGAGGAAATTTTAGGCTTAATCCCAGATCCCCCACATATATTGTACTGCTGGACAAGCTTGCAGACCCCAGGTAATAATTTAGTAAACAATACTATGATCTTGACACAGCTCCTAAGACTACAGAGTACTAAACTTAAAAAAAAAAAGGAAAAAAAAAATTTGCAAGGAGTACCATTACCATGAACCTTATGTGAACTGCTATATAAAAGAATAAAAATATATTTAGATTAAATGAAAGTCACTTCAAATTTAGGAAATCAAGAAAAACTTTTGAATATATCTTAACTTCATATTAAATCTTCAGTATTATGTAGTCCTAGAATGGACTGTATCATGTAAAGAATCTTAAAAATTATTTAAAACTGTGAGATCATGGGGATTTTGTGAGCTTCACGGTGACAGGAGCCCATATTCCTTTATGTCCCCTTAGATTTACAACTCATTGGACACCCACCTTAAAAAAAAAAGAAAGAAATCACTTCTAAACAGTATACCAAGACACCCAAGAGATCCATCCATCTGTGCATCTGAAAATGGGTAGATTAGACTGCAGGAGATTCTGGGAACATGGAAGTTGCTGAGGGATGAAAGGGGTCGCAGAGCTGGAAGCAGTAGAAGTGTTAATGGCAGAGAAGGCAGCGCTAGCCTGACCTGGCCGCAGAGCAGCACAAGCTTTCTGGCAAAGGAAGCAGAAGGTGAAGGCGGTTAAGTGGGAGACTGCCCAACCATGTATGCTGCAATTGGAGAGACCACTTGCTCTCTCTAAGGAAAGATGCAGTGATTGGGGAAAGGGAAAGGAAAGACAAGTATGCAAACAGAAATGAAGGAATATGGCTGTTGCTGTCAGACCTAGGAGGCCAGAAGATATCCCATTGACCTCTGGAACCTCCCCACTTGGAGATCCCCTTATCAGGCAGTGGACACATCCAAACTCCCAGGGCACATCCTAAGTCCCACCCACCCCTGCTGCCACTCATGTCTTTGGGGGGCGGGGTTTAACACCCTCTCTCAACGTTGGGCCAAATTAGCTCCCAGAGAGAAACCAAAAATTTGTGCTATAGCGCCACCTTCTGGAAGACAAAAGGAAGGCTTCTAACTACCGATCTCTTGAATTGTTAGAATCAATGCAAAAAAAACACCTTGCCTAGTTAAGAAAGGTGTTCATTTCAAACACAGCCGCAAAGGCACTCCTCATCAGACATCATGAAAAATCATAGTAATATGGTATCAAAAAAAGAAATGACAATTTTCCAACAACTAAACTCAAAAACATGGACTACTATAATCTGATCACTCAAAATAGCTGTTAAGAAGAAATTCAAGAAACTCAGTAAAGCGTTTGAATGATCTTCAACAGTAAAATTTGTGAAAAGAAGTAGGGCTCTACCAAAGAGATTGAAATTCTAAAAAAGAACCAAACAAAAACTCTGAAGTTAAAGAACTCAATAAATGAGATGAAGAATGCATTAGAAAACAGTGGAAATACAGCAGATCATATGGAAGAGAGAATTAGCAAGCTTGAGTATGAAAATATAGAAATGATCAGGTGGAAGAGGATCAAGAACTAAGATATTTAAAAAGTAAATGAGAAAAAAAAACCCTACGAACACTATCTGACTCAATTAGAAAAACCAACATAAGAACAAAGGGCATCCTAGGAAAAGAAGAGAGAAAGAGAGTAGAGAATGTACTTAAAGATACAAAAGATTAGGATTAAAGACCTAAATGTGAAAACTAAAACCATAAATTTGCTGGAATAAAACATAGGCAGTAATTTCTTTGACATCAACTGTAGAAATATTCTAGTTATGTCTGGCAAGGGAAACAAAAGCAAAATTAATCTATGGGGGGTACATCAAAATAAAAAGCTTTTGTACAACAAAGGAAATTATCAACAAAAGAAAAAAAACAACCTAGTAAATGGGAGAAGATATTTGAAAATTATATATTTGATAAAGGGTTAGTATCCAAAATACATAAAGAACTTATACAACTCAACACTGAAAAAACAAATAATCTGATTAAAAATGGACAGAGACCTGAAAAGATATTTTTGCAGAGAAGGCATACAGATTGCCAACAGATACATGAAAAGATGTTCAACATTACTAATCATCAGGGAAATAAAAATTAAAACCAATGTGCTATCACTTTACACTGTCAGAATGGCTAAAATAAAATACCATAAGAAATAGCAAGTGTTGGCAAGGATATAGAGGGGGGAAAAAAAAACCAGCTTTGCACTGTTAGTAGGAATGCAAATTGGTACAGCCACTGTGGAAAACAGTATGGAGTTTTCTTGAAAATTTTAAAACAGAATTACTGCATGATCCAGTAATTCCACCACTAGGTATTTGCCCCAAGGAAATGAAAACACTAATTCAAAAATGTGTATACACCCCATTGTTACTGCAGCATTATTTACAATAGCCAAGATGGAAAAAACCCAAGTGTCCACTGAAAGATGAATAAAGAAGATATAGTGTGTGTGTGTGTGTATAGATATGTATATGATATATACATACATGTATAAATATGATATATACATACATATATATCTATATATATACACACACATATAGATGACACAAACACACACAGTAGAATATTACTCAACCATTAAAAAGTGAAACCTTACCATTTACAACAACATGGATGGACATAGAGAGTAATAATGTGAAGTGAAATAAGTCAGAGAAAGAGAGATACCATGATTTTGCTAATACATGGAATTTAAGAAACAAAACAAAAAAATAAAGAAGGAAAAAAGAGACAAAAAACAGACTCTTAACTGTAGAGAACAAACTGGTGGTTTCTAGAAGGAGGTGGGTGAGGGATGGGTGAAACAGATAAAGGGGTTTAACAGCACACTTTCCTTGATGAACACTGAGAAATGTCCAGAATTGTAAGTCATTATATTTTATACCTAAAACTAATATAACACTGTATGTTAATTAAACTTGAAAGAAAAGAAGAAAAATAATAGCTGAGAATTCCCAAATCCAGGGAAAGAAGCTCACAAATCAATCAAAATAGAACATTTTGTTATCACAACACAAAAAGACTTTCTCCAAGACACATCTTATTAAAACTGTCAAAAGTTAATGATAAAGAAAGAATTTTAGGGCAGTTAGTGGAAAAAAAGACAGTAACCCACAAAGGTACCTATAAGTACCTTATACCTATTAAGGTATAAGCAGCTTTCTCCACAGATTCCTTAGCAGAAACCCTACAGGCCAGGAGACAGTGGAATGACATATTCAAAATATTAAAAGATTAAAACTACAGCTACTATTCTTCAATAAAAATCTTTTTTAAAAAAAATTTAAAAAAAAAAAAGAAAAAAGAAAAAAACCCTGCCAGCCAAGAATGCTCTACCCAACAAAATTATCCTTCAGATATGAAGAAGAAATAAAAGCTTTCCTAGGGATGCCTGGGTGGCTCAGTTGGTTAAGCAGCTGCCTTCGGCTCAGGTCATGATCCCAGCATCCTGGGATCGAGTCCCACATCAGGCTCCTTGCTCAGCAGGGAACCTGCTTCTCCCTCTGCCTCTGCCTGCCATTCTGTCTGCCTGTGCTCGCTCTCCCCCCCCCCCGATAAACAAATAAAATCTTTAAAAAAAAAAAAAAAAAAAGCTTTCCTAGACAAACAAAAGCTGAGGGAGTTCACCATCATTAGACTTGCCTTATAAGAAATGCTAAAAGGAACTCTCCAAGTTAAAATGAAAAGACAAAAGCACACAAACTCTGATTAAAGTTAAAGTCAGTCAGAATTAGAATATTGCAACCCATTTTTAGAAAAAGTATATTAAACTCTTAACTGTAACATAATGCTTAAAGGAAAAGAGGACTAAAAATAAAGCCATTACAACTCAGTAATGAAATCATAGCATTAAAAGACATCATTTGTGACATCAAAAATATAAAAGGGGAAGAGAAAAAGGATAGAACTTGAAGGGTGAGTAAAGATAAACTGCTCTTGGCAGGAAAATAATTATGTAATCTACAAGATGTTTTATATAAACCTCATGTTAACTACAAAGCAAAAACTTAGAGCAGAGACACAAAACATTAAAAATAAGGGATACTGAGCAAATCACCATGGAAAACCAACTTACAAAGGTAGACAGAAACAAAAGGAAAAAGAAATGATAGACAACATTACCAGAAGGCAAAAGATAAAATGGCAGTCATAAATCCTTACATGTCAGTAATAGCATTAAATATAAATGGATTAAACTCATCAATCAAAAGACACAGAGTGTGGGGTCTCTGAGTGGCTCAGTTCATTAAGCATCTGACACTTGATCTCAGCTCAGGTCTTGATCTCAGGGTCATGAGTTCAAGCCCCAAACTGGGCTCCATGCTGGGTGTGAAACCTACTTTAAAAAAAAAAAAAAGGCAAAGGGTGTCTGGATGGAGGGAAAAAACAAACGAGACCCAATTATATGCTGCCTACAGGAGTCTCATTTCAGTTCAAAAGACATAGACACACATAGACCCAAAATGAAAGGATGGAAAATACTCCAAGCAATGGAAATTAAAAGTGGGTAGACATAGCCATATTATATCAGAAAAAACAGACTTCAATCTAAAATGGGTAACAAGATACAAAGTAGGTCACTACATAACAATAAAGGAGTCTTTATAGCAGCAATGCCCACAATAGCCAAACTATGGAAAGAGCCCAGATGTCCATTAACAGATGAATGAATGAAGAAGACGTGGTATACAAAAGAATGGAATATTACTTACCATTTGCAATCACCTGGATGGAACTAGAGGGTATATGTATGCTAAGCAAAATAAGTCCATTAAAGAAAGATAATTATAGTATGATTTCACTCATATGTGGAATTTAAGAAACAAAACAGAGGAGCATAGGGGAGGGAAAAATAATAGAGGATGAAATCAGAAAGGGTGACAAACCATAAGACACTCTTAATCATAAGAAACAAACTGAGGATTGCTGGAGGGGAAAGGTGAGGGGATGGGGTAACTGGGTGACAGGTATCAAAGAGAGCACATGATGTAATGAGCACTAGGTGTTATACACAACTGATGAATCACTGAACTCGACCTCTGAAACTAAAAACATACCATATGTTAATTAACTGAATTTATATAAAATTTAATTTAATTTTAAAAATAAAATAAGTTATACTTGAAAAATAAAGGGGTCAATAATACATCAAGAAGATAAAACAATCAGGGACGCCTGGGTGGCTCAGTTGGTTGGACGACAGCCTTCGGCTCAGGTCATGATCCCGGAGTCCCGGGATCGAGTTCCGCATCAGGCTCCCAGCTCCATGGGGAGTCTGCTTCTCTCTCTGACCTTCTCCTCACTCATGTTCTCTCTCAGTGTCTCTCTTTCAAATAAATAAATAAAATCTTTAAAAAAAAAAAAAAGAAGATAAAACAATCGTAACTATATAGGATCCCAAGACCAGGCACTGAAATGTTAAGCAATAAATAACAAATCTTAAGGGAGTAATAGTCAACAGTACAGTAACTATAGAGAATTTCAATACCCCACTATCAGCAATGGATAGATCATCCAGACAGAAAATCAACAAGGAAACATTAGAAGTAAACCACAGTTTAGAACAAATGGACTCAATAGATATAGAGAGAACATTCTACTCAATAGCATCAGCATACACATTCTTCTCAAAAGCATGACTGAGAGTATACCAACTATCTTGTCTAACCACAATGGTATGAAACCAGAAATCAACAGAAGAAAAGTGAGAAGATCTACAAATATGTGGAAACTAAGCAACACACTTTTAAGCAACAACTGAGCCAAAAAAGATATCAAAGTGGAAATAAAAAATCATCTTAAAACAAATGTAAATGAAAATGAAACATACCAAATATTGTGAGATGCAGCAAAAGTAGTTCTGAGAGGAAGATTATTAGAAAGATCTCATATAAACAACCTAACTTTATACCTCTAGGAACTAAGGGGAAGAAAAAAAAAAAAAAAAGAACAATTTAAGCTCAAAGTTAGCAGAAAGAGGGAAATAAGGATCAGAGGAGAAATAAATGAAATAGAGACCAGAAAAACAATAGGAAGGATCTACAAAATTAAGAGCTGTCTCTTCGAAAATGTAAACAAAATTGACAAATATTTAGCTAGCCTAACTATGAAAAAGAGAGACAACTCAAATAAATTAGAAATGAAAGGGGAGACATTACAACTCATGCTACAGAAATAATAGAATCATAAGAGACTACTATGAACAATTATATACCAGCAAATTACATAATATAGAATAAATGGATACATTTCTAGAAATACACAACCAACCAAGACTGAATCAGGAAGAAAGAGAAAATCTGAACAGACCAATAGCAAGAGATTTGAATCAGAAATCAAAAAACCTCTCAATACAGAAAACTCCAGGACAAAGCAGCCTCATGGGAAAATTTTACCAAATATTTAAAGAAGAATGTCAATGCTCCTCAAACTTTTCAAAAATATTGAAGAGGAGGGAATGCTTCCAAATTCATTCTAAGAGGTCAACATCACTTTATCAAAACCATATAAAGATACCACAAGAAAACTAAAGACTAATATTCCTGATGAATACAGAAGAATAAATGTAATACATCATATCAATAAAATGAAAGATAAATATCACATGATAATCTCAATAGATGTAGAAAAAGCATTTGACAAAATACATCCTTTTATAAAGTCCCTTGATAGAATGGGTATACAAATAATGTATCTCAACATAATTCGGGCCATATACAGCAAACTCATGGCTAACATTAAATTCAATGGAGAAAAACTGAAGGAGTTTCCCCCTAAGATGAGCAACAAGATAAGAATGATCATTCTCACCACTTCTATTCAATATGGTACCAGAAATCCTAGCTAGAGCAATTAGGCAAGGCAAAGAAATAAAAGGCACCTGTACCAGAAAGGAAGAAGTAAAACTGTCATTATTTGTTGGCGACATGATCATATATACATGAATCCCTGGGGCACCTGGGTGGCTCAATTGTTAAGCGTCTGCCTTCAGCTCAGGTCATGATCCCAGCATCCTGGGATCTGGCCCTGCATCAGGCTCCCTGCTCGGTGGGAGGTCTGCTTCTCCCTCTCCCAATCCCCCTGCTTGTGTTCCCTCTTTCACTGTCTGTCTCTCTCTATCAAATAAATAAATAAAATATTTAAAATAATAATAATAATAAATAAAATAATTTTAAAAAATTTTAAAATCCCCCCAAAATTCAGTCAAAAAACTGTGGGAATTAATCAACAATTTCAGCAAATTGCCAGGATACAAAATCAACATACAGAAATGAACTGCATTCCTTTACACTAATGAGAATGCATTGAAAAAGAAATAAGAAAAACCACCCTAGTCAAAATAGCATCAAACACAGTAAAATATTTAGGAATAAATTTGACTGACGGAACTGAAAGATCTGTAAAATGAAAAGTACAAAGCTTTGCTGAAAGAAAGCAAAGAAGACACAAACGAATGGAAAGACATACATTGTTTACAGATTAGAAAATTAATACTGTTAAAATGGCCATACTACACAAAGCCATTTGCAGATTCAACACAATTCTATCAAAATACAAAAGGTGTTCCTCATAAAAATAGAAGAAACAATCCTAAAATTTGTGTGGAACCACAAAGACCTTAAATAGACAAGGCAATCTTGAGAACAAACAACAAAGCCAGAAGTATCATGCATCCCAGCAGAAAACTATACTATAGAGCCACAGTAATAAAAACAGTATGATACTGGGGTGTCTAGGTGGTTCAGTGGGTTAAAGCCTCTGCCTTTGGCTCAGCTCATGATCCCAGGGTCCTGGAACCAAGCCCCGCGCATCAGGCTCTCTGCTCAGCAGGGATCCTGCTTCCTTTCCTCTCTTTCTGCCTGCCTCTCTGCCTACTTGTGATCTCTGTCAAATAAATAAACAAAATCTTTTAAAAAGATAAATAAATAAAATAAAAATAGTATGGTACTAATACCAAAATAGACACCCTGAACAACCCAAAAGAACAGAGAGCCCAGAATTAAACCATGACATATGGTCACCTGATATTCAGCAAAGGAGCTGAATGAGTAAGAGAGAGTCTTTTGGGGAAAAGTGGAGAAACGTACACAGAACATGAAATTGGATCCCTACCTCACACCATTCACAAAAATTAAGTCAAAATGGATCAAAGACCTAAACATACAACTTGCAGAAGAAAACATAGGGGAAAAGCTCATCAGTATTGCTCTTGGCAATAATTTGTTGATCATGACACCAAAACAACAAAAGAAAAAAATCAACAAATAGGACTACATCAAACTCAAAAGCTCCTGTGCAGCAAAAGAAACAATTAAAATGAAAAGACAATCTACAGAACAGGAGAAAAATTTTTGCATGCCATATATTAGATAAGGAGCTAATATCCAAAATATACAAAGAACTCTGTCAACTCAATAACAAAAATACAAACAATCCAATTTAAAAAATGAGCAAAAGGACTAAAAAGACATTTCTCCCAAGAGGACATCAAAAGAGCCAACACACACTTGAAAAGATGCTCAATATCTCTAATCACCAGGGAACTGCAAATTAAAACCCAGTGAGATATCACCTCACAGCTCTAGGATGGTTGTCATCAAGGAAACTAGAGACAACAAGTGCTGGCAAGGATGTGGCAAAAAGGGAACCCATATACATTGTTGTTGGGAATATAAATTAGTCCAAACACTATGGAAAACAATATAGAGTCTTCTCAAAAAATTAAAAACAGATTTACCATACGATCCAGCAATTCCACTTCTGGATACCTACCCAAAGAAAATGAAAACAAAATTTCAATGAGATCTCTGCATTCCCATGTGTATCACATCACAGCATTATTCAGAATAGCCAAGATAAATGAAACAACCCAAATGCCCATCAGCAGACAAACAGATTAAAAAGATGTGGCACATTGGAACATCAGCCATAAGAAAGCAAGACAGTCTCCCATTTGTGACAACATGGTTGGACCTTGTGCATATATCATGCAAAAAAAGTAAGTCGGATTCAGATAGATAAGCAATGTATCACTTATATGTGAAATCTAAAAAAGTTAAACATGTAAAAAAACCAACAGTAAAATGGGGGTTTCTAGGGGATGGAGTGAGGGATAAGAGTATTTACAGGTACAAACTTGTTACAAGTAGTAAATAGGCCATCGAGATCTAGTGCACAGTGTAAGGAATATAAACAATAATATTGTACTATAATTATATAAGGCTAATGTTATCATTCCCTCAGCAATCATATTACAATACATAAATGTATCAGAGTAACACCTTGTGCACAATTACACATCACATTTTTCAATTAAAAAACACTATGAGATCAGGATTTCCTAGATGTCAGCCACTTGCTTCCTCATTCTTGACTTGGTTCCACAAGAACTTGGTTGAACAGCGTATTTCACACAGATCTACTGACTAGAGTACAGGTGATTCTCCCATTCACGCGTGCCCTGTCAGCCCTCAGCAATGGCTTACATTTTTGCTCGAGTCCTATTGCAGGGCCCTGGCTACAGATACTCCCATTTTGTTCCAGGGACTCTCTGTGGACCTCTGGGCTCTATTTACCTTTAAGTACTATCTTTTCTTTTAAGTACTTATCTTTTAAGTATTGTCTTCATCCACAAGAAATATTTTATTATTTCCGAAATACTTGCTTGCTCTAAGGAAGTATCCTTAAAGACATTCACCCTATAGTAGCCTATCAATTCATTAGGTCCCGGGTTTAAAAAAAAAAAAAAAAAAATGGAGAAACCAATGCACAATGCTAATAACTGTGAGATAACTTAATGGATATAAATGTTTCACAAAGGTGTTGCATGAGAAGAGGCCTATTAAGTAAATGTGTGAATCTAAAGGCGGAGAAAGAGTAATTCTGTTTAATAAGATGTTTCCAGCATTATCTTACTAATTTGCTGAGGAGCAGGTACAGGCCATACAGCACTTATAAAGTAATTAGAAATCCTTGATAATTGTTTTTTTAATTAACAACAAAATTTGAAGGGAAGAAAAAAAAGAACCCTACTACCCATTCCCACTTCTCTTCTGGATTAATTGTGTTAGATTCAGGAAAGGCAATTTATGCACAGGAGAATTTTCCATTCCAAATTACAGGGTGAAGATGAGCAGACTGGATACTCTTGTGTAATTTACGAAGACAAGGGAGGGCCCTTTTATTTCCCTTCCATTTAATGTTCCAAGAAAACCTGCTGATCATTTCTGACAAAGTTTTGGTCCCTTCTTAGGGGAGGAAGATCTCACTCTAGACACTTGCTTTACCCTCCACACTTAATGCCATGTTCCATCCTCAATTACTGAAGGTCACTGACTCACATAAGGCCAACAAAGAGAAGTCTGATCTTGAGCGGTGATGACAAGGCCATCAGCAGAGATATAATGAGAGCTGCATGGTCTATGAAATACCAACAAGAATATTACTGTGATATATCCAGACACTTCAGACTGTAAGCAAATGACTGATTGGTTAGATAGCTGGAATCGTACTCCCAAGTATTTAGTGTTCTGTTTTATTTCATACCAGCCATTCTGCCTCCTCTGTTCTCTAAGCTGAGACCAAATATCCTTCTCCATGAAGGAAAAGGAGGTGATGACTGTTCCCCTGAAACAGAGGCCGTCCTCATCATGAGAATCTTACCAAATTTTGAAGCTTACAATTTAAAGTCTCATCTGCAGAGAAGTAATTTTTTTTCCTCTGAGAATTTCACTGGCTACTTGGCTTGATGGTACTTCATGTCAGTTTTTACCTTCTATATTCAAGAAGGAAGAAGATGCTATTTTTCTTTTATTCTTTTTTAAATCTAGGAATGGTGAGTGCACTTTGCAGTAGGATAAAGAGTATAAAAAAGGTGCACCTGGGTGGCTCAGTGGGTTAAGCCTCTGCCTTCAGCTCAGGTCATGATCTCAGGGTCCTGGGAAAGAGCCCCACATCAGGCTCTATGTTCAGCAGGGAGCCCGCTTCACCCTCTCTGTCTGCCTGCTGCTCTGCCTGCTTGTACGCATGTGCTCGCTCTCTCTCTCTCTCTCTCTCTCTCTGTAAAATAAATAAATAAATAAATAAAATCCTAAAGAAAAAAAAGAGTGTAAGAAAGATCCCAATCTGTTGCATACATTTAAAAAAGGCAAGTTGGGGAAATGTAAATTTCTTGCCTCTTTCATAGCCATGGAAGGAGACAGAAGGAACATCATCACACTGGCAACCAATGGTTCATAAAGTAAAATTACATTAATAAGTAAGTGAATATACATTCTCATTTGCCCAAGACAGCCTCAGCTAACATCTGTGGACTAGATATAATAATTAAAAGTACCCTTGTTCACTCTCAAAAATGTCCCAATTTAGACAATAAGTTATATGGTGATCTTATTTATTATCAATTGGAAAAGAGAAGCCTTCAAGCTTCTTAAAGTGACCTGAGTTCATAGGAGGTTTCTGCTGGCCCTCAGTCTCAATAAGGAAATATATCTAGGATTGGGGTCTGGTTATACCTCTAGTTTTTCCTAGGTTTCCACTTTCAAGAGTCAGATCTTCATAATTTAAATGCAAAAATCACTTCATACAACAGTAGATAGAGCACTGTTTAATCTAGCTAAAACCAATAGAGACTGAAAATATTACCAGACACCTCCCCTATTTCCATCCATATCTGTAGACCCAAAGGATTTGGCTCAATGCCTCCCATTCCTTTATTCATTCAACAACTATTCAGTAAGCATGAGGGACTGTGCTAAGGGTTATGGGCATAGAAATAAACCAGAGATAGACACCGCCCTCATAGCCATCACAGTCTAGCAGAGAAGATAATAAATATATATGAAAAGTGTCCGTGAGAAAGGAAATTGCATTACTAAGTGAGTTCAGGGAGAGAAGAGATGCCTCTCTTATGCAGAAACACATGACTTACGGGCGTAACCATCCTGCTTGGTAACATTTTGAAATACTTCCAAATTCTCCATTTATTTAGGCTTTAAGTCACCTGTGATGCCCCACCATGAGCCCCAGCAGCAGGTACAAGAGTCTAGGCACATTGCTGGCGAGGAGAAAGGGCACCCCGCTAGCCGCTGCACAGGCAGCAGTGGAAAGGGCAGAGGGCCCGCCCACGGCTCAGGATGGCGGGTCTGCAGAATGTGACCCTGGCGTCAATGCTATCCTGCAGCGGCTTGGGCTTGGGCTCCTGAGACCGAGTCATCTGAGAAATACCAATTTTCAGACCCATATCCAGCCAGGAGCATGGGGTGCTCTCCCAGCCTCCTCCAGCCCCCACAAAACATCAGGCTACAGCTGCCTGATGACGATGTCATTTTGGTTCCCTGTAGAAGCACATTCATATAATGGCTATATAGTATTTTTCTCTTGATTTGTACCCAGGGTCAGTGTAAGAAATGACCATATGAATACATTTTCTTCATCTTCTCCAAAGGCCGCTATTAAAGATATTTTCTTTTATTATAGTAATGCTGGGTTAGATTCCTGTTACAGTTTATTTCCGGGAACATTTTCTTCTTACCTACTAGTATATATCCTTTTATTAGAAAATGAATACTACATGACTCATGGAATTTCTTTATTGGCCTTTGTGACCTGCACAGGAACTCAATGTAATGTGCGGTGGTAGAAATTATCCTTGGCTTAGATTTCAGATCCAGTAATCTCCCCCACTCCTTTATTTGGTCCTTAGTAATTCAGCCACATTCTAATGTCTTAATGTATATGTGCAACCCAGATCAAATGTTTCTAAAACAAGCAGCATCTATCAAGTATCAGATATCTGTATGTATACATAATACTAAATATTCTGAATCTTAGAATTTTCATGACAGTACTAAAGAGATGAAGTATTCACATGAACTACAGAATGCCTTTGTGGATAGTCTCCGACAACTCTGCCTTTTCTTAAGCGCCTACCTGAGTCCTTGACCCATATTTGCCAAATCATAGAACAAATGAACATTACATTGAGAGAATATTATTCTCAAGATTACGGTGGGGGTAAAATGCAACCATAATTTTTATATTTATATAAATTTTATTTTTTATATTTAATCTATTTTATAGTTCATTTTCTGAACTAAACGTGTAACAGATACTGCTGAAAGTAAATCAATCATTATCTGTGGCCAGGAAATATTTTTTTGATTATTTGGACATTTCAAGGCATATGATATATCAAAGATTTGGACTAGAATGCACCTTAAAGAAGATCCTGTCTGCAAAGCAAAATTTTGTACTTAGCAGAATGCCCAGTATGTCTGCCTCTCAAGGAGCCCATTCATTTTCAGTTTCCAGGGCTGAAGACCCCCTTTAAGCAAATTAAGAGGTGTGTGATTCTGGGAGCTTTGTCTCTCTTACATTAATAAAGACTAATCATGTTTAAACATGTTAGCACAGCAAGCCCAGGGATGTGGGATAGAATGCCAGCTCTGAAGTGAAATTAGTAGTGTGAAGGAAGCTATGTGAAAAATCGTGGAGAGAAATTGATTGAAAATGAAAATGAGGCGTCTTTTGAAGAAGATGGCCTAGAAGCCTGACAGTGTGAACCAACAGAATAAGGTTAAAAAATATAACAGAAAAAAAAGCTGGCCTCTAGGAGATTCAAAAACCCTTTTGCAACTCTCTACAAGGAACTGCATTAAAAGGAGGGGAAAACGTATCTACGACATGCATATTGCACAGGAGAGAGCTTTCAGAAAGTAGTCCAGAGCAGAACACCCTCTGTGTGTTTAAAAAAAAAGAAAGAAAGAAAGAAATCATGAAAGAAAGAAAACTGAGCACTGTTAAAATCCACGAAAACTCTCTCCCTCTTCTTTCCCTCTCTCTCCCCCTGCTTCTCCCTGAGACACACACACAGTTTCTACCTTGCTCCCTCCATCTCTGAAACTCTTGAATTAAGTGCATGTATCTCCAACTTTCTCTTCTTCTTGAGGGGACCCTCCCTAGGACAGGAGCCTGCAGATTCCCCACCACCACCACTGCGTTGGCTGTAAAGCTCGGCTCCCTTCACTATTACTGCTTGAGGAAAGTGCCCACATTTATAACTCACTGAACTACTTACCAGGCTGGGGTGTGCCTACATCTACCCTTCATGACGGCTAAGGAGAATTAAGGCATCAGCCCGAGGTACCAGGTCTCTCCATTCACGGTGAGAACACCCATGTGCCGAAAGAGTGGGATCTACACATTTTATTTGAAATGCCTTTTGAGGGGGTGAGGAGCACACACAGGGTCCACACAATAAATTAGGCTACAGAGAGCCCCAGACTGCTTGTGAAGTGTCGTGAACAGTTCACAAGCTGCACAGAATCATTGTCTCAAGGTAAGCCATTCTTACACGAGCACTTCTTACCTATAAGAGACTCTGAGGGCCATATTCCTTTTGCCATAATTTCTTCCCGATAGGTAGGATTTCTTTATTTAAGTATTTTTCTTCTCATGCTATATTCAGTGAAGATCAAACATTTGGGGCCAATTTGCAAATCTGTAATTGGGTACACCTATTTCACAGCATTGTTTAAATAAGGAGAGGAAGAGTGGGAGAAATCATTTATTTCATGCTTTCTGGATGCTAAAATCTTAAAGTGCATTAGCTTACTGGGGCCTGATGCCAACAAAACCAGGATTATTTTTGTCCCCATTATATAGATTTGTGATGGACTGAGAAAAGGAAATAAAATTTGTATACTTGGGACTTTAAGTTTGGCCATGGAGACTAAGTCAAGGCTTAGTCTACGGAAAAGTAAACGTGTTGCTCACAGATTGCTTTTTTGTAGCTCTCTTGCCCCAAACTTCAGACACTGCAGAAAGGTTCTCACCCACCCAATCGTTCCTAGTGATGCAGCTACTTACTTTCCTTCAATTTTATTGATCATTTTTAATAAAAGGTAAGATAATTAAATCATCAGGCAAGACATTAGTACAGATGCTCATATATCTAAGTATTCAACTTATTTAAGGGTGTCTGTGAAAGTGTTAGGTATTGTCAAAACATTGTATATCATGAGTTAATACCACCTTTAGCAAAGGGTAGATCTCTTACCTCAAGGGTCTGCTTATGGAGCCATTAATCTAGCGAGAGGAACAGAGTTCCCAGTGTTCTCAGAGGCTGGATCAGTGACCCAGAGGAATCTGGGGACTGAATGAGAGAAGAAGGCACATCCTAATTTCTTTTCATGCCCTCTCCCCCTACCCATGAATGGTTGACAAGCTGAATAGCTCTCATGTGGGTGAGCTGATCAGTAGGAGTGGGGAGGGGGGGCACTGAGGCAGACAGCTCTCCCAAATTAGCTGGCGGCCAGTCTTGGTTCGCTGGCACTTTGACACCAACGTTAGGACGCAGAGCTTTCTTGCAGTGGCACTTTGGCAGGATACCATTTCACAAGGAGCTTCCAGCTCTGAGAAGGAGAACAGGCCTGTTATTACCAGACGCTTTAAATTCATGGGCCTTGCAAATGGAGAGATGTGTTTGTCAAGGAGTCCGCATTTAAAGAAATACTTGATGTTGACTTTGTGTGTGTGGGTGCAACTCACTTAACCCTCTGAGGTCTCACATTTCAGCTAAGAAAGAGCTGTGGTTCCCTGGATTCTAAAGAAGGAGCGATAAGGATTACAAATTATCTTCTAAGACCTAAATTTACTCAAGAATGCACAACGGTAATGAACATTTATAAATGCCAAGAATAAAGCATTTAGTGTGAAGGCTGATGTTAGATTGTACCTATTTGTCATAGTATTTCACTGGAAGCCTTTTAAGTAAATTCCTCCAGTTCCAACACATAATTTGTAGGTTGACACAGTTCTGTGATGTGTTGCAGATGCCGTAAGCCCTCTCATGCTCGACTGTGAGCAAGACCAGCAGTGTGACCCCCACACCCTTCTTAAGTCGCAAGCAGACAACATGCTCCATGGCCACAAAGTGTGAAGGTTAAACCTGTGGGATGTAAAGTAAGGAGACCAATTCGTGTGAGTAATGTGAGAAAGTGGTCTCACTGCTCTAGTGTCAGAGCCTTTGAGCATAATCAAACTCACCTTCACAAAGTTAACCCAAGACGTATTTAATGATGACTATTAGGGAAAGAAAATTAGCCATGTTGAGTAAGCAGTTCACAATGTGATTAAAACTCTTATTACCTTTTCATCATCAAAACATATCTTTCACGACGATAGTTCCAGTGTTTGAAATCCATGTGGATGTAGACACATAGTTCCCAATCTTTGTGCCAATGTGCCCCAAGATGCCACAGCATAGTTCCCATGAGATATCTTTCTTATTTTAAGAGAGAGACATAGAGATGTTCTATATCTGTCATATATCCCACAAACTACCCGTTTGAGGTTATTCCCAGTTTCAGTATGATATTGTGCTAGATTCCTTTTGATGACATCATGCCTTTGTGAAAATGGGTTTTTGGCAGTTGCTGTGAGCAAATATCACAGGAAATTCATTACAGAATGCAAAACTAGAACTGAGGCTAACAATGTCTAGCCCGATTCCAAAGTTTGAGGAATTGTGCAGTGCCCAATAGGCACATACATGCTATTCGTATGCAATACTGCACAAGAATAGAATGAAATATTTTTTCAACTTATATTGACCACTAAGTTCTTAAGACATCAACGCTTATTAAATTATTTGTACCCGGCCACTTAATGGAACTCTTTATGTATTTCTTTTGGCCTAGGAATGCTGTGAGACAAAACGTTAAGACACTAAGAACACTGTCAACCAAAGAATTTGAAAACTTCAGATTTAAAGTTTTCCCAGATATATTTCTCCCCACACTCCCCCTTTCTTTCTCCCTTCTTCTCTCTCTCTCTCTCACACACACACACTCCAACACAAAAGTTAAAAAGAATTTGTTCCTTTCATTTCTTTGTTTCTATTCAATAGGTATTTATTAAGCTAGGCACTGAGTTAGAGGCTAGATTCTCCGTGTGTTACTTAGAATCTCTAAAAGCACAAGCCATTGCAGAGACTAGAAGCTATGGAACAAATTAACAAACGTAAAATGCTAAGTGGTCTAAAGAGTAAGGAAGAGTTTGTTTCTGGATTTCACTCCATAACTACAGACTTCCTTTCCCACTTATCAGTCTACAAAATTATGCCTGGCTTCTCTCCAGAAACCGTGAGAGGTTTAAACCCCGTATGCACACCTGCCCACCTACTGGGAAGTAGGCAACATGGTAATTAACACACAGAAACCGAAGTAGCATGAGAGAGAATGCCAGTGAGAAAGGACTCTGGGCTACGTGGTCTTGAGGAAGAGGATGGCGGTGTCAAGGACATGGTAACACATGTCCTTGTGTCAAGGAGTTTGGATGAGGCTAGAGGAAGACAAGGGAACAGAGTGGGGACCAGTCTCCTGAGAGACCACATCCTGAGGCCAGGCCCCCTGACCTCTGACTGGTCTGCCACTCTAAGAAGCCAGCAGCTCCAGAGTGCATCACTTTCTACCCAGTTGCTCCTCGGAAAGAAAGAGTAAGATTAAGAGTCATAAGGATGCCACTGAAAAGAAGTATGGGAGATCTGCCATCTGGTCTAAATCAAGTTCTATTTGTCATCAGTGCTCAGACAAATAAAGTCATGCACAGTCTCCTGTCTGATGCAGGCTTTGTTTCCACCTCTTCCTCCTTCTAGTAAGAAAGGTACTTGATAGAATGACAAGATGCTACCAACATACCCTAGAGCCCACATAGAGCCTGCACGGCCCATTGCTCTGCAGAAAAGTCCTAGTGGGCCTTTGGTAAAAGAGTGAGCTGTGCCTACATACCACTCACCAAAGAAATCCCTCAAAAATTCAAAGAGCAAGGGGAATTTCTACTGGCACCAAATCTTCTACCTTTATGCATGGATCCGTACTCCAAAAAGATTGTAGTTTATGTCAGAGAAGGTAGCACGAGGACAAACAGTTCGTGACCTTGTCTCTCCAAATACAGTGAAATTTCAGAACTAGAGTCTCTGTCTTCCTTTTTAGACTGGACTGATCTTAGCAGCGATACTTGGAAAAGTCAGTGTCATCAAGGGAAAGACAGTACAGACTAAGCTATAACATAGAGCCTGCCTACATTTAGCAAATGAGAGTTGGAGAGTGTCCTAGGCCGTCGGACTCGGAGCTATGCAACTCACCTCCTCCTTTCTCCACAAGAGGACTACAGCAATTTGTCTTACATGGGGAAAAAGTCGACAGAAAGACAAGAGGAAAGAAGCCAACTGAGAGGTGGCACAATGTTCAGCTACCCCGAGATACACAGACAATGCTGCCTGTCGTTTCTGCCCTGCTGCATGGATGGCTGTAATTACAGAGTAAGTTGCCAGCTTCCTTCAGCTCCCGAACCTTCTAGGTAGGAGCTGTACTTATTCCCTCATTGGCGCATGGTGCGCAATAATGTTGGCTGTGTCTCTGCTGTCAGGTGTTCTCAGCTGCTTGGGAATCTTCTACAGAGGCTACACCGGCGTGTTCTCTTTTTTCATCCAAACCAGAATAGTCCTGCTCAAGGAAAGCAGGTTTTCAAAAGGAAATGGGGGAATGTTAACACTTGAAAGACTTTTTTTTTTTTTTTAAAGAGAAGATGGTGAGTTTTTAAAAAGCATTACCCTGTTGTTCAGCTCACAACTTTGCACTTAATTGTATACTGTCTTGTTTTGTTCACTACCAGAATTGCTAAAGTTTAGAGCTGGACATGAACTTGGCCCTTATGTAGTCCAACCCTCTAATTTTGACAATTTTAAAAAGAACACTATAGAAAAGTTTTCTGGCCAAGAAAAATACCAGGAGCCAGATTTTCAGATTCCTGGATTGGCGTGTGACCCTCTTCTTCCTGTCTCGGATACCCCAGGAGACAGTATATTTGGGATTGCATATATGCCCTTTATCTTCATAACAAAGCCCAAATATTTTACCCCCAATTAGTTTTCAGTTTTTCTTTTTCCATTTGTCTTCTAAGTCTATGGAGAAATATTAAGAAAGAGAAATCCAGACACAAGGAGGAGTATGAAAGTTTTGTATAATTTTTTCAAAAAATCCTAATAATAGCTAACAATTATTTAATGCTTACACTGTTACAGATATTAGAGATATAAAGGTGGGTAAAACTATGATTGAATTGCTTACAATCTAGTAGTGGAATCAGACATTCTTTAAAAATACACACTAACATTTATTGAAGGCATTCTGTGTGCCCGGACACACTGAAAAAGCCCCAAACTCATTATATCATTGAATCTTCACCAAAAAAAAAACTGCAAAGTGTATATTATTCCTTTATTGGCATCATCACATTCCATAGGTGAGAGTACCATGTCACCACCAGTTAAGGTCTGCAAGGTACGGCAAGTGAAAATGGAGAAGTGGGATTTGAACCCAGAGAGTTTGAAGTCTGTCCCCACTTGCTAAACCACCGTGCTACATGGCCAAGATGAACTATGGATAGGACGTGTGACAGGAAATGTATAAATGCTATTACAGAAAGACACAGTATTACCTTCTCCCTTCCAAAGAACTGGATTTGTAACTCAAAACTCTTAACCCTAAATCATGAGCTCTTTCAACCTAGATTAAAAGAGTGAAATCTAATTTAAAATGAGAGGAATTACCAGAAAGGACAATAACCCAGATTTTTTTAAAAGGTCTTTTATAATATTGGGACAAAACATCTCTCACTTAACTCATGTGGAACACTCCAAAAAAAAAAAAAAAAAGCTACCTTTTTAATGGGCAAATCTCTGTGATGACTGATGCATTTAATTACTGGGTAGGTATTACCCTCAGGACACCACAAAGTTTGGGCAACTCTATTTCCCATCACTGTGCCATAAGCTAAAACATTTTTTTTTCTATGAATCTTGCCTTTCTGAACTTGAAGGAAGGTGACCAGCTGTCCCAGATTGTCCAGTACTGAGGTATTCCCCAGGTTTCAGACTCGCAGTGCTAAAATTGGGACTATCCAGGCAACTGTTTCTTCCTATTCCTGCTCGGTCTGGCATCTGAGTACATGGGGTGCTTACAGAGCCTGAGTGGGTAGAAAAAGCTCCAACCCTGCTCATCTCCGGGCACCTGTCTCTGTCTTCCTGGACTCTCCCTGCCGATCTGAGCTGGGGAAATTTGTAGTCCCTTTTCTTGGCAGTGACAGCACACAGACGCAGCTCTCTGGTGAGCTCAACCTTCTCTGCTAAGGACAAGCCACCTCCCTGGCTCTCGTTAGGCTCTAGATTACCTGGGCTCTGAAGTGAATTTCTTTTGAGTATCAGCTGGAGCAGTCTGCCCTGCTGCAGACCTGCCCCACGTCACCATGGCCATCACCTCACTGACAGCCTCATCTGGGTCCCGCCCATCTGAGATCATGTCTCAGGTTTGTGTCTGCCTCAACAAACCATTCACCATGTCTCCTCCAATGGAGCCACTTTCTGTTGTGAAGGATTTTCTACAATGGTCTCCTCCCAGAACTATAAATCCCAAATATTCACAGTGTCCCTCTGCTGAGTCATCCTTCTCAAGCCAAGACCCTCAGTTTTATAACCCCTTCTACTGGTACCAGAGATAAGCCTGGACACTAATACCTTGATTCTTCCATTTTCCCGTTGTCTCTTTTCTCTACCGCTCCACCTCACCATTAGAAGGCTTATTAATACTTCCCTCTAATGGGAATTTTACCTACATGTTATCCATGTCTCTGCATGTGGAATGAAGCTTACAGAATTTAGAACACCCTTCTACTTAAGAATTGAGGTCGCTACCCTAAACTGAGCAATGGCCTCTATTCCCAGGGATTCAGATGGAAACTATAAATGCTATTTGTTCGATGGATGAGGGTTACTAAGCAACTTGCTAAAGACATCAGCAATACTTTCAAAAATATTAACCTCATTATGCTTTTTTAGTTGTCTTAATTTGGTGCTGGCTTTCTTGCTTTTTTCCTCTATTTTTTACTACTATGATAGCAAATGAATCTGTGCCAACATGGCCCTCACGAGAATGGCACAGGAATGAAATGAGAGGACAGTAAGAGTCTCACACCAGAAGGAAGGTGATATTTAAAAGATCATCTTCCCCCCTACCTTGTCAACAACAAACTAGCCCATTAAAAAAGTAAGTGAAAGATCTCTCTGTGACTACCATTAAGAGGGGTCATTTAGATTTGTTTCCTAAAAAGATATGTTTTTGGTTTTTTTGTGGTTTTTTTTTTTTTTTTTGGTCATGGGGGAAAGCCTGAGTTATATGTTCAAGTATAATAAGACCCCTTATTTTCTCACCAGTAACTTCCATTTCAGACACAGTACTGTAGTTCGTGGTAGGTTTTCCACAATAATATTTGACAGAGAAGCACAGAATGTGAGAGCTGACGGAGTCCCAAAATATCATCTAGTCCAGGCCTTTTAAAATATTTTTAAACTAGCAGAATTATGAAATATTTTCTTTCCCCCAGGAGAAATCTTGCTTCAAAACCCCATATTGAATAGACAATGATACCACTCTGGTTGAAACCAGGATGGAGTCCTAGAGCCTGACCCACAGTGACCTCCGATACATGGCACAGCAGAATCCCAAAGTTAATCATCTTTGGTTAAGTGCTGATGACCACCATTAGGGACCAGAAAACTTAGAGTCAGGGAGGCCTCTCACTGCCAAAGGTCATTACAGGCTTGGCTTATTGACTCTGTCCACGATATCATGCCTCCATACATTTTGGAGTATCTTAACAAGGGTCTGGTGCTTTAATTCAAGTGTTTTGTTTGGTGCTTGTGTAAATGTCTTTTAAGTAATTTTGGGAACTAAGGTTTTTTTGTCTGTCTGTTTAACAGTGATACATCTATAAGCTATAAAACAATAGAAGAAAGTGATCCCGTTTTCAAAGAGTCAGAAAAGTTATTAATTCAGCTCTATTATTGAGCATGTGTGTGAATAGGAAGTTCAAGAACTCAGTTAAATGCTGAAACAAGCCAAATACACCCCAAGAGAATTTTGGGAGAGGACGTTGTCCAAGAAGACAATTTCCCACTTCAGCAAATCTTTGACATAAAGCAAGTAGGACGAAAGTTGGGGATTTAGGCAATAAGACAAGAATTTTTTAAAAGATCAAATTTGTCATCCAGATCATACACACACACACACACACAAAATGGTAAAAGCCATGGGTTTCTTTTTACAAGTCTAATTGTTGAAATGTGAACATGCAGTAAGTCTTAGAATATTTTGGAGGACTCCGTGCAGAAGTTTCAACTTCAAGAACGAGGAGTTCTTTAAAAACCACGGAAGATTGATTTCATGTTTTCTTTTACAGCATTTTGATGTGGACTTGGCAAAGAATGAGGTTCCTGTGCTAATTTCCTCTTGCTCTATATAATTAGTCAGCATTAGAAATGAGGTAACAGGATATAATTGTCTACTGACCATTGCAAGCCCATTTGTTTATGACACACTCAGCCGGCTTTTAGATGTACAATATTATTACCCACCTCTTCATTTGTGTCGCTGTCTCTTTCCTCCTTTTTAATTTCTCCAGTTCTACTCCCCTCAATCCCCGCTTCCTTTGTGGGCAACGCAAGCAGGCACTTTTCCTTCCAGCTGGCAAGGCATTAAGGAGGCCTGAAGGGGGTGTACAGACTGACTTACGTGCTCCCTGGAGGCCAATTACATTTGGAATCCTCCTGATCTGCCCTGATCAGGGAGCGGGGCTTCCCTTCACAGCCTATTGTGCTCACGCTGAGCCACCTGATCAGCCTGATCCTACCCAGTATTTAAATTAGGGCATCACCAATCCTGGGCCCACATCAGGGCCTCTAGGTAACACTGGGGAATAAATTAACATTCTGCTGTTGTTCCAAAGCCACATGGACACCATTATTAGAAACCCATGTGCAATAAAGAGGACTGTTATGAAAGTCTCGAGAAGAAAGGGGACGAAACAGCATCATGTGACTGTGTGCCATCGCACTGTGTCTTCACACAAAAATTAGCATGTTGCCTTTGTTAGGTTCAGTGCAGGGGTGATTACAGTTTAACATGGCGTCACATTATGTAGCTGGTAATGTAACTTTATTGCAAGCATTTCTTTCATGATTGCCAAGTCCAGCAAAGGAAGGAAGGATAGAAGGAAGGGAAGGTGGAAAGGCAGGAAGGAGAAAAGAGAAGGGAAGGGAAGGAAAATGAAAAGAAAAGAAAAGAAAAGAAAAAGAGAAGAATACATACATGCACACACACACACACACACACAAACATAGAATCTTCATGTGTCTATTAACTAGCCTTGTAATCTGAATCACTGAAAGACTAGTGTAAGCGGTCAAGCTAGTTTAGAGGAACACTTGCATAATAAGGCGATGACAAGAAAGGAAGGATATAGGAAAATGACTAATAGGCAAATTAGCAGGCATCAAACAAACTGGCTCTGAGTAAGAATTATGTGGGAAAATATATGTTTCAAAATCAATAGCAATGCACTTAACAGAATTTTGGAAAGTGAAAAAGAAGGACTTTGAATTTATTGAGGACAAATCTTGGCAGGACATCATGATGAAATGCTTTCATTCTACAGCAAAAAAAAGAAAAATGCATTTCTTTGTTGAGATTTCCTGCATTCTTTTTGTTATGTTTTGTTTTTTTCCAAGGCAGTTTGTGATACTGCAACTGAAAATGTGGAACGAACTTCCACAATGAGTTTCACAGCCCTTCATGTTCAAAATACACACTTATTAGGTGATTATACCTATGTATATATCAGCCATTTTACTTTTGCTACTTTGATAACCTTATTACAGTGTCCTGAAATGAACATGAAAAGAGTGAAATCATATCCGTTAAGTAATTCAAACAGCTTTTTAAATTAAGCAATAAAAATATTTTTAGGTAGAATGTATTGTCATTCTTCTGTACTGAGAAACTGTATGTGTGTGTGTGTATATATATATATATATATATATAACATTAATGTGAAATAATATTCAAACAGTTACCATTTTATAAAGATATAAATCAAATAATTTTTCACTCTACCATAAAAGGGCAGTACATAGTTAATATAACTTTCAGAATTTTAGAAACATTTTAAAAAACTGTTTGCTATTTTAAAAGTCAAAGTAATCAAATTTTATGCTGATTTCATAGTCTATTTTGTATCTATTTTCTTGAGAAAGGGATCTTTTTAAATCATACAATCATCTTAATTTTTATTATCTTTCTACATAACTCAGATTAAGTAGGAATAGTGAGCAAAACTCTGCTAATAACAAGCAAAATTTTTTCAAGAATATTTTAAATTTCACTCAAATTTATGACATAGAAACCTGAAACTATGTGAATCTTGTTGTTTTGAATCCAAAATCACCTAGATATATTTTATCACAGCTTATAGCTTTAAAAATAATTATATAACTTATAAAGGGTTCAGATAAACTGATTTTTAAAATAGTGTAGATGAACAGACAAATATATGAGAAAAAAATAAGTCAATAATAAACATGGAAATATTTCAAGCTTACTAGCAATCACATAAATGCAATTAACAACAATAAGATACTTACAGCACTCAAAAGTACAAGGATTTGAAAATGAAAATACTAATGAAGGTATACTGATAGGTATTCAACAATAACTGTGATAGTATGAATAAGTACTATATCCTTGGAAAGCAATTTGATAATCTATATCACCAGTCTTAAAATTTTTCATCACCCTTAGCCAGTTTCACTTCTTGAACTATATATTAAGGAATGAATAGAAAATTCAGGCAAAAATGTATGCACAGAATTTTTATTGCATATTCCTAACATAATAAAATGCTCTTATTTGTGTGAAAATAGGATAGTAGCAAAGTAAATTGCATAGTAAAATGTGTAATATTATGTAGCTCTCAAAATGAATTGCTAAGAAATTTTTGTGAAATGGGAAAAATGTTTGTAACATGCTTATAAACTTTAAATCCAAGAGTCAAAACTGGGTATCCGATTGAATTTCAACCACATTTGTTGAATATATGCACATCTGGAACACTGGCTCTTAGAATTCAGCCCCCACGCTGTAAGGAAGCTCAAGCAGTCTTTGAGAGAGGCCCAAAGAGACAGCTAGTTCACCTGGCCAACAGCTTCAGCTGGGCCAAGTGTTACACAGCCATCCTGTCACGGTATGACGCAGACAAGGAAAGCCATGTTAGAACTTCCAGACCAGCCTGTCTGCCAATGGCAGATCACCAAGTGACAAGCAATATTATATGAGAAGAAGAAATGCCCACTGAGCCTAGACCAAACCCACATAATTTTGAGATACAGTAAAATGATTGTCAATATGCTAATACACAGATAAATGATAGGTATCGATCTAGGCACAAATGTGGCTCTGAATACAGATAAACGAAGATGGGTAGATAGGAATCTCAAAGAAAGGCATAGGAGAAAATACTCTAAAATATGAGCAGTAGTTATCTTTGGGTGGGATGTTTATCAATAATTTTTCATATTCTTTTAGCCTTACCAAGTTATCACTGATAAACATGCAATACCTTTCTCCAAAACTGTTATTTTTAAAAGAGGAAAATATATTGATCATGACCATTTCAAACAAGATAAGTCTTTAACATAATTTATTCAGAGAAGTATGACAAAGAGAGCAGCTCTCCTTTGGGATTTAAATAATTTAAATGACCAAGCTATTAAAATTTAAAAAATGAAAATTCTTTTCTTAAATGTTTGCTACTAAGACTGTCTTTTAAAGAATCCGATCAAATTTCAGAAGCGGCACATGACTCCTATCTAGTAAGCTTTCAGGTCTTCGATGATGAAGACATACTCATATACCAGAATCTGCTTCTGGGTTGGTGAACCACATCATGCAGCCATCAGTTCACAGGCATTTCTTGTTTTGTTCATTGGTTTCATTTTAAATTCTGAGGATCTGAAATCATTACAGGTGTCTGCTTCCAACAGGAGGGTAGTCTTTAAATTATCATGTCCATGTATCACTTACATCACACCACATCCCATTATGCTTTTGCCCACCATGAACTGGCATAACGCAACAAGACACAAGAGAAACGCACTGACACGGTAGAAGATGTCAAAAAATAAATCCTCAGTTTTAGCAGACAATATGGTAAAGATATTTTGAGTTACCTGACTTCTTTTGAGCAACTGGGTTTACCTTATTAAAGTTGGTTCTTAAAAGAACTGACGGAGAAATCACAGTTGATCACAGACTTCAGTTGTCAGTTAAAAATGTTAAGAGGTAACATGATAAAGGGGACGTACTTACATTTAATCAGATGGTATCTGAAAATAACTTACAAATAACTCAAACTATCAAAACATCGTGTAGAATTTTGACTTAGAGTGGAATGATGGCCATAGCTTCACAGCACAAGTTGGTTCTTAAAATACAGAAGGAATTTATTTATAGAAGCAAATACAGAAGGAATATTATTTAAAGTGCTGTATGACCAAGAGCCAAGATTTGCAAACCAAATGCTAACAATGGCCAAGTGGTCAAAATAAACAAATGACAGGAGAATGCGGGGCTAGCATAGCAATAGACAGGACAATGCATGCTTCATACTCAGGGTTCTGCTCTAGCCAGTTGTTGCCTTGTGGAAAAACAGGAGCCCAGTATCCCAGATCTTCCCACTCTTCAAGAGAAGAAGGAAATCCAGATTTGCTGTGTGTAGCATGTATTAATTTTTAAATGAACTGAATTTTGCAGAAGACAATACACTTGAGTTGCCTGAGGACCGAAACAGTATGGCCAGTGGGAAGAACAATGAATAATTGAATATGTATGGAGCATGAGATGCACACGGGACCGGGAAGGAGAGAGGAGGAAGTTATAGGTCGTCCTAAGAGTTCGGGCTTAATTTTGGGTAATGAAAAGCTATTGAAGCGCTTAAGCAAGAAATATGAGCTGATAAATCTTTGTTTTAGAAAAATCACGGAGAACAACTTGTAGACCTGCAAGGGAGGGGATTCAGAAGCAAGGAAATGAGCTAAGAAGCTATTTTTAAAATCCAAGAAAGAACATTAAAGCCTAATTTTTTTAAAAGATTGTATTTATTTATTTGAGAGAGAGAGAAAGCATGCACACACACATAGAGGGAGGGGGAGAAGCAGGCTCCCCACTGAGCAGGGAGCCTGATGCAGGACTCAGTCTCAGGACTTCAGGATCATGACATGAGCCGAAGGCAGATGCTTAACCAACTGAACCACCCAGGCTCCCAAGGCCTAATTTTTAATAAGCAAAATTAAGAAAAGGAAGAATTAGAATTCTTATCACATAGTATATGATGGACAATAAAGGCAATTATATCTTGTTTTACTTCTTTTAACTTCTGAGGTCCAAATAATCATGTATATTGTGTCTACGTTATCACAAAACACAACACTAGAATTTAAAATCATAAACAAGAGCCAGTGACTAAAATCATCTGTCAATGAGAGTCTGTGTTAGGGAAGAAAAATTATAGGTTCTAATCTCAAGCCAAAACTTTTCAAGTTCTCTTATTGATTACTCTCAGGACAAATTATCTGTGTAAAGTTCTAGTCCCCTACCAGAGTTGGTAGAGTATTAAAAAAGAAAGTATTATGTTTATCTCAGTCCTGGTATTTGAGCGCAGAGCCTGAAGCTGTTGGACCATCAACTAGTATGTTATCAGGCAAGCCCAGGAGCAGAAGGGATGGCCAAGAGGGCATGGCTGGGAAAGAGAAACAGCCTAAACAAGGATGCCAAGACATGGCTGAAGTTGGGCACTGCTAAGTGCACTGAGGACTGTGACTCCGTAGAAGATCTCAGAACAAGCTGCTGGAGGAGGTAAAGGGAGAAAAGAATTTTTCTACCAGTTCCTCTGTTCCATGCATCAAAGTGTCACCCTATTAACTCCCTACAGATTTCCCAGTTGTACAATGTAGACCTTCAGCACAAATTCAATGCCCCACGCCTTGGCAGCCAACAGTTTTGTGCAGTGGGTGAGAAGCCCACAGGGGCAGAGGGAGGGTGCCGCCACAATGCACCCAATGAAGTCGATCGGAGTCAATCTAGACTTGCCCACTGCATGGAGACTGGGACAAGACAACAGGAACCAACAGGACCTGAAGGGGAGCCTGCCCGATGTTTACACCAAGCCTGACTGCTGAAACAAACACACGATCAGAAGGATTTGTGAAAATTAAAGCAACCTTCATTAACCACTCTATAGGTAGAAGTTTTTCACTAAGAATTTACCTGTAAGATAAGAGACGTAAACACAGGTAAAATCATGTAAGTTTACACAATGGTCACCCACTCAATAAATAATTTGCTTTGGGTCTTATCCATGCTATATGCCAAAATCTCCAATTATTTAATGCTGTCATTCACTCATCCTACCTCTCTTTCAGGTCTCTCACTTTCCTGCTGTCCGTCCCCCTTCTGACTCTGGATACCATGCTCCAGCGTCATCATTATTCACTTACAGACGTCAACTTCCTCACTATTTTCTACAGACCCCTGTGAGACAACAGAAAGAAGAGAAGAGAATCTGCTCTCACAGAGACAAGCTCACACTTCCCTGCAGCTTGCTCCTATGTCTGCCTTCCTTCCTGTTCCGTGGGTGAACTGTCTGTTCTTACTAGTGCCCTGACCTTCCTCCCTCCCCAGTTCCGTGTCCTCTTGCTTACTGAGAGACATTGTTTCTGTATCTCTTTTCTCCTTCCCCTCTATCAACGATTTTCCTTCTCTACTGAATCAGTATATGGCATACAGACATAGGAGAATGTTACTATCTTTAAAATACCCTCTTGGGGTAGGGAGGGAACAAATGAACCAAGATGGGATGGTGAGGGAGACAAACCATAAGAGACTCTTAGTCTCAGGAAACAAACTGAGGGGTTGCCTTAGAGGGGGAAGGGATACGGTGGCTAGCTGATAGATATTGGGGAGGGTATGTGCTCTGGTGAGTGCTGTGAAGTGTGTAAGCCTGATGATTCACAGACCTGTACCCCTGGGGCTAATAATACATTATGTGTTAATAAAAATAATTTTAAAAATAAAATAAAATAAAATATCTAAATAAATAAATAAGCAAACAAATAAAATACCCTCTCTTGACTATACCTAGCCCAATAGACCATAGCTTGCTGGCTGACAACTCGTTTCTCTGCTCCCCTTGACAGAATTCCTTCTCAGCTTCTTCCCCCCACCTCATTCTCCCTTGAACCTCCTCCCAGATGCCTTTTATCGGCAAGTCTTCACCAAACCTTCTCTTCTCGAGATTGCTAATGATGACCACACTGATGAATGCCGTGGTCATTTACCAGTCCCCATCTTAAACATCAACAGCATTGGATACAGACGATCTTTCTCCTTTTCTTTTTTTGTTTGTTTGTTTTCCTTCTCTCTACTGTCTGTTCCTTCTCATTCTCACTGTTGATTTTTCTTCATCTTTCCAATCTCTAAACTTTGAAGAGCCTCAGGCCTCAATTTTGTGATGTCTTTTCCCTATATGCACTCAACCTGAGGTAACCTCATCCAGTTCTGGTGGCTATTATTTCCTATGTATTCTTGAAGACCCCCGGATGTAATATTTCCAGTCTTGACCTCTCCCCTGAATTCCAGACTCACATATCTGGCTGCCTACATGACATCTCTAGAAATGTCTAAAAGGCATCTTAAAATTAATGTGTCAAAACAGAATTTCTGATTCCTTCTCACCTTCATCTCTCCAAAAGCCAGGTCCTCCCATATTCCTCTGCGTCTCTGAAAAATGGTTTTACAAGACAAAAATCTTGTAGTTTTCCTTGCCTGCCTCCTCTCCTTACATCTCACAGATGATCTATCAGTCAATTCTACCTGCTCAGCTTTCAGAACATAACCAGAATCTGAACACTTCTCAAAATGCCAGATGAATGAGTTAAAGCAGTTGTTAAGAGCAAAAGATAAGCCAAAAAGAGCAGTAGATGATCATTCATTAAATTCCTTTATAACGTTTTTAGGGCTCTTGAAGAACTTCATTTGAGAATTCCAAGGGACTTAAGAAACCAAAATGGTTTTTATTTATAAACCTGTTAAGTAAATCCAACAGAAAATTGATTTTGTTTTTACTCCAAATCATGAAAACCCCTATTTACACTTAATATACATGTGATTTTCTTCAGCTACCTTAATTACTACTGTAAGAGCACAGAATAAGGGAAGAACAAGAATTAAATAGGGTTGGGATTTTTCAAGGTGCCTCTGCTGGTAGAAGAAAAGACCAAAGGGTTTACATATGAAAGGGAGTGATTATAACAGCCCACAGAAAATAACATGGGAAAGAAAGGGGTAATAGAATCAGTGGGTTATAGCATTAAAAACTTTCGTTTTAATTTATAGCCTGGATAAATCAAAAAAGCACATTTTTTAAAGAAAGGATATATAATGTATAAATTAATTACTATTACCTCTGCTTACATTCCAATTCTCAAAATAAATGGTTTTATTTCATAATACAATTTCATGAAGGAAATTTCTAAGTATACAATTTTAAAAGATGGTAAAGAGAATCAGCCTCATTAACATTGGGCCAAACCTCAAACGAGTATGTAGAGCTTTCTTTACTATACATCTTCCCATTTAGACAGTCTCATAAATGACATTGTTGCATAAGGGCCCAGTAACAGTGAAGTTCCAATGGAGACGTCTTCCTCTCTTTTTTTTAAATTGCAATGTAGCATTAAATAAAACCAGATGTGATTCTGCAGTGCTCAAATTAGATTCCATGGGCAAATCCAGCCTAATTCCCCATGGGCAGATGGCAGACAAAATATGCCCAAGGACAAGCTCATCTAAAGCCTCCATCTTTACTAAGTCGATCACACCTGATGGTATATACTTCCTCACATTCCCATCATCACATCATCAACAAGCTCTATCCCTTATTCTCATCTTCCTTCCAAATATAACAGAAGCTAAGTCTTCATTCCTCTTTAAAGTCAAACCGGATGTTATCCTTTCCTGTACCCTGGGGGATCCAGTTACAATACTTGTTTTATTTCTACCCAAATCTCTAACTTTTCTCACTCTTTACTGGTTCTTTCCCAGCTGCTTTCCAATCAACGGGAATTTGAAAAGCCATTTTAAACAAATTAGATTCCATGGCCTTGACCTCAGGGTTCATTCCAATTACTAATGACCTCTCCTTTCTTCTTTTTGCCATTCTCAAGTGGGTGATCTCGTACTCCTTGTTGCAATTTCTGCAATCTCCTACAAGACGATTTTCCTACCGCAGTGTCCCTAAAATGCCCCCCATCTGAGAACACAGGCTCTTTCCTTCTCAGGAACTGTAGTGCTCTCTCCTCAACGCTCCCATCAGCCTGGGCTTCTGAGCCACTCTTGGCCCTGGGGATTCGCGTCCCCACACTGGACAGCGTATTCCTCTCCCTACGGTGAAGATTGCCACTGTCACTTCCCTCAGTGCTTCTGTTTCTTGTTTTATCTGTAGATGCTTTCTATAAGCTGTCTTTGTTTCCTGCTTGGAGAACATTCCTTTTTTTTTTTTTCTTTTAAGATTTTATTTTATTTATCTGACAAACAGAGATTACAAGTAGGCAAGAGAGGCAGGCAGGGAGAGAGAGGAGGAAGCAGGCTCTCCTCGGAGCAGAGAGCCCGATGCAGGGCTTAATCCCAGGACCCTGGGATCATGACCTGAGCTGAAAGCAGAGGCTTTAACCCACTGAGCCACCCAGGCGCCCCTTGGAGAACATTTCTAAAGCAGCTCTAGCGTGTCCACATTAGGAATTCCAATTTGAACAATACAAGTCTGGGGACTTCATCTGAGTTATAAACTCACGTCTCCATGTGCCCACAAAGCACAATTTTCACAAATCTGGCATGTCCAAATCCAAGTTCATTTTTCTCTAATCCAGACTCTTTAAACCATATCAGTATCAATACCAAAATTTCCTTCTACCTGCAGATTAAAATCTTAGAATCATGCATGAATTCTCTTCCTCTTACCCAACCGTGGATCGAGTTCTTTTAGCCCGTTACTTGGAATAACAATGATGACAAAAACGAAGGGATATATATGCAATGCCTTGAACACATTTCATCATTTCCATTCCTACTACCTTCACCCTCACAGGGACCTCCTGCAATTCAGTTACTACAGTAGCTTCCTCACCCCCTCCAGCTTTCCTTGCCTCCCCCTCTCACTTCCAATCCATCCTTCCATACACTGCCAAATCAATATTTTAATCCTTGCCATAGATTGCAGATGTTTATTATAATTTGTACAAACTGTTGATGGGCCAGAGATACACCTATGCTTCAGATTTACAGTGTAAGCCTCACTGATGGTTTATTTTTCGTATGGATCATGAACTATTGATGGTAAAGATAAAAACGACCAGCTTGCAGGTGGAGAACTAATATCTGCTACTGTGAGCTGGATACCATCCTAAAACTTAATTTTGTCATACTTTGTTATCAAGGCTCACTAGCTTCCTAACGTGACTGGAGAAAACTTTTTACAGGCTTTCAGTCAGCTTGTATACTATGGGAAATTTTCATCATTCCAACTTTAAACACACAAAAGATAAAACTCTGTTTTTGAATTTTTTTCAACTGTTGTAGGTCTACTTAAATTTTTCACCTCTTTTGGAGACCAGTTTTAATCATGCCCTGTCAGGAACTCACCTATTTTGTTGAGGGTTTTTAAATTTCTTAGCACAGACTAGTATATAAAATTCTCTCTTAAAATGTTTAAACTTTCTCTGATATATCCACTTTTAAAATTATAAACTTCTATATTTAGCTTTTCCTTTCTTTTGCTCTTGTTTGGAAATACCAGAAGTCTTTCTATTAGGTATTATTCTGCCTTTTTGTTGTTGTTGTTTCCCAAAAATAAATTACTTATTAAGGCATATTTTTCCTCCTGAGTTTCTTATATTTGCTGTATTGTTTATCTTCAAACTATCTGGGTTAAATATTAAATTAATTCATTTTCATTCCTTGTTGTTCAATAAACCAGGAACTCCTGGCTATAAATATGCCTTTAAGTCATGACTTTGGAAACATCACAGATTTCAGTTTAGAAATATCTCCTTGTCTCCCTAAACACAGTATCTTAAGTCTACTGTGTTACTTAAATCTAAAAGCTCCTTAGCAAAATGTTTCATTTTGCTTTTAAATCCAGGTGACTTGGATTTTTTGTTTAGACTTTTATAATTAAGTTTTCACTTTATTGTAATGCCATTAAAAACTACAGCTTACAAAATTTCTTCTCCTTGTTTTTAATTAAGATTTTTGAGGGGGTGTGAGTACAATTACTTTTTGCAAATGTTTGAGGCATCTGCAAAGAAAATGTTGTTTCTATAGAGTGTTTGCATAGATACATACATATTTTATAAACCTTTTTATTATGTGTATACATACCAAATATCATATATAAATAAAAATATAGACATAAGTATAATTATGTTCATTGTATTTTTTCAAGTCCATCAGTCCTTATTTGTTTTTTAACTTTTGGATCTGTTAAAGACTAATAATAGTATGTGATAAAGATTCTATTATAATTGTGTTTCTGTCACTATCCCCATGAATTTCTAACAGTTTATACTGTGTATAGTTTGATAGTGTCTTTTTTTTTTTAAGATTTTATTTATTTATTTGACAGAGAGAGATCGCAAGTAGTCAGAGAGGCAGGCAAAGAGAGAGAGGCAGGGAAGCAGGATCCCTGCTGAGCAGAGATCCTAATGCAGGGCTTGATCCCAGGACCCTAGGATCATGACCTGAGACAAAGGCAGAGGCCTTAGCCCACTGAGCCACCCCTGATAGTGTCTTTTTAGTTACATAATGTTTCACAAATGATGTAATGTTATTGTGGATATTAGCTTTTATCAATATAAAAGCATCACATTACATGCTTTTTGTCTTTGAATTCTATTTTACATTAAAATTACCTCACAGGGTGCCTGGGTGGCTCAGTCAGTTAAGTGTCTGTCTTCAGCTCAGATCACAATCCTGGAGTCCAAGGATCAAGCCTTGCATGGGTTCCCTGCTCAGTGGGGAGTCTGTTTCTCCCTCTGACCCTCCCCGACCTCAGGCTCGCTCTCTCTCTCTCTCTCTCTCAAATAAATAAATAAAATCTTTTTAAAAAGAAAAAAGTTACCTCACTTAATCTTTTTTTTTTTTTTTTTTTTTTGTGAAGTCTGGTATATTTTTGTCTATAACTTTGTATTTAACATTCTCTTTTATGTTGTTTCAGATGTGGTCTAAAACATTTTTTTGTAGTCTATAACCAGCCTAAATTTTGCTCTTTACAAGTAACATAGTGTTTTTGCTAAATATCTGAGAATTATGCTCAATTTTTAGAATACAATAATTTCACCACTATATGCTTAATAAAATTAATATTGCCCAGGAACTTGTGAGCTCTTTCCGTATTTTAAAAAATCAAGTCTTACTTTTGTGCTAATGAATCTTCTTTTGTTACATCTTTGCTTATTACTTCTTTTCACTTACTCTGTTCTTTTTTAATATATGTAGACTGAATCATACAACTCTGTCCATATTGGTAAATTTTTTCATTTTCAATTATCTATATTTTTCCTAAAGTTTTCACATTTTATCCTATCTATTGTTTTATTCTTAACTTGTTAATTTGATTTTCTTTCTGCTTCCCTTGAAATGCCAATCCAATAGCTGTATGTTCCATACCTACATAATACTTCTGAGTCTCACTTCTCTTTTGTGTTCTTAACTATTTGTTAGTCTAATAAATTTTTTGAATATTATTGGAAACAGGAATCAAAAATTTTCTAAAATTGTCCCATGTTTCTGACCGTTGATGTGCTACAGAGAAGATCTCTTTTATTCCCTGATTCTACAGGCAGTTCCCTGCTTTTGATCTCAGGTAACTAACTGCCTGTTATATTTATTGCCTCAGGTAATAATCTATTCAATAGAAGTCTTCTAAAGGAAAGAGCCCCAGGGTTATGGTCTCCTGCATGATGTGGCCATCCTTCCCACAGCCTGATTTCACTTTCTAGGACTCTAAAAGATTAAAAAAGAATGCATTGGCAGACCTGAGAATACTGGTAATACCAGATCACGACAGCAGAATGTTGCAAAGAAAAGAGTTAATATTTGACCAAGGCATCATACTCAGTACACATATGTTTTTCCCCTCTCACCTAAAGTCCTTGGAATATAGAAAATATACATCTAAAATGTACTAATACACATCAGTGAAAAGGAGAATGTTATTCACAGACAAGAAGGTCTCAGGAATTACCAAGAAAAAGACCAGAACGAATCAAATAGTCAAAAAAGGAAAGCAATCCCAGGGGCGTTCTGGGCTCAACAAGAAAAGTTCCTGGAACATCATTAGGTTAACTGCCCAGGCCCAGAACAGGGGGTAACAGAGGTGTTTGTCTGGATGCAGGAATACTGCAACAAATACATGTGCTAGGTCTGAAAGGCAACACGTTAGACCAGACAGCTAGCAAAGTCCAGGGAGGATGGAAACTTCTTACCTCTAGAAGAACTCACAAACCCCATGCAACAGGGTGTATGGTCTCTCCCCTAGAACCACCAGAAACAATCTATACATTGTGAGCAGGATATTTAAGCACAAGGATGAGCAGAAAGAGAATCACGAAATACTTGGGGAAGTCATCAGCATGATAGAGAAAGACAATAAATTCATCCAAGAATAACAGCTGAAAATTAACAGTTTGCTTCACAGAGCAAACATGTCAAATATAAATACTTGATATATTTAGAGAACTTCAAAGGGATCTTTCATACACAAAAATAGAAACAATGATCTTGGAAATTTTAAATATGATTGTCAAAAAAATCTTAAGCAGTAATTTTGAAGGCCTAATGGAATAAAAACATAGCTAAAGAATGAATTCACAAACTGGAAGAACAGCCTAAAAGACTCTTTCAAAACTTGATACAAAAGGACAAAGTAGTAACACTATACCCCCCAAAAATCTAAGACACATAAATAACATAAGTTCTAACACCCGTCACACTAGATTCACAGAAGGAAAAACAAACACAAAGAAGGAAAGGAAATAAACCAAGAAAATTATATAAGAAAATCTCCCAGAGCTTAAAAAAAAGAAAAAGACACATGACTTTAGACCCACTTAAGGCTCAACAGAATGAAAGAAAAGAGATACACATGAAGACAAACCGTAGGAGAGGTTCAGAACTCAAAAGAAAGGGAAAATCCTAAAGTTTCCATGGAGAAGTAACCAGGTGACGTACAAAGCAAAGGGACCCACTGTATTTGTAACAGATTCCTGAGCAATAACTTATTCTAGAAAATAATAGAACAATGTTTTCAAAGAACAGGAAGGACATTTCTTTAAACCTCATTCTTGACCCTGCTAAATTTTTAAGCAATTGTTAGGGGGAAATAATGGCATATTCAGAAAAGCAAAGACTCCAAAAATTCACCACCCTCATTATCTAAAAATAACTACTGGAGAATGTTCTATTTTATACCAATGAAAACCTCAATAAAATAGATTACAGAATGACCTCAAACACTGTCAGAAGTAGTAGAAAACCTAAAGAGAATAATTACCATAGAAGAAAGTATTAAAGTTTATGCCTAAAATGGTAGCAAAAGCAGATGATTTTACGGAAAAGTTTTAGTAAATACTTCCCAGAACAGATAATCCCCATGCGCAAAGAAAAATAGAAGAATGTGGAAGCCTGCCCAACATATTCTTCAAGGCTAGCAAAATCTTGATACCAAAAATTGGACAAGGATAAGACAATAAAATAAAATCATAGTCCAATTTCACGTATTACATAAATTCAAATATTATTAATAAATGAATCCCATAGTCCAGTCGCAAAATAAAACTGTTATCAAATAAAATTTATCAGAGAAATGAAAGGCTGACATAACCTTAGATACCTAATTTAATACAGTAATTCAGTATAAGAAGTAGATTAAAGGAAGAAAATATGATAATCTCAATAGATGCCAAGAATTTTTAATAAAATTCAACCCCCATTACTGATTTAAAGTAGAGATTAAATGTTTCTGCTACTCTGAAATCCTATCATCCCAATGAAAATGAGAAGTCCATCTTTACTGGCACTTTGTCCACCAACACCCCCACTTACAGAGGGCAGCCACTACTGATCTCCTAAAGAATTTTAGTATTCCTTCACTAATGTATTACTCAATGCCTCATTGAAGAGAATGTTCTCTAGCCCTACTTGAGAAATATAATTAAAGAATGTGTGGGCAGAGATAAAGAATTCCACTGTAACATTTCTATCCAAACAATTCTTATTATCCCTTCCTCCATAGAATAGTGAAGAATATCTGGCACTTCTACTTTATTTAATGTTGGCCACCACAAAGAATAGAGTCGATCATTGGAACATGCTATTAGAATGATCCCCTGCTGCACTGCATATCCGTAAGTCTCATGTGCTTTGCTCTATGGTTATTTCATGATCAGAAGAGAAACTCTACAGATCAGAACATCTCCTTACTCGTACACATTTCATAACCCCCCTTCATATTTAAAACAGTATCTTGTACATACCAGATACCCCTAATTCTTTCTGCATTCACTTAATTTTAATAAATAAATAAAAGCTTGATCCACACAAATTAAACCTTTAAGACAGTTTTGAGACGTAAGAAATAAATACTTAAAAAAAAACATTTTTATGGATTTAGCTTTATTATAACCCAATGGACAAATGGAGAGCATGAGTGTTTTTCAACACACTGCATCTAATTTAGTTTTAAGGCCCAAGTCAAACTTTTCTCTACATTTTGGGACCTCCCCATCTTCCAACAAGCTAAGCTCTTTGTCAGTGTATCTGCTACTTTCTAAGAGCCGTAACATATAAAGTGAGATACAGAGTGGAACCCTAGATACCAGGAACAACTAATACCTAATTCCTTAAGAACCACAACTGTAAGCTGTGTAGCTGCCATTGCACAAAAGTACATTTTCCATTATCAGAAATAATGAACCATATTTCCCCAGTACCCACTTGACTAGGGTAATACATTTGAGGCTTTGCGGTAGAAATTAATGATCTTAGTAGTACTCCAGCGGCCTGGAATCCTTAATGAACATCCCTAAACGCTTTACCTAATGCTGATGAGAGACATGGGCACTGTGGGGAAAAGAAGCCCATAATTACTTGGCTTTCTATTTAAATCATCTTACAAATTGTTTAGTCTCTCCTTACATCATATGCAGTATAGACTTCTTCATTCCAGAACCTGTCTTGGTGTTCAGGATGTCACATGACCCAACACCTGTGGTCAGAGGGGTTAGGGAAGAAGAGTTGCTTAGGAAGTATCTCTGTGCCCAGGAGCACAAGTTCCCCATGAGAAATGAGCCCAGTTCCTACGTCAGTGGCCACCTTCCCAGCTCTGGTCTGTCAAATGCTAATGGAGAACTATATTGAGCATTGGAACAGGCTAGCGCACAGATAAGAAATCACTGCATATTGAGTCATTTTACAAACTGCCTCTATCTTCAGAAAATTAGACTTGTGCACTCTCCTTCCTACCAACCCACTTTTTTTCAACTTAGTTTGGAAGTCACAGGGCAGAATCTGATTCATACTGTTAACGTCTCTTTGTTCTTGGTTCTACTGCTTTCACAAAAAGTGCTGTAGGCACTTCACTGGAATGACTAATTTACTGCAGGATTTATCAGAGTCCATTCAGTTGCAACTATAAAATAATTCAAGTAAGACAATGGTGCCTGCTAGCACTCCATGACGAAGGTCCGTTCCTGAAGTGATTCGATTCACCCCAACATATTTATCCATGAAGTTAAAGATCTCATCTGGAATGCCCTGTTCATAATCTCTTTGTCATTCTCCTTATGAATTAAGATATGGAAATAGAGGGTTTTTTAAAGGTAAAACAAAGTCAAAACATTTCTCATATTGCTCAACTGAATTTTGCATCACAAAATTTAAATATTTCAAATGCTACTTATATTATAATATTTAGAAGTGAAATTCCCTTCGCTGAGCTTGTTTCAAATGAAGTTCTTTGTTGTATTGTTCTGGTAAGTGTGAAATATTCAAGGATCCGTGTACATATTCTTGCTTGCCATTTTTAATTTTTAAAGGCATGTTATTTGTCATGAGCTTAACAAGAAACTCCAGTAAGCTGAGGCTTAGAATGTAAACACAACAAAATAGAAATCGTGGTGGTTGCTGATACTGAAAGAGTGCTGAGTTACCCAGATGCATGCCCTTTCAGTGAATTCTGCGGGACAGACTACATTTTACACGAACTCACCCAACATCAGTTGGGATTTTCTTCCAGTACCAAACTCTCTAATACTTCATAAATGATTTTATCCATACTGAAACAGAGCAAATTGAGTCCTCAAACAGCCATTCAACAATATTCAGAATTGTTTCCTTACAGTATTAAAAATAAAGGAATGGAACTGGATTGGCGTAAATAGTGGTTGTCGAAACATTCCAACTTGTAGCATCTATCTTTTTAGGAAACTGCTACTCAAAGCCAAATGAAGTAAAGAGATAATAAAAGAAGACTAGAATGTAAACAGATAGATATGATAGAAGAATAGAGAGATTGGAATAGTGACAGAACGCAGGGCTGTCTCAAAATTTTTAGTATTGTTTCTGTTGCTCCTCCTCCTCCTGGCACAACAGAGGCCACGCGGAGAGGATCGGGAAAGATGAAACAGAAACATCGCAAGGGCTCAGAAATGTCAGCCCAAGCCTCCGAAGACTGTAATCCATAAAAAGCCCTCGTGCCCTGAGCCCAGTCCCCAAGACTAGCTTCAGCTTTCACTCCTCCCCCACTTCCCTCACCCTTTGCAAAAATATTGAACTATTTTAAATTCTCTAAACATGACAGGCCTTCTCACATCTCTTTGCCTTTCGGAATAATGTTTCCTCTTCCCTGCTTCTGATAAATTCCTGTTTGACTAAGTTTAAGCCCAAATATAACTTCCTCTGGGAATCTTTCTCTTACTGCCCCAGAAAACCTAGATTCTCTTTCCTTTATGTTCCCACCATGTGTTATACAAGATACATTATTAGAAATGCTCTCATTTTACTCATTTTACCATAATTGTGTGCATATTTTCCTCCCCACTAAGCACTTTTTTTGAGAGAAAGAATTATATCTGATTCAATTTTATATCCCTAACATTTTTTACAGTGCCTGGCACGCTGTGGCTGATCAAGAGATTTTTTTTAAGAATAAAATGAGAGAATTAAAATAACAAAGTTATGAATTCTGCCTGTAGTTTCATGAAGAATGTTTTGAAGTGGGAAATACAAAAGTATATATAAATAGGGTTTTTATGAGTATTTCTAAGTAGGGACTTCAAAATGGCAACTCCAGAAACAGTAAGAATTGTCGTGAGACCAAAGCCAACACAGAGCGAGGGAAATGGGACTCAGTACTGATCCATGGGAACTTTTTACGAATTTTAAAGGTAAGTAAAGAAGAAGAAAGAGTCTATCACAAAAGAGGTAAGGATAAAGCCAGGAATTATCCTGGAAGCCATGAAAATATTCCTTCAGGAGGGAGGAAATGATCACCTCAGGGAAATGTTGCTAAGAAGTCAAATAAAATGAGCACATAAAAATGTCCCCCGGACTGGACCATATGAAGACCTCTGGTGACTTTGGACGAGCGATTTGTTTTCAGCGGTGGGATGAAGACTAGATTAGATTAGAATTAAATGGAAATGCAGACACCACACACAATTAAATATTTTGAGAAGTTGGGTCGAAAAAGGGAAGAGAGACATGGGAAGAGTTAGCTGAAAGGAATGCGAAGCCAGGAAGGAACTGTTTTTAGTACGGAAGATATGAATGATCCGTTAGAGAGGGAAAGACTGGTATTACAAAAGAGAAGGGACAACGAAAGAAACAAGGCTGTAGGAATTTGGGAGGAGGTGGGATCCAGAGCGCAAGTAAAGATCTTGGCTGTAGGTCAGAGTTAGGTTCGCTCTACCCACTGAAGAGGGAAGAAGCGTGTGTGGAAGCAAGAAGGTTCCTAGAAATGGGAGCAGGAAGATGTGAGCTAATTTCATGCCAAAGCTCAGAGTCATATTTAACACCATGTTCTTGAGCTCATGCTGAAAGGCTGCAGCTTACATCTGTGTCAGTCAGGATAGGCTATGTTTGCAGGGTTCCCAGAAGATTGTAGAATCCCTATGTAGCAATAACAAAGGTATGTTTCTCACTCACGCTATTGTGCATATCACAGGTTAGCCATAACTTGGCTCCACAAAATTCCTTTTTCTGAAATTTTGCCGATTGTCATGCAGAGAAAAAAGAAAATAGGCAAAGCGTGCCCTGGATCTTAAGGCTTCTGCCTGGAAGTGACACACCTCACTTCTTCTCATATTCCATTGGTCAAACCACATCAAAAGGCCATACCTGCGTTAAACAGGACAGAGATGTAGAATCCTCCTATATAGGAAGACACTGCAGACAAAGCCACGGAACACGGGTCAAGAGTGACGCAGTCTGTGACAAGCCTTATAGACAAGCTGGTTCATTCATGTCTTTCAGTTAAAAAGCCCTGGGCGGGGCTAATATCCACAGTCACGGGCTCTTTATCCTAGAACTATCTGTTCCCCACATCTATGCTGGGTAGACTGAAATGGCTAGAATGACCAGTGTATTTTAGAACCTTCCCTGGGCTACCGCCGCCTCCTAAGCTGCTGTTCCCGCTGAATTCCCATCATCCCGATGGTAGGTGATCCCAGGCAATTGCTACCGTTCCCTCATCCCATCATTAAGATCCATGCCTGCCACAAAGGAAATTGATCTACTTCCTACATGATAAATGGTTAGAATATACTCTTTATGATGACGTCATGTGACTGAATATCTCCTAGGTGTAAGAAAACTATAGGAAACCTTATGTGTGAAATCTGGGTGTTGGATCCAAAATTAAAGGATTTTCACTTTCTTGGAAAAGCGAGAAACACTGTTAAGAAATTCCCTTCTTTGAAATTGTGAGGGAAGCATGCCCTTTTTATTCAAAACAGAATGACCATTAGGGAAAAAACAAACAAACAAACAAACAAACAAAAACCCTATCACTTTGTTAATGAAATGATTGCACAGGATGGACACGTAGGGGAAACACGGTGAGAATAAGCCTTGTTCTGCTTAGGTTCAAACTGCAGACAGATCGTTTTAAGTTGTAGACTTCAATGACAGATAAGAGAAAGAAAGCAAGGTTGAACTAGTTCATCTATAAATGAAGAAATATAAGGCTTCCGTAGCCTCTTCCATAAATTAAAACAGCCTCGTTGGTAACTGACCAGCAGAGCAAGAAGAGAGCAGAAAATTTTCTAGCAAATATGGTGTACCCTTTAAACAAAGTTCTCTGTGGCATTTTCCTATATTTAAAATGATTCCTGTCCAGGGCATATTGCTACTTTGTATTCCTCTTGATATTTTCATTTAAAAGAGAGCCGCTGTGCAAAATAATGTCCTTGTCTGCTCCTTCCTCATACAAACCTCCAATCAAATTTAATAAAGCTAGTTTGATACAATGCCAGCCTACACTTGGTTTACCCTTGGTCGACTTTAATAGGGTCAAAAATATTTTCGCATTGGCAGTGTACGCATTAATCATTTTTCCAGAGGATTTAGAAAATTGGAAGAGACAAGGCCAAGCAAAATTTTAAATTAATTGGGCCTACCCCAGCCTTCCAGGGTCACCTTGTGGCAGTTGTCCCACATTTTCCAGGTCACGGAGTTCCTGTGTTTCCTACAGCTGCCACGAGGAGAGATCCAGGCTGTGGGCACACAAAGGTGAAAGAATTTCTCTCAGAAAGTGCGAATTTTCCTACGGCAACCACAACAATTGCAGTTTCCAGATTGTCGCCAGACACCAACCACTTAAATAATGCATGCTCGGCTGACGCCTCCGCTTGCGCATTTTCTAATCGAGTAGTCAGGAAAATTTGCAAACACTCTGTCATTTACCATAAATCCGCTGCCTACTTAGAACCACAGAGTAATTAATTTTAGTACTGCTCAGAATTATTAATTTCAGCCAGAAAAAAAACTGTTTTCCCAATGGCTACCTCCCCCATTTTTCCCCCCACCAATATTCATCGAAAGGTAGAAACAGTTTTCTTATAGGGGAAGGTTTATTCAAAGTATTGTTACTGAGAGTCTGTACGATAACAAGAGGAGAATCTGTATTTCTGGTTCTAATCTACAATCTCGTGCTCACGCGTGTCTGACGGATACACCACATGAAGCTGACCACGCAAGATAAACCTTCTCATGACAATGGTGATTCAGTAGCCCCTAAGTCTTACCCTGTGAGAAGCAGCCCACCTCCTGCTTTGGTCTTTCTAACAGAAGGGAGCAATGGGTTATACTCTCCATGCAGAAAATAATTTGAGGCTTTTGAGAAAATTAGCAAATATTTCTCACTTGCTTAAATGATCTTGGCGTTCGACAGAAGAGAGAGTAAGAATCTTTACCAAGGACAAGAATAGCTTAGAGTGGCATACACCATTATGAATACACTGGTATGAAAATCTCAGCAATCACATGTGTATCTAACACACATGGGATGAAAACTGAACATTCAATCTGGTGCGTTTTAACCTGGTAAAGTGAAATCTGGTCTTCCCTCATTGGATAGGAGTCTCCTGCGAACGCAGCTGCTTGCTATGTCACCAGAATGTCCACATTATAAATACATAATGAGCATGAGAAAACTGGTACAGCTTTGTTTGACTAATAACCATATCTCTCCCTATCAGTAGCAGGAACACAGAGCGAGCTCAAGTATTGGCACTTTAATTGCCATGGAAGATTTCTTTTCCGCTTTCCACTGCATGAGTGATCAAGAAAAAAATGAAGGGAAAGTAAACTAACATCTAGAGATGTAAACATGACTCACTGAGAAATCAGACATGGTTAAGTAAATTCCAGGATGTTTGTGGTTATCTGGGTCTAAACACTGCTGATAGTTCTGACTACTCTTGTTTTTAACTGTTTTTCCTCTGGGTGCTTCTTGGGCCAAGGGCTAAGACTTCAAAGACTTAAACCTTTTGATTATGAACAGTTTGGCTGTTGCATAGCAAGGAAGAGATGTCAGTCAGTATTAATAAAATTACCTGGTAGAGTGTAAAATGCTTCGTCAAGACTATGATCAAGTGAGGAAAAAAAAACTAAAATAAAACTAATGATTTAAAAGCAGGGTTGACTGGTCATGATTGGTGCTTGGTGACGTATAGAATAGTGGAATCACTGCATCGCACACCTGAACCTAACGTTAACACTGAATGTTAACTATCCTGGAACGAAAATAAAAAATTAATCAGGAAATATATAAACAAATAAAAGCAAGGGTGGAAAAAACTTGACACAGTTACCATCTTTGTCATGGACCTTGACTTTGTAATACAGTAGGGTCATTCTGAGGTGACATGATGACTCTTATGTTAAAATGTGAAGTTCCTAAAAAGAGATCAAGTTACAGATACATAGAAAAAATATCATATATGAGGAAGTGGTGATGCAACATGGGGGCTTAAGTGGGTAGGAGAAGAATCAATGAAACAAGACGGGATTGGGAGGGAGACAAACCATAAGTGACTCTTAATCTCACAAAACAAACTGAGGGTTGCTGGGGGGAGGGGGTTTGGGAGAGGGGGTGGGATTATGGACATTGGGGAGGGTATGTGCTTTGGTGAGTGCTGTGAAGTGTGTAAACCTGGTGATTCACAGACCTGTACCCCTGGGGATAAAAATATATGTTTATAAAAAATTAAAAATTAAAAATAAATAAATTTAAAAAAAAAGAAAAAATATCATAAACAGGAATAATATATCAGAAGGGTAATATTTCAAAATAAGAGATTGGGCTTCAGAACTACTTGGGGACCTTGAGGCATTTGACACACACTCCTGTGGAGAGCCAAGAAGCAAACACTCGCACGCTCGGTGTGTGGTCTGGGCTGGGCAGGAGCTGTACCACCTGGGAATCTGTTAGAAAGGCAGATGCTCAAGCCCACCCTCAACTACCGAGTCAGAAGCTCACGTTAAGAAGATCCAGGAGATTCGTGGGCCCATGAATGCCTGAGAAGCGCTGGTCTAAAGCATAGCTGTGGAAAATGTCACAGATAGACTACAAATCACTGGGAAGCATCAGCTTTCCGTCTCTAGTTCAAGCTAATGAATCACGTTCCAGGCCTGCACTTATTTCCCCCAGCTTTTTCACACACAAAAATAATGTTGTTCTAGACATGGATACGATGAAACTAGCTTCAATAAACTAACTTGTATTTCATGTCAAGGGTGGGCCCCCTTGAAAGAAGAGAAGTATTGTATACTTAGGAGTCAAGCAAAGAAAAAAAAAATGCTAACATCTCCAAAGTGCTATTACAGTTTTTGGTTTTATATTCCATTGACCTTTTTGTCTCTTTTCATCTAGCCTCTTGTTTAGAGTGGTAGATTTGGCAAACATGACTTTGGAGCTGTAATCTTTTATCATCTTGGTTATAAGGCAAAGTCTTGAATACTCCCAAACTGATTAAATAAAATCCATCTCTATCTCTCTCTCTCTTTTTTTCCCCCAATCCTTAAATTTCCAGGGCTATGGTAAAGGTTCATGAGAGAGGAAAAAAAATTTTATCACTAGGATAAATAATTGAAACATTGGGTAAATAATCCAGAAAAGAACAGAGTTCAACACCATTAATTAGTCATTACAAACTACTGACTTGAACAATAGTATCAGTGGTGTTTCAGGCATAAAAGAATTAGGGAGTTATGTCCAAGATATGGAGTTAGGATATAGGACTTTTCAAAGCACATGATTTTTTTTTTTTTTAACTGGCAATATTTGTTACTGAGTTGAGGCACAATTGAGATATTATGTTGCTCGATATTACTCTTCTCTATTAATCACAAACATTTAAACTTCAATTCATGATATTTTTGTTCAAAGCAGCACTGTGCTGATCTTCACTGTATTTTGACAGCAAACTGAATTCTTTTTTTTTTCTTTTTCATTTTTTTTTTTTTTTTTAGCAAACTGAATTCTTGTTCACAAGTATAGGATTTGTTTAGCTTCAGGCATCTGTGTTTGGATTACAAGAATGTTGATTGGTTCACTGCCAGGGGCACCCAAAGGTCAAACTGTCCTCTTGAAAGTCGGTGTCTCAGTCTCTCTCTCTCTCTCTTTCTCTGTCTCTCTTTCTCTGTCTCTCTTTCTCTGTCTCTCTCTCTCTCTCTCCTTTCTTGGTCTCATTAATTAGAGCTAAAAGAGGAAAAGGCAATGACTTAAAATCATTTAATTCTTTTTCAAGGGTATCTTTAAAAGCAGAACTCAGTGTTGGTGTGAGGTCGAGTCAAGGTGAGTACAGATCACAATGGCACACTTCTGACAGGTGACCTGAAACCTTTCAAACTGACATCTGTCACAGAGACAGACACAAGTTTTTTAGCTCGAGAGCTTGTTTTCCTGACATTTCATTTTTCATCAGATTTTGAGAGAAGGGAAAAAAGATGAACTTGAAAAAGTCTTGCCAGGGGCAGAAAATAAGATCAGGTTTTCTGCAGCTGCCTGACTCACCTTTAAAGGTTAGAGGTCTAACAAAAGTGAACAAAAAAGATCTCCGTTTGATGTTATTGGATAAAAGGACATGTTACTACTTTAAATACGTTCCTGAGACTTGCATAACCATTAGGCAGCAGTACAGGAAAAAAATGGAATCAGAGTGAGATTACATATCCATTTTAAATCCCAATTTCAGAGTTTAGTCATGGAGTAAATCAAATCCAACCTCACCTATTCATCTGGCACAAAAGATGAAATCCACAGGTGCATGAATTTTCTCATGAATTGAATAATTTCCTGCTCCTGTGGTATTGAAATGGCCAGTGAAATTTAGACAAGGTATAGAAACTCTTCCTTTGGACTAGAGGGATATCTGCATTACAATAGTTACATGCTTTATATTGTCCAAAAAACATTAGGGAAATATATCTATTGGATAATATAGAAAAGAACTTGAAGTCTAAAAATACCTGACTTATCGTCCCGGCTCTACTAAAAGCATGATCTAAAGCAAGCGACATTTCTGTTTTGGTTTTATCAACTGCAAATGGGGGAAATAATATCAATCTTGTGAAGTTTCACAAGATAATGTATTAGTATGCTACCAAATATAAAACAGTGCATTGATGAACAGACACTCTGTTTTGCTCTTTAAAAAAAAAAAAAAAAAAAAAAAATCTGATGCTTAACACAGATCTTCCTCAACTTATGATGGGGTTATATCTGAAAACGGCTTAGAATGAAAATGTATTTAATTCACCTAACCTGCCAGACATCATCGCTTATAGCCTCGCCTACCTTAAACATGATCAGAATGCTTACATTAGCCTACAGTTGGGCAAAATCACCTAACAGAGCCTATTCAATAATAAGGTGCTGCATATCTCGTGCAATTTTTTGACTACTGTACTGAAAGTGAATAACAGAATGGCGGTCGGGGCACAGAGCAGCTGTGAGTGGATGAGTTATTCACCTTCATGATCGTGTGGCTGATGCAGCTGTCCATGCCCAGCTTCATGAGGGAATCACCCTGTGTATCACGAGCCGAGGAAAAGACCAAAATTCAAAAAAGTACAATTTCTACTAAATGCATATCACTTGGTACCACTATGAAGTCAAAAAATCATACATCAAATCACTGCAAGTCAGGGACCATGTGCACAGTACTTGACATGAAGTTAGCACTCATTCAAGTGCCTCCAGATTCTAAAATGGAAGATAGCACTTTCCTTATTATCAGAAAACCTTTTTTTTTTTTTTTTAAATTGAGCCCAGGAAATTTTTCTACAAAATTTTTGGAGCAATAACTTTAGAATTCACCAAGAGACTGAGCCCATATGAGACCATATGATTTTCAAACTCAAGGACTCAGGCAAATCAAATGTATTGGAATAGAATGTCTATAACTCCTAAAATAATGGCTCACATATTGCGAAGTAGCCAGTGTTCTCTACTAATCAAAGGAGGAGTTTACAGCCATATTGCTCATTGTAGGAAAGAATCTGAGAAAGTACAGGATTTACTAGCTAATAGGAGCAAAACATCTTTGATCGAGCCAGCTAATTGTAGAAATCAGGCTTATCTTGATAAGTACATGATCAAAACAGTCTCAAAATGCTATTTATATATCCCTTCTGATAACCCTTCTCCACAAAGACAGAACACTGCAGAATGTCTTATGCATTTATGATACTTAATATGTGGTGCTTGTAATATTTATTTAACTGCTCAAGTTAAGTAAAAAGTATATGACAGGTTAAGTATATGAAAAGTTAAGATGCTCTGGCCTGGCAATTTGGATGTGACATCTACTCCTACAGGTACATGGGAATCCAGAGCTCAATTAATAATCTTACATTTTCCTGCCTTATAATAATCCTATGATAATCTGACCTTATTTTGAGTCTACCTTTTAGCACACTTCACACTAATAGTTATAAGTAAATGAAACCCATGTGTATTTCATGTCAGAGAAATCTAATGGTACATGTTTTAGAATATGAATCAACACATACTATTTGTTTCATCCCATTCTTATTTCAGATATTCTGCTCTGTTCTTCCTTTAAGTAGAATCATAATCATCATACTACATGTTTCAATTCTTGGTTTTGAAAAGAGACTCTACAAAAGTAGTGAAAAGAACTTGGATCAATCCTTAAATCTATTTTTTAACCTCCTTAGGGTGTCCTATGTTGCTATTTTGGAGAAGTTGCCTAGTTTTAGAGAAGTTGCCTAGTTTTTATAGTTCACAGTCACTCCATATTATTTCCCTGACAAGCCTGAGAAAAACTTTTTTATACAAATTTTGTTTATTTTATGAGATTTGTACTGCATACTTTAGATACTCAATAGTTGTTTTGATAATAGCTATTTTAGTACTGATCACAGAAGAAGACTGCATAAAAATATTAATCTATACCACCTGAAACAATAAAATTAGAGAATCATCAAAAAACAAAGATATAAAAATCTCTTGTGGTAAACTTTGTGGTACTTTTGCAATCTCATCAGCCTTACTTGACATCTTAATTTACTTTTTTTCAGATTAACATATTGTCCTGAATCATAATGTATTTGTGTCCTTTAATATCTTTTTTTTTTTTTTTTGCAATTCTTTCTCTCTCTCTCTCTCCTTCTCTCTGCAATTCTCGATGTGATTTTCAATAGTAGGACTTTAAAAGAATGAATACATTTTTATTATTTCTGAACCTGTGTATAATCTGAGAAGTATAATCTGTACTTTCCTCCTTCCTTAATATTTATTCATTCACAATTACACAACATTTAGGAAGTAGAGTTTACAAGTGTTACTTCATTTCCAAGAAGAGGCAAGACCCATTTATGAGACTTTAAAAGCCATTCTTTTCCCAAACAGAAAGTTACATTGTTCTACCATCATGTGAACTAAAGTGCCAGAGTTCAATTTCAGTTCAGAAGAACAAACCCAGAAGATATGAGTGGGTTTCCAATTTGGTGAAGTACTTTAGATTTAGTGTCTGAACTGTAGAAGAAAAACGATACAAAGTAACACTTCAGAGCCCATGAACAAACAGACATTTCATCCACTGGGTGGCTTTGGACAAGAAGAAAGGGCTGTAAATTACAGCTCTAACTTATTTCCTCTGGACCCCACTCCTTGTGTCACGTAAAGGGGCTCTATGGATTTGAGCAGGGTCTCCAACCGATCAGGAAAACAGACAGTGGCATGGCCATTAGAATCTATCCACTTTGGCCAGTTCCCCCAGCCTGTAGCACTCACGTGAAGGCAATCTTCATCTACTGGTAATACTTGCAAAGGAGGAAGCCATTACCTGTACCTTTGCACTAAAGATGATGTCGCATACAACCTGTCTTCAGCCTTCCCTGTGCCTTTTCACTGTCCATCTTTGTATTCTGTGCCAATCTCTGGCTTTGCCAAGGAAATGTCCCATGTCAGACAGTTTCTTCTTCAAAATTGGACTTTATTTTCAGATTATATCAGCAAAACAAACATGTTCATTGGAGATAACCTAGAAAATAACCTGCAGAAGCAAATCTGCTTCCAGTCCTTTTATTTTCATAAGCCTTTTTTTAAAATACATGAGAACATACAAAAAGTACAATTTTGTATTCAGCTTTTTTCACTATACCATAAATGTTTTCCCATTGCTATAAAACATTATGTTTAAAGATAATGTGACTGGCTCCATAATATCCTCTCACTGTTATCTCAATGCTATATTTTATGCCCTTTTATCTGCTTATCACTTAGTGAGTTTTCTTGCCATTTTTAAATTTTTTATCTTCATAGATTAAAAATTAATCATTTGTCCTGTTTAAAAATATTACCTGACTATTACCTGTCTTTTAAGCCACTTAAGATTTTTTTTTTATCAGTTGAGGTCTTTAATATTTATATTAGCAATATATTGATCTTTGGGGTTTCAGTTGCTCATTCAATTTTTTTTTCCTGCTGTTGGTTTTTCCCATTGCTTTTTAAGCTTGGAAGTTCTTCCCTACATAGAAAAATTCACCTATATTTTGATTTGTTTTGTTTTGTTTTTTAAAAAGTAATATTGATTGTTGCTGAAATTGAGCACTGAGTACATGAAAATTTATATTATTCAATCTACTTTTGTATATGTATAAATATTTTTATATTAAGAAAAATAGAAAACTTTCTGGTTTCTTTCCATCTTATGGAGACTTACTTTTTCTAAACTATATCTTTTCTGGGCTCTGGTGAAGACAGTGTTGACTTGAAGTAAAGTGTTAATGAGTAATAATGGCATTATGCCAGTTGTTCCCAAAGTTTAGTATCCAGAAGAATCACATAGGGTATTTGCCATAAGATTTTAACTCAAAAGGGCTAGTGTGAGACCTAGGGATTTGCATTTTTAACAAGTACTAAGAGTGATTATGCTGAGATAGTCTATGGACCACACTGGAATTATGTGCTCCATATTTTAAAATTAGATAAGCGATTTCAACACATGGTGCTGGAACACTTGGATATCCATATGCAAAAAAAAATGAATTTCAATCCATATCTTTCACCATATATAAAAATTAACTGAAAATGAATCACATAAAAAAATTAAAAATAAATGGATATAGATCTAAATGTAAATCCCAAAACTATAAAACTTCTAGAAGAAAACATAGAACAAAATTTTGGTGGCTCTGGGTTATGCAAAGTTTCTTAGTTTTGACACCAAAAGCATGATCTATAAAATTTTTTTTTAAAAATTGGTAAGTAGAACCTGATCAAAATTTAAAACTTCTGCTCTCTGAAAGACACTATTATGAGAAGAGAACAACAACAACAAAAAAAAACAAGACTTGAAGAAAATATTCTCAAGGCACATAAATATTCTCAAGGCTGATAAAGTACTTGTATACAGAATATGTTATATTTAAAAGCCCTTAACACAATAAAAATAAGTAACTCAAATAATGAACAAAATATCTGAACGGACACTTCATCAAGGGAAATATATGGATGGCAAGTAATCACACGAAAAGATGCTCAACATCAGCAGTCATTAGAGAAATGCAAATTACAAGTGACAATGAGATACAACTACCTACTTACAGAGTGGTTAAAATTTTAAAAGACAGACAGACAAAGACTGGCAAGGACTGAAAGAACTGGAACTCTCATACACTGCTGGTGGGGATGTAAAATGACACAACCACTTTGGAAAGCAAGTTGGCAGTTTCTTAAAAAGTTAAACATACACCTACCATATGATCCAGCCATTCCATTCCTAGGTATTTAGCCAAAAGAAATGAAAGCATATGTCTATACAAAGACTTGTACCTAAATGTTCATAGCAGCTTTAATTATAATAGCCCAAAACTAGAAACAATCCAAGTGTCCATCAACAAGTGAATGAATAAACAAGTTATTATATATGCATACAATGGAAAATTACCCATCAGGAAAAAGGAAGGAACTATTGATGTATACAATATACATGAATCTCAAAATAATTATTCGGAGTAAAATAAGGCAAGCCAAAAGAGTGCATACTTTGTGATTCCATTTATATAAAATTCTAAACAAAGCAAACAAATCTCTAGTGAAAGAAAGCAGATCAGTGATTGCATGGGGAAGGGAGAAGTAACGGAAGAGGGGGAACTGCAAAGGGCCAGGAGGAAACTTTTGGGATAAAGTACATTTTCATTATCTTGATCATGGTGATAATTTCATGAGTATACAGATATGTTGAAAATAAAAAACAAACCATAAATTGGATTAGAGATTTTATAAGATAATGGTCTACCTGATTTCCTTTCCCTCCTACTCCCTTCCGGGATAAGTCAGTCTCCTATGTGGACTATTGAATCTTGGAGAAAAATCTAACAGATGAATTACCAAAACATTGCACAAAAGCAAAGTATAGCAAATTTGTTATATTCTGCTTTATTTTGTTTTTTGGTTAGCCGATGGAAAATCAGTCTGCCTACAAGGAGCCACCCCTGTCACAGTTTGGGTTCCCCAGAAACAATACTCTAAAATGGGATTTCCTCTGTAGGATTCTTTCTTTCTTTCTTTCTTTCTTTCTTTCTTTCTTTCTTTCTTTTTTTTTATCATCTTCAATTAGCCAACATCTATGTGGGATTTTTATTAGGGAGGGTCCTTAGGATCAACCCCTGTGAAAGAGAAGATGCAGATTAAGTAGACAGAGAAGTCAAGCTGTAATGCAGGCCTAAGCACTTCAGCTAACCCCTTCGACTCTCTGGAGCTAACAGACAACACTATCTAGAACTAAGACTGAACAGATGATATTCATGTGACGAAAAGTTATAATATGCATCCTACCTAGCAATGGGTTCAGGTGAGGTTTGATCTAGTGTTCAAAGGATGTCACCAAGCGCCCAGGTTCTTGCTCTCTGTTGTGCATTCCACCCATTCAGCTCTATGCTCTGGCTCCATTCAGCGGTCTCCTCAGTTCCAGACTCCTTATCTAACATTTATAAGGAGCATGGTTTGCAAGACTCACATGACAGAAAATGAAGGCTTGGTCACATACCTCATCCTCCCAGCAACAACTCAAGTGGAAAATAAATCAAAAGTCTAAGACTTCCTATTGAAAACAAAAGGCTCCTCAAAAACCAAAACCAAAACAAAACAAAAATTAAATCCAGCAAAACTCTCTTCACATCTCTTCAGTTGGGAACGTGCCCATAACTGAACCAATTTCCCTAGTCAAGAAACTGGACTGGACTTATTACTGGCACAATCTTGAAACTCAGACAGAATTCATTCTTCCAAAATGGAGGAGGAAGGACTGTCATAAAGAATCTGTGGGGGCTCGTAATAAGAAGTAGATGGAATAGACGCTAAGCCACTAACAAGACTAGTGCTCTCATGGAACTACAATGATTTAAAGCAAAGGCACAAGCAATGGGGCAATTTTAGGGACTGAGCCATTAAAAGGGGTACTTTCTGGAACACACAGGCCATTTGTTGGCCACTCAAACACCATCACAATTGGTGACCAGGTGACCCCACTCACTCATATGCAATCTGTTTTTACTTTCCCCATAAGTAAACATATCTTCATCTTCTCAAATTAAAAACTACAAGAAATGTCAAAAATGAAAAAAAAAAAACATTTTTAAATTAAACTCTATTAAAGAAATGCTAGTTCAAAAAAGACATAATTGGGCTCTCTAAAACCTGGCAGCTCCCAAACGCCAACAAGTTTTTCTCTTCGCAAGTCTGTTCTCAGCCATTCCAAGAAAGGAACGGAGAAGAACAGAGCTATATCGTTTTGATGACAACCCACTTCTAATCCACAGGATCATATGCCTTTGCACCCTGCTCAAAGGAAACTTGGCCTAGAAAAAAAATTAGTTTCATAACAAACCAGCCACTCTGAGAATAGAGGTGAGAAGAGATCGGGTGGAAGATTCTGAGACGTGTTGAGGAGTTGGCGAGCTTTAACTGCCAGTTCATATGCAGCCTCATGATTGCGCACGATGACCGGAGGGACTTGGCTTCTGGTTTCTCAGTCAAACTCTTAATTCAGGAGTAGAAAGGAACAAAATCTGGGAGGTGTTTGGTCTTTCATCAAATATCAAAAAATGGGGGGGGTGGATTTTTTTGAGTCAACTGAGGCAAATATAATTACTTCAAGGAAAATAGATTACTACAAAAGGCTAGTATCCGCAGTGGCAGCAGCATCCTTATCGAACATTTATAAGGAGCATGGTTTGCAAGACATGCCAAAGTCCCTCTTTAGACAAAGCTTACAACCAGGACTCCGATGCATGGGTGTCCTGGCAAAGGAAGTTCCCGGTGATGTAGGAGAGATGGAAGCTGTATAATTGGAAGTCACTATGACTCAAAACAACACAAAACACATTTTATTTTACTTTTTTAATTCCAGTAGAATTAACACTCAGTATTATACTGGTTTCAGGTGTACAACAATTCCACCCATCCCTAGGTGCTCCCTATGACAAGGGAACTCCTTAATCCCCATCCCCTATTACACCCATCCCTACCCACCCCCCCACCCCCCCGGTAACCATCAGTTTGTTTTCTAGAATTAAGAGTCTGATTTGTTGGTGTGTCTCTTTTTTCCTTGGTTCATTTCACAAAACACGTGTTTATATCAATAAGGATTCTACGTGTGATCAAAATATACATGTGAGAGAGCTGATTATAAGGAGATTTAGAGATTCTGATTTAGGAAGTGATAGGATTTAAGATCAAGGCCAAAAAAAGTTGAAGAAGAAAACCATGTTAGACGGCCAGAGATCATCCTGGGGGTTCTCTTTCCCAAGAGCATTTCTCGGTGCCACTATTCTTTAAGCCTCTTCTTTTATTTCTCCTTCTCCCCCTGCTTTCTCTTAGTAGTTACCATTTCAAGCAAGCTTCACACCCAAGAACTTACTGCTGTTAATGAAGCAAATGATAGTAATGAAACTCAAACTGGAAAAAAAAAAAACTGCTTTAACAAAGTTCTAATAAAGCTTCTTACAGACTAAAACCATAGAGGTGAAATGTGCATAATGCTTACTTTTTCATGGTGCTTTGATGAAATAAGCAAAGAGACATGAAAAATTAGTTGCATTCAACCAAACCTTCCCCTCATCACCCTGTCACCCAACAGGCCACTAAATACACTAGAGAATGATTCTGAGAAACGGAAGACATGCTCCTTTGGTTCTCTTGATTTTCTCTCATTTCTGTGAATTTAATTTTCTGTGCGAGCATGTGTCTGAGCTGGGGCAGACAGATTGGTGCAGGGTTTCTTAAAAACAATTTTTTGCTCCATCAGACACAATATATTCTGCTGAAAGAGAAGAGAGCACTATACCCCAGGGAAAAGAAAGTTTCCCCAAAAGTTTGTTCCCTCCAAACTTCACAAAGGAAGAAGGCGTCCCTCTTGGGTGATTTAATTTAATTGTTATGTTTTCTCACTTTGTTCTGGGGAAAATTAAGCAACCATCAGCTGCACTTCATAGGCAAATACCACTTTTTGGTAGATAGAACACAAAACTAGGAATCGGAAAACCAAAAAAAGAATCCTGGCACGGCACTGGGTGATTTCATCTCCACATGCCTGAATTTCCTGTTTGCAAAATGAGATAGAGCTTCCCACTCGTCACTTCTTTCTTGGAGATGCTGTGAGGACTAATAGTCTTCACTCTGGTTTTTTTTCTTCCAAGAAGCAGAGATTTTTAATGGTGCAAAAGACGCATCTTGAGAAGTATGGAGAGGGCAACGGAGGCATGATTCTGTGCCACAGTTGACAGTTGCAGTCGAAGGCAAGGCCTGTTCTGTGCTCTTGACATGCTCACAACTCAAAGGGGCATCAGACACTGGAAGAGATCACTGAACACGGCAAACGGCAAGGCACACAGGGGAATGGGCCAAACTGAGCTTGTCTTCACAGGTAGGAGACCCTGGCGGTTAGATTCGCAGACTCTAGATTCCAATTCTAAAACCAGACTTTAAGCCGAGTGAACATGGACAAGTTACTTAACTTCACAGTGTCCCAGTTTCCTTATCTGTAAGGAGATAATAATAGTTCCTCCCTCATGGGGATAGTGTTTAAAACAGTCAGTGCCTGCCGTATAATAAATGGTATCGTTAATGTCATTGATTGTTGAGATGAGTAAAATGTCCAGGCAAGGAAAGGAGGGAGGGAGCCACAGGAGCTGCAGAGGCCACCAACAGCCCAACTGATTTGTTGCAACTCTAAGAAATGTTTTGTCCCTGAAACATAAAAGACCAGGCAGAGAAGGCCAATGTGGAAAGTTCGTGGAGGTCTTTGCTATGAACTTGACTTTATTTTATAAGCAACAGAGAGCCACTAAATGATTTGAAATAAAAAAAGTGACATGGTCAGATTTGTGACTTGGTAACTAATCAAATGGAGATAGTGACAGACCCTGGTAGACGGTTTGCAAATGGCCACAACTATTTCTGTCCCTGTAGCCACTCCTCTTTCTGTCTTTGGAAGTGTTCCCATAAGAGATTAATTATTTCGCTACCTATTTAATAGGGGATGGCTTGGGACTTGCTTTACCTAATAAAATGCAACCAAGTTATACTGCACCAGTTCCAAGCCTCAACTCCAAGAGTTCCTATGTTCTTCTGTTTAGCCTCATGGAACCCTGCCATCCACCATGTGAACAAGCCCGCACTAACCTCTTGCCTAACAACCTGAATTACCTCAACTACCGACCTCCAGAATCAGGACCTAAGTAAGTAATTGCTGTTTTAGTCCATTAAATTGGGGCACCTGGGTGGCTCAGTGGGTTAAAGCCTCTGCCTTTGGCTCAGGTCATGATCCCAGGATCTTGGGATCGAGCCCCGCATCAGGCTCTCTGCTCAACAGGGACCCTGCTTCCCCTTCTCTCTCCGCCTGCTTCTCTGCCTACTTGTGATCTCTGTCTTCCAAATAAATAAATAAAATCTTAAAAAAAAAAAAAGTGTTAATCCATTAAGTTTCTGGAGAAGGGTGTTATGTGGTAATAGCTAACTGATACACCCAGCACAGAATTTTATAAATGACTATGTTCAAATACTAGGCCTAACTTGCCCAAGGCAGCAGTCTGGGGTAGAACTCCTTCTCACCAATATCTAAATAAACACCAAAGCTTCTTGTGTCTTTCTCCTAACAGACATGCACACGCCACCAAAAACACGATGAATGTGATAATAATGACATAGTTTTATGAGCAGGAAGCTGTACATTTTACAGTGAGATTTTGTCTTAATTACCTATTATTAAAAGCAACTCTTGAGGTAACCTGAGACAGGCATTATTTCACTTCCTAGACAGGTTTTGTGACATCCATAATCAAGCAATGCAAAGTAGAACTGGAACACGAGACTTTGATAACTGGTGATTTCTTTTAACTGAATTAGTCTGCTTTACGAAGAAAAGAAACTAAAGTATCATTTATTCATGCCTCTATTCAACAACGACTTTGGAGTTTTCTGTGAGACGCTGTGCTGACTACTGGGAACAGGGTGCCAAAGGAGCCAGTGAGAATGCTGCCTTCATGGGCGTTAGTGAGAGACCTAGGTGAGTAAACACACAAGGACTGGACAGTGCATCAAGTGTTAGGGCAGCAGGACGGGGTAGTCTCAGAATTTAGGGACTCAAGGGAAGCTTTCCAAAAGAAGCAACATCTAAACTGAAATCCAAGGAATGACTGGGAAGTGGCCAGGCAAAGAGAGAGGGAAAGTGATCCAAGCGAGGAGGAAGAGCATATGCAAAGTCATGAAGGTGCTCATGGCACATTCTTGGAACTGAAAGCAATTACTCAAGTTTATAAGTTGTTCACACAATAGTCTGAGTGAGGAGAAGGAAGCTGGAGACAATAACAGAAATTTGACCTTACAGGAGCCATAGAATGTGACCACAACTTTGAAAGCAGTTGGAAGTCACTGAGAATAGTTTAAATAGTTTAAACTACTTAATAGTTTAAGAATAGTTTAATAGTTTACGCTGACATGCTCAGCTTTGCACTTCAGAAAAACTCTGGCTAAAATGTATGGATAGAACTGAGAGAGGCAGGGAATGAGTTAAGGCTGGGAGACAATTTAGGGAGCTGCAGCAGTTGTTCAGGTAAAGCTGGATGATGCCCTAGGATGGGGTAGGTAGCCATAAAGATGAGGAAAAATGAATAGAATTAAACTTTATTAAGAAGAGGGGCTCCTGGGTGGCTCAGTGGGTGAAACATCTGCCTCTGGCTCAGGTCATGATCCTATGGTCCTGGGATGGATCCCTGAGTCGGGTTCCCTGCTCAGTGGGGAGTCTGCTTCTCCCTCTCCTTCTGCTGTTCCCCCTGCTTGTGATCTCTCTGTTTCTCTCTCCCTTAAATAAATAAAATCTTTTTAAAAAAAACAATATCTATCTCCTTTGTTAAGGAGATAGACGCAAGAAGCTTTGGTGTTTAATTAGACACTGGTGAGAGAGAAGTCTACCCCAGCTTGCTGCCTTGGGCAGTTTAGTGAGTGTTAGTGTTGCTCATGGCTCACTCAAGTGGGGGACACTAGAGAGGAACTATGTGGGAGGAGGAAATATCAACTCCAGTTTCAGACATACCAAGTATGCTGTTCCTGTGGGGTATCCAAAAGCACGTGTCCGGTAGACAGTTGAGGAAAACAGGGATGTGAAGAAGGGTAAATTTAATCTCTGTGGTCTCTTAAAGGGTTGTGGACACTTGGCCATGACTACATTCAGCAGCAGCCCAGAAAGATGGCTTAGCAGCCACAGTATGTGTGGGATGTGGCTTGGTCCACAGGGACAAGCAATTTGATGAGCAGCTTCTAGAGGGCTGGTACCTCAGGATCAAAGCTGGGTATCCACAATAAGTGACAGCAAGCTGGTCAACCTCGACTTTCTAATTTGGCAAATGCATGGGAGTGGATGGTGTGCAGAGAGCATAGTTTTATGTTCTGGCCCCCGAAAGAAGGCAGCAACCTTATGAGGTTACCCCTGTCTCTCTCCATCACATAACCTGGTATCATCTACAAAGTACACTAACTCATTTCATCATGAAAACATCTCTGTGGTGTCCGCAAAATAGATAGTACTAATATCCCACATCTCACAGGGGAAGACACTAAACCTTCTAGTAACTTGCCAGGTCCCATATTAGTTAAGTGGCAGAGCAGGGTTACTGGGATTACAGGTCCCTTTCTCCAAGCATTGTGTTCTTTTCACTTAAAAGGTGGGGGAAATCAATAGCACATAACATATTAAAGGAAATGAGAAGAATTAAGATAACTATATAATTTCAGGCCTGGGGGACCTGCACATTGGTCATGTCTCCAGCCAAAATTGAAAACTTGGAGATGGAAAAAGTTTGGCCAAGAAGAGGACTTCAGTTTTGAACTGAAGTTACTGGCCAAAGGTAGACCCGGCCATCTCTAACCGGTACAACTCTTGTCTCTCCGTAGCTTAAATCAAGGCCCGTCCTTTGGATAAGCAGGATGGAAGCTGGAGCTTTTCAGGAAATCATCCCTTCAAACACTGCCACAGACACAGCCTCTTTATTAAGGGGATAATTGAAAATGGACCACAGTATATTATAAAGACAAATCAGGGTGATAAAATTTAGAAAAACTAAGAGTATTACCTAGGACAGTTAGCTCTGGCTCTCGAAGTAGCTCCTAAGCACAACTGAAAATACATTTATTGGATTTCCTGGCTACCCACAAGGAAAAAGGCAGTATTTCTACTCACTTACGGAGAAGTATTTGTGTCTTAACAGATAAATGCGTTTAGATGAAAAAAGCCAAAAAGGGTTTTATTTATTAGAAAATACCGTAACTAGAGCATTGAAGGCTATATTTTTTCTTCCTACCTTTCTGACATTTTCTCTGAAGGTCATGGAGATGACCGAGTGCAAAGAGGTTCACAGTATGTGGGGTTATTTACGCAACTTGTTGTGGACATACAATTTAAGCTTGACCAGTCTGATCACTGTGGAATGAGCCCTGGCTAAGTGGTAGGGATTAATCTGCCAGGAGACAGTCTTCGATAAATTATTTGGTAGGATTTTTTTTTTCTTTTCCTGATTTAAAACATTTTCTTCCAATAAATAATCGAGTTGTACACTGGAAAATGAAAATGACTGACCTCCCCAGAAAGTAAAAGAAAGTCTGAAAATGGAAACTGGAGAGTTTTCGCTTCTAGTGTCCACTGAGTGAGAAAATATACTTATTTACTTGAAATACCAGCAAATGGGCTCCCATGTAATGAAATATTTATTGAAATTGCCACTTTGGCCCTCTACAGTTGCTGATAGGGTTTAACGAGAGTCCAGTAAGGAAGCCAGAGTGAAGGTATGTCTATTTATTTATTTATGGTCCATGCAGCTTCAACCATAAGGCTTATATTGGGAAATCATACAAGCAGGGCCATACATGACTGACAATAATAGTTATTTTCCATTTTCATTGAATCGTTTGCCACAGCTCAGGAAAATCAATCTTAAAGGATTTCTATATTTACTCAGTTCACTATTTAACCCTTTTCTCTGTTAAGATATATTTGTGTTGGTTTTAGTTAAAGTGTACAATGTTAAGTACTTACTCAACTTTTTTTTATAATTCTATCATCAATACTTTGTCTTTTTTGTTACTGGTTTTTGTCTGTTTACCTATTTGTTTCTCTAGCTTCTTTACACTTTGAGAATCAGTTTTATTTCACCAACTCAAGCTAAAGCTAGTTTCCATTTCTTCTTGCTTTGGTCAAGATGTAGCTGTCCAAATTAAGACCATGCATGTTCAAATTGTAACAATTACCCATGAAAGGAATTTCAAAATAATTCTTAAAACATCTGTATGAGCTATACAGAAAGAATGAGAAGTGCTAGCATTCTAAAATCATATACACCAAATAAAGACATTCTGGAGACACAAGGGGCATCTCTGTTCTGCAGAGAACATGGTGATATTGAGGCTGTGTGAATGTTCATGAAGTTCACCATGATTAATTGAGAGAGCCTGAGAAAGTCACTAACCCAAGGTTGCAAGGGATAGTCTCCAGCATTACTTAAAAAGCATTCCAACATGTTTGCTTTTGCTATTTCTGGATATTAGGAAGCTAGTAAATTAATAGAATCCTAGAATATCACAGTGCAAGTAGCCTTAGAGACATCTAACCAAAGAGCCTCAAAATATGAATCAGGAAACTGGGATCCAGAAGCATTAAGTGAATTGAACAAAGGCATGCAGATAGTCAGCAGAGGGGCAGGGACTAGAAACCATGTCTCTTCGCTTCTACTTCCATGTGTATTCAATAATTTCAAATAATTATACCACGTTCGGTGCACACACGTACACGCATGTGTATGCTAGAAAACCCAGCTATATTCATGAGTCTAATAAAGTTTTCAGAGATCACAAATGATTTGAGCAAGCTGCCAACTCATGACCTCCATATGTGTTTCAAAGGATGTGGTGGATGCCATGGTGTGTTGCCCAGATCCATCCTCCAAGACTAGTCCCTAATTCCCCCAGCTTCTGGGAGTGCTGGCAGTCAATATTCCCAACAGAGTCTCCATCTAGATTCGCTTTGGCTGAAGAGGGCCTAAGGTCAGACTTTGCATTGAGTGACAAGGCAGTGCCAAAGTATAAAAGCCCAGCCCCCTTATACTAATTTGGGAATGTTCCTAGCTCCCAAGCTCCTCTTGGGTTGAACTTAAGCCTCTGTTATCACTACACTACAGTTCAACTTCTTCCCAGTCCTACTTCCTTTACCCCTCCCCCAACAGGTGTTGATCCTGAGAGCTTTATACCCCAAAATTCTGCCTGCCTGCAAATCTTCATCTCAGAGTCTATCTCCCAGAAACTCCAACTAGAGACCTACAGTGCCTTGGTTAAGAGATGGGCACTAGAATCATCCTGGGGTTGAAGCCTAGCCACACTGCTTTCAAGCTGTGTTCCCTTGAGCAGTTTACTCTTTAAATCTCTTTTTCATCAGTTGCTTTTTTTTTTTTTAAATAAGAATAATATTAGAACCTACCACATAGAGTGAGTACGTATTATATGAGATAATCCATGTTGAAGTCGTAGTATAGTGCTTGGCACAGACTAATTGGCAGTATCAGTCAGGATGCTAACGGAAACAGATGGCACATTCAAAATAAAGGACTATTTACAGGGGTGTGGGCAGAGCTAAAAGAACCAATAAGGAATGGCGAGGCATCCAGGGACTAGCAACAGTGGGAAGCCAGTACCAGCCCCAGGCCTGACAAGGGCAAGTAGTCAAAACAATGTTACAGATGTACCACGTGATGCGCACATCCTGAAGAAGGCTGGAGTTGAGAGAGGCAACCTCTGACAGATGCAAAGCAGAAGAGCTCATCCCTGCCAGACCATAGCAAGCAAGTCAGAGAAAGAGAATAAATACAAAGGGTTCTTTGCCTCCCACCCCCTGATTTCCTGTTGGTCCTCTACTGGTCAACCACAACCAGACGCCAGATGGTCAGAGATGCCAGAGAAATCACTATTTCAAAACCAGCATTCTCACCCTCCACATCCCCACATACATTCCAAAGAAAAGGGCAGGGCAAAGAAGTGTGGACCTGGATCTAGAGAACAAACTAGTCACAGCCAGCATGGTAGTCCTCATATAAGCTAATATTCCAATTTCTGGAATACCTGGTATCTGGAGTCTTGTTGATTATAAAAACTCAAGCTAATGTGAAATTTGATTATAAAAGAAGTGGATTCTTAGGGGAAAAAAAAATTAACTCATCCAACCAGTCCAATATTAGTACACTATCAGGCACACAGTAGGTGCCTAAGATTCAACATAAATGAACTAAAAATATTTTTAATAGGAAAAGTAAAGAAAACTCATTGGGAGATATGATTTAACTTCAACATTCTCAGCATGTTTTCAAGTTGCTGAAGAATTTTAGAATTGTCAGGGGCTACATTCACTGCATTCCTTACAATTACCAAATAAGTGCAAAGTTTGGATTGGTATTATTTCTCACCAAGAGAATGAAAGTTTGCAAGAATAAAACTCTACATACAAACAAGATAGAAGACAATAATCCTTCCTAATAAAATGATTTTATTAAAGGCAATAAACTAAATTCCAACGATGGCAGGTCTTTCTTTCACCCAGGTTTAAATAGTCAAAGTATATTTCAAGGAATGGACAAGAGAATTACTCTTTCTCTCTTGTAGGAAGAAGAGTAAGTAGGCACTGGGATTAGCTGTGTAACTTTGGATAGCCCATCTGTCCTTTCTGAGTTTTGACTTTCTCTTCTGAAAGCCAGAACCAAGGAAGGAAGGGAGGGAGGGAGGGAATGAAAGAGAGAGAAAGAAAGAAAGAAAGAAAGAAAGAAAGAAAGAAAGAAGAGAGAAAAGAAGCGAAGATTTTTTACTTAAAGGGACAAAATGCTACAACTTGGGCCTTATCAAGTACAGAGAAGTGGTGGTGTAATTACCCATCTCAATACATATATGCTTATGTTCACACCCATTCCTGCCAGGGGTCTACTGTTCACCATCAAGGGAGCTTAGGTATTGCCATTCAAAAGTGACTTGCCCCACTTCCAGAGGGACAGTCAAAAAGTTCAAGAGATCCCAGAAGAGTCCAACCTCCTGATGCCAGACTCTGAACTCTTCCCAAGTGCGGAGCTGACGTTTCACCAAAGCACTCAACCAGGAGTTCTCCACGGTGCAGTCTTTGAAACTTTTTGAGAAAAATGGATGGAAAAAAAAAAAAGTATTGTTCAGGGTGGATAGTCTGCTGATCACAGGAGATCCTCCAAGAAGTATGTGAGCCAAGGAAAGAGTAGGATCCACTGCCCTGGGAATCCTGGCCAAGCCACCTTGGTAACCACATCCCAGCTACTGGCCATTGGAGGGAAGGAGCTCACATTCCCTCCCTTAAACTACATTCCACATTCCCTTCACAAGTATGGAGAGCTTTTATCCACGCATATTGTGGCTTTACTTTCTAAAGCTTGAATTGCCATTTACATAATTCCATTCTCAGGATATGTTGTCAGTTCGGAAGGCCCAATGTCTCCCTTTATTATTATTTTACATTTCACTGAGGCAAGTCTTTTGATTGCCTGAAGGTTTGCCTGCAAACTTTATGCAGTGGAGGTTTTAAGACATAGGTAAATATTTACGAAAATCTCAATTCTAGGACTTAAATGCACTATTTTCATGTTTTGAAAACATAAAGTACTTCATTAATAAAGTAATTCTAAGGTTTGTAAGCTATCTAGCCTGTTTTTTAATTCAAGTATATTTAACTGGATGTTTCCACAATCTTGACAAGCATGTTTCATTAGAATGTAAATTTTTAGTTTGGGATTTTTTTTTTTTTTAAGTAAAGTCAAGGGAAATGTCTTTTAATTTGATCAGTGAAATGATAATAATGTCACTTAATTATTTAAC